>NC_141696.1:585384758-585860067 GCF_964263255.1 Lissotriton vulgaris
TTCCGTATGAACCATAAAAGCGGGTGTTGAAGCTGGGAATGCCAAAAGACGTCTGCCAATCCAAATCTCCTCCACTTGAAGCTGCCCTGTGTCTATATATCCCCATTTACCACTGCCAAATGTAGCAACTGAAACTGATTTTATCTAATAGATCTTAACCGAGGCACTCAGAGGTTTACTCCCAATTTTGGAGAAGAAGGAAAAAAATGCCCCAATAGAACGAGACAGGGCTAATCTTATAGATCCTTTCAGAGGGACCCATGTAGATCAATCATCACAGACCACACCTAGATAGATAAGTATAGGTAAAAATCTCTGAGTTAAGCGAGTCTACTCTGTGCCAAGACACCAGAGGGTTGAGCACAGATTAATTTTGGATTGGCTTGTGCCTCAACCTCTGACAAGGATTGTGGTTACTGCATGCCCAGGGTTCACGCCCCAGTCAACCAACAACCCTATATCTTAATCAGTGCTTAATATGCAAATATAGAAGTGCTGGTACTCACTATTTAGAGTACCTGTTTGCTCCTGAGAAGTGTTGAAATCAATTTTCAGTAGAGCAGGTACTCTCCCTTTCAAATCAAAGAAGTGCAGATACTCAGTACTGTTATACCTGCCCATATAAAGCAGTGTCTTATGGAAAAAGAACTGAATTGGTGGTGTATGTCCAGTGGCGTAGCAAGACCTTTGGCCACCTGTGTCGGTCCCTGCATTTGCCGCCCGTAAGTGATTGCATGTAAGATCGGGGGGATGCTGGCGATTCCTGCATTTACCGTCCCACGACAGCTGCAGGTAAGAGCCGGGGAAGGCTGCCACCCCCAAAATTTGTGCTGCTTGGGGTAAACCTCCCTCTCCTTCCCCCTTTGCTATGCCACTGTGTATGCTTAAGCACAATATAATTCTTGATGCCCGGGGATCTCTTTCACCACTACCCTCCATGCATCGCACAGGTTCTAGCTTTATAGGTGGAGGTGTAAGTGCTTGTAAATGCTTTCTTGCCTTCTTGACATGACCTCTCTAGGGCAGAACAGAGGCACTATTTAAGAGAGGTATGAAGAAACCTATAAAGCAACTTCTATTCTATAACCAGGCAATGGATATTTCAAGGAGTTGAATTTCCAATGCTTTTAACCCGGCACCCCTCACAAGTAAAAATCTATTTCTTTCTCTTCCAGAGTGAATATAAAAGAAATGTTAAGTCCAAAAAGGTTCTCTATTAATAGCTCAGATTTTCCAAACTTGATCACAGACTATTCGGTTTTGAACGACTAAAGAAAGACATAGAGGAGAAGTTCAAACTTCTCAAATGCCTTAGCTACCATAAGCATAAGAGTTTTAAATGATCCTTCAATGATAAATTTCACGTGACATTTGAGCAGAATGAATATATTTATAGTCTATGAACTCAACAGCGGCAGCTCCTCAGCTAAGGTGGAGGAGCGTCGCCCCTCTGTTTTTCAGCATTGCAAAAAAAGAAAAAGAAAATGAAAATACCACAATGTTATCATCATTTTATTTTTCCTTGCTAAACCAGTTTTGGGGTACGTCCGGGCTTAGCTGTCATCACAGCCAGCAGGGAGAGCAGTGGTTGGTGCACTTAAGTTCGCATGACGGTTTGCCGGCTGTCTAGGGTCAGCTTAACAGTCTTGCATATTTTTCTCCATTTTGCTGTATTGCACAGCCTGGGTGGAGAACATGCACAGGCTCCCCACTCCCTTTCTGAGCACCAAACCAGACCGCTCAGACCAATCATGATGCTGCAGTCATGCTGGTGACAGCAGAGTTGTAATTGGCTTAGGGGAGCCTGCGTGCTTCCTGCTTACAGGGGGAGGGATGGCAGCTGTGCAGAGCTGTTTTTTTTTAACCCCCTGCCATGCCACCTCAGTTCCATATCAGCCGCCACTGGAACCCTAGCAGCTATAAAACTGCTAATATGGTTAGCTTTACAGAACAAACGAAATTATAAGGCACGGAACATTAACTTTAACCAGCTACTGTGTCTGCATTAATACTAACATTGTGCGTTTTCACAGACAGAAGAAACTATTTTGATTTTTAAAAGGTATGTTTTTTAGTATGTGCATTCACTGCATGAGGTTAGCTTCCTCTCACTATTTAACCTTTTCATAAACACTACTTAAACTAACCGACATTTGACGAAAAGAATGCTGATGAGACTGGTGAGCTGGACAGTGCTGGACAAATCTTGAAAAATATTTAGCGTTTTAATAGCCAATCAGCAACTGCATATAATATTATTAATATGTTATAGATTTAGGAGAGTTTTCCTTTGTTTGAGGGTGTTTTATATTGCTTTTCGGATAATGCATTAAATTACAAGCTCTGCAGAAATATCATAAACGGGACCTTCTTCAAAAAATATAAAGGAATGCAAATTATGTCTTCTCAGTGACATGAACATACTGAAACAATAGTGCATAAAGAAGGAATTTAAAGCATTTTAGTATGTATAAAATTCCTAAACATCCGCTTGGGCATAGTACTTTAAATACTGTCAGGTTTTGTTAAAATGAGGTTAGTCACAAAGAGGAAAACACTCAGTTTCAGTTTATAACTTTATTCGAATGTTTTAAAAACATCATAAAAGTATACAGTTAAAACATTACATATACATAACAAACAGAATGATGAACAGGGAGAGCTTTGGCATATGGTGTGGGAGTTGCTGCACATAAATTTACGGGAAAACCATACTAAGTCTTGCTCTAGTGGATTTCAAAATGAAAGTAGCAGAAAAAAAAACATATATCTGGACTTGAAAGTGAGAATAAAAGCCTCATAGCGTTACCTGTAGTATACATGGAGTATTTAAGGAACATAGGCTTAAGATAACAAATACGCTGCGCTTTATACAAAGGACACAGTAATAAAAAGTGCGGTGTGCTTTGTTTAGTAAAACCGTCACATGGACAAGGAATAGCTGGGTGAGATTTCATTGTGGGGAAGGCAACCAGGTTATGTGCTATACCTAATCTCAATCTTGAGAGAACAAATTGATGAGACTGTCTGTGGATAACATTAAGGTACATGGGTATACCACGACTATCATCTTTCAGTGAGTAATGAAAAGTATGTGTGGAATATTCTCTGGTAGCATTACTTCGTGCATCAGATTTCGCCCTCAGGTAATCGTTTTTTAGTTCCTGTTTGCTCAGAGAATTCAAACAGGTGGGGTCATTACATATATCCATGTCAAACAAGTCCTTAACAGTTGAGATCACATATTTTAACCATGGGATACTTAAAACTTTATCCAAGAGTAAGCAGTCCTTGATAATGTCTTTGGTGAAGGCAGTTTCCGTCTTGGTAAAAATGGATTTCCATACCAACAATGGCCTTAATCCGGTTAGATCGGACAGGTAATCCAGGTCTAGTTCCGAATGGGTTAAAACAGTGGATGCCGAGGAAGGAAGACAAAGCAGCCGTTTGAGGAACTTGTTTTCTACAATTTGCAGGGCCCTTACGTTGCAGTGTCCCCACACCCCCGAACCATACAATGCTATCGAGGTACATCTGTGCTTGTATATAGTCAGCATATCAACAATACGGTGGCTTCCTACTTTAGAGGCAAAGCGGAAGACGCCTAGGGATGCTTTCCCCATTCTGGCTTTGACATTTATCTCCTCTGGGGCCCACGAACCTCTGTCATTAAAAGTAACACCCAAATAACAAAAATTGGTAACAGTCTCAATATGGTTTTCCTTAAAACAAAAGGGTTTAAAAAGTTTCATCTTTTTACCACACACCATGACAAAGGTTTTGGAATTGTTGATTTTAAGTTTCCTTCTCTGTATAAAATCATAAAACCCGTCCATCAGTTTTTGGAGGCCTATAGGAGTCCTGGAGAGTAGGACAGTATCGTCGGCATAGAGTAATACCGGTATGGGAGTGCCTCCTACTTGGGGGCATCAGCATGGATTTGTTTTAGTTCTTGCTCAACCGAGTTAATGAAGAGCGAAAAAAGCAACGGGGCCAATACACATCCCTGTCGGATACCGGATCTAACTCTAATTTTTCGTGTGCACTCCCCCGCTGGACCATAGCGAATTTGGGCAGATAAATTAGAGTAAAGTGTGGCTAAAAAATGAATAATGTCAGGGGGGGCTCCCATACCCAATAAAGTCGACCATAACAAAGCATGGTCAACCAGATCAAATGCGCTAGAAAGATCCGCGAAACACAAAAATAGAGATCCCGGTTTGGCCTTGGTATATTTCCCTATTAAAAGGTTCAAGTTGATACATTGTTCAATCGTACCAAGGCCCTTTCTAAAGCCATATTGGGATGGGGCAAGGATATGATTATCTAAGGCCCAATCTTCCAAACGTGCTAACAGGACCCTACTCAAGATTTTTAGTGAGGAATCCAGAAGGGAGATAGGGCGGTAGTTCTTAGCCTCTCCTCTATCCCCCTTCTTATAGATTGGGATAATGATGGATTCACCCCAGGTAGAGGGGGCCCTGTTATCCATAGCAGCGTTAAAAGCTATGGTCAATAATGGACTCCAAAGGGCTGGATCGAATTTATATAGGTCAATTGGTACCCCATCTGGGCCCGGTGCCTTTCCCCCTTTACTTTTCATTATTGCCATATCCACCTCGTGGATCGTGATTCTCGGGATTTCAACTGGGGTAATATAATTAATATAAGAATTATCATTAGGTTCTCCAGTTGGGTCAAAGATCCCTGTGAAGTGTGACACCCAACCATCTTCGCTAACTTGGGCGGTAAGAACTGGATATTCCTCTTTTTGGAGGAATGGGCTATTGATGGTACTCCAAAACAGCTTGCTGTCCCGGAGGGCTGCAGCTTTGCTCAGATCTTCCCAGGCTATTTCTCTTAGTTCTTGTTTCCTGAGTTTTAGCTAATTTTTGTAATTAGCCCTCAGGGATGTGACTGCTTCCCTGTCTCTGGGGGTGGTGGAGAGGGCAAGTTTAAGGGCTTTTAGTGCCCTTGTGCATGCTTGGTTAAACCAACCCTGTGTATCTCGTTTAGTTTGGGCCTTCTTGGTGGTAAGGGTTTGCTTTATTATGGCACCCAATTTCTCAAAGTTATTTACGGATTGTTCTGGTGGGGCTTCAGTATCAAGGCAACTAAGTATTGTATTTAGGCCAGCTTTCACAACACTACGGTGTAGATTCTCTGATTTTTCCCCACACCACTTGATGCGTGTCCCATTTGGCCTACATGGGATAATGTCATCAACAACCCTACCGGGAAGTACATTCCTAGAGAGCTCACAGTATATGGTCATAGTAAGAGCATTGTGGTCACTCAGACCGAGGTCTAAGATCTGTGGGACCGAACAATGGGGAGCAAACCGCGTGGAGATAAGCAGAAAATCAATGAAAACACTCAACGCTGTCGAGGATTGGCTGTTCCATGATACGCGACCTGCCAGCCATTCTGTGTGCAGAAGTCCCCTGCCACAGCAACAGGTAGCTGTAAGAAGAACAGTGTTGCTGGTACATTTGGATATGTGCTGCAGCTTCCTACTGGCATTTGCTAGGGGGACGAAGGACCTCATGAGGTGGCTGGTGTTGTGGCACCACATTCTGTGTTGGGCTGTGGGGGCCACTGAGAAGTCACAGGTCTTTGCACTAGCACGGTCAACGGAACAGCAACCATCCTCACAGTTTGACATCCATGTGCTTGGGCACTCCCACAAGCTTTGGCCAAGACAATAGACAAGAAGGGAAACTGGCACCAGCCAGTGTTTCGGTCAACTCTCCTGGCAATAGCAAAGGCCTTCGCAGTGGACTACAAAACTTTCATTATGCCATGGTTGGTATACTGGAACGAGGAAGAAGCACACCTGCTGGTGAATGACACATGATAGCAAATAGGCCAGATAGTGCAAGTCTATCCTAATTGGCACAGGGACAGAAATGTGAAATAGTGCATTTTCCTCAACATCGTGGTGGTGGTGTAGCGAGTGCCACAGCACAGAGCAAATGACAGTTTAGGTACAAGTACCTGCACTGTAAGACCAAATGCACAGGGCAAAGCATTGGAGTGCTGATATATGACGATTACCATGTTCATTTTTTTCTGTTGACAGTATTAAGGGCTCAAGTTGTGCACATACTGTTTTTTTTCCTAAAAATTGACATATGGAATATATACTTCCTCATGTCCTCATTTGAAACTGTAATGTGAAAATATTAAATTAAATACGAATATATTTCAAATGAATCGACAAAAATGAACATTAACAATAGTGAAAATCAAACAGAGCACAATGTGGCTGGCATTATGTTTCACAACAAATGAAATAAATGTACAAAGTACCTTTTGCCATATTACAGAGTATGCAGCTCTTATTCGATTGGCTGTGCAGCGGTATGCTATGAAGGCTTGTGATACCTATTGATGCTGCAAGCGTATCATAGTACCACCAATATGAAGCAATGGATACTTAGGCGTAACAAAGAAATGGTCTATTATGGAGAGCTTCCTCATGTTATGTGGCCTGACTGATAACAGGGAATTCCTGTGTCTCCTCCATCGGAAGCTTTAATACTTTGATTGGTGGACTCCATGAAATAGTCATTGGGTGTCCTACTCTTGTCAAGTGGAAACCCTGCAATTGTCTATAGATGTAAATATGTAGGGGTATTTGTATGGCGTGAACATAGCAGAGGAGTAAAGGAGTGCTAAACATAAGGGCAAAAGCCAAAGGGACATTGTAGAAAAGTTACAATGAGGAATGTAGAAGTGGCTACCTATGAAGTATGCTAAGAAACGTTTCTTCAGTTTCTTTCTTATTTCAGGCAGGAGGGTGTCCACATCTCAGACTTCACAGAAATCGCATTACAGCCCGCACAGACAAATTTAAAAGTTGATTGGACAGCCTGGCAAGGTCATGCTGTGCCAGGGTTTTTTTGCAATGCTGCATGTAGACTTCAAGTAAAAGAAATAACCCATGTATCAATCTAAAAAAGGCCCTCAGTAGTTGTCATGTATTTTCAATTAAACTTGCGGGTCCCTCTCAAACAGCCTGTTCTGTGCCTAAAATAGAGCTACACCTGACAAAAGGTACATACTATGCCTGCGAAACTGGAAGATGATTCCCAAAGGCAGATTTCCTTACAGGGGTGACACTTATTCATGTAGAAATGTAACTCCATCCCTGGATTTAACTGGATGCATAAATGTCACGAAATCGGAATTATGTGGACTTCCCATGGGAATGTCAGGTGGATTGCCAGGGAAATGTACTGCAAATTGTGAGAAAATGGGCTGTTGTTTAAGGGGGTGTGAACTGTTCTCAAGCAACAGCCACAATCCTCGTCAGGGTGAACCACAAAAGTTCATAAATTAACATGTGCCAAACCCTCTGTAGCGTGACACAAAATCAGTCAGGGTCATGTATAAAGAATGTATGCAGCACACAAAACAACAATAAATAACAAACACAAGAAAAATCCCACACCAATTTAGAAAAAGAGAGTAAAGTTTAATAAATGATTTGAAACCAAAATGACAAAAGTCCAATCAGTAGAACTGGAGATATGTAATTTCAAAGATTTAAGGTACGTATAGAGCCAAAAAGCACAAAGCGCAACTCATGGTTATCTGGCTGTGCGAGACCGGGTGAAAGTCACAAGTTCAGACTGACTATGATAGAGTATGCGACGCATACAGGGACCAGATCAGTCTCACTCAAAAAGCAACCTCCTAAAGACCAGCTCGAACATTTCTGTTTGCAGTGGAGGAGGATGAGAACAGCAGGCAGCACATCGTGGATGGTCATTTCTGTAGCCTAAGGAGCAGGCCGTCCGTCACAGATGGCCATTGCTATAGCATGAAGATCTTGTTGGGTGTCATGGATGGTTGTTGATGGAGCATCACATTAGCGGTCACAGTGGGTTGTTGATGCTATAGCGCAAAGTGCATATCTCATGTTGTCGGGTGTCACTGGTAGTCACCTTAGTGCGTAGGGTTGGGTTCATTGGAGCTTCGCATTGATGGTCAGTGCGAGCGGCAAAATCTTGGTACAAACAGGTCCATTCTCTGAGGCGAAATTATGAAGAAGAGGCACCCCCTAGTTACTTTCAGGTCCAAGAGGAGGGGGAAACAAAAATAGCTAACCGAGAAAACCTCTAATCTGACCTATATTTCCTTAAGTGTGACCATGAAAGGTTAAAAATTGCCCCAAACCCAACATCTATATTAGACAGAACAATCAATCACAAAATTAGTTTTGTGATTTATTTTATTAAACCTCTAAGATATTTTCTTTAAGCATAAAAAAAATGTGTATTATTTTTTCTTTAAACACTTAATTTAAACAAATATGTATATACCTTTATCTTTGTCTGACATATATTTGCTCAAGAATTGTATGCAATACAGTATACATCCTTTATATAAATAAACACATAACCCCACAAAAACCTTTGACAAATTGTTCTTACCATTCAGACCTACTCATTCAACCTACACTCATACATAAAAAAGAGAGATTCAACCATATGAGGGATCCAATATTAATCTACTGGTAACAAGTTCTATAATTTTCGAAGATTATAAATCACGTCCATCAAAAACTTCTGATGGGTCTGTCTCTTCAGTTGGTATCTGGAAAGTTTTGGGGTGATAAGTGAAGCGGGGCTGAGAAAAATGTAGGTCCCAAAACGCTATTTCCCCATGTTTATTCACATAGGGGTTTTGAACATGACTACAGCCCAAACCGCTGAACTGAATTACACCAAATGTGGCTGAAAGGTGGATCTTGGTCCAGGGAATGCTTTTTGGTAGGTTGGTATAAATCCATTCAGTAGTTTTAGAGATATTAACCAAAATCCAAATTAGAATATCAAAGGATGTGGATCCTCTGTGGATCCGACAGTCCCTGTGCTTTAATCTGATTGGCTACCAACACTTCAACCAGGAAGTGTTGGCAGCCATCTTGTGACTCAGATTCAGCCGAGCCCCACAAAATCTCTAAAAATATAGAAAAGGGGGCAGGATAGAAATATTCTGACGCCCTAGATTCAGTGGTGGGGTTGCAGAGGGACCCGGCTGGGGTTCCAAAACATTTTTTTTAAAGGATCTGTGGTTTTTTTGTTTTTTAAAACAAGTGTGGTCTCTCGCACTTTTTTAAAATGAGGCCTCGATGGGACAGGTACTGTGTTCACTTTTGTTTTTAAATGAATGGGGGCTTGCAGGGTCTTCCTCCTAAGGCCCATAGAGCCCAGGGGATCACCCCCTCCCTGGGGATTAATCTTTAAAAATGAAAGGGAACCACGCAGACCCCCCTCCTGTTCTTTGTTAAAGCCTTGGGACCACCACCTCCCTGGTGCTTTAGATTTATGAAAGGAGGGGGACTGTGCTGACTCTCTCTGGGGCTTTGAAGAAGCCACAGGGACCAGTACCTCCCTGGGGTGATAAACTAGTATTAAAGGGAGACAGAGGGGTCCCCGCCTCCCAGGGGCCTATTATCTGAACAGAAATGGGAGGGGGCCACATGATCCCTCTTCCAGGCCATATACTGCCCCGGGGACCACTACCTCCCCGTGGCCAGCCCATCAATACACAAGGAGAGGTGCCGCACAGCCCCCTCCTGGAGCCATACATGGACCTGGGGGCCACCACACCCCCAGAGCCAGCTACTGCTATGTCCTGGAGTGCCCACCCTTGGGACATAGCTGTTTGCTCTGATTTGGCATGAGCTTTGACAATTCGAGGCAAGTCAGACCAAACACAAAATCTGTTCTCAGCAAGCGAGAGCTGTAAAACCACTCCTGCTTGCTGAGAGCAGGGTTTTGTTTGTTTCCCTGCCTGTTGTCAAGTTGGCAGGTAAATAGACAAAAGGTTTGCTCTCAGAGACATGGAGTTGTATGTTTACCAGTTCCCTATCTGTGAGAGGAATGCCGGCTCACTGCACCCACTTAAAGAAGTACTCATAATCTCTCAAACTCACTCACCGATCTACTCACAGACTCAAGCACTGACTCACAGACCCTCTCAGAGACTCACACAACCACTCACAGACCCACTCAGACACTCATATACCCACTTACAAACCTACTCATACACCCACAGAGACACTAATGCACTCACTCACACACTCTGTGTCAAAGGCTAGTGGTTACAGTTAGGAATTAAAATTTAAAAACCTTAAAAATTCCTTTAAAAAAAATAAAAGTTACAGAGACGTCATAGTTAGGAAATACAATTTTAAAAAATGTAGTAATTCACTGAAAAAACTAAAGGTTACAGGGAATTAAAGTTAGGTAATAGAAAAAAACCTTAGAAATTCACTGAGAAAGCCAAAGGTTATAAGGACGTTATGTTAGGCTCAGATTTCACTCACACAAAACCAGTGAAATTCTGCAGTTATAGTTGCCTGAGCTACCTATAATGTACGAACCACAATGCACTGCTTATGACCTTACATATTACATCACTCATGACATGTTCAATGACATCACTGATAACATATCAAATCACATCACTGATAACATCATTGATGACATCATCTACAGAACCACTCACTCACACCCACACCCACACAACCTCTCTTACACCCACTCCCACATAATGCCTCACATACCCATTTACACACCCATACCAGTACTCACATTACCAATCACTCGTCCATAGAGCCACACACACATCCACTCACTCACACAGCCACTCACACACCCACTAACTCACCCATATAGCCAGTCATACATGCATCCAGTCATCTGTGGCCCAGCATGCTTGTTTGGTGAGGGGCCTTGTAACCCCTTCCCTGGGTCAATTTTAGTCCCAGGGCCCCCATCCAGGGTGGACCAGTACAGTTTTCCTTAAAGGAAAACGGGATGCATTTAAAAAAATAGAAATGAAACGTTTCAGTTTAATTTTTAAGAGCAGGCAGTGGTCCGTGGGATCTCTGCCTGCTCTTAAAAGACATTTTCGCTGCCAATCACAATTCACAAATGGTGGTAAAGGCGATTGTTTGTGACCGCATCTGAAGTCGCAAAACATTCTTACATTCCCCTGAGGCTTGCTATTAGGAAGGGATGCCCTGGAACGCCCCTTCCTAATAGCGACACACAAAAACTATTTTGCTAGTCTGTAATAGGTTACCAACTCACTAAATATGTTTGGTACATGCTACAACCTTTTTAGTGGTCGCAAATGGGCCAATTTCCCATTTGCAACCACTAAAAATGGTCGTACGTCTGGCCCCAAGTCCTTAAAAGTTACCACAAAAACCCTTCCATTTTACCGTTTTTGGCAAAGCGCGTAATTACTTATGAACCGAGAATGTCTTGTTTGAGCTACCCTCCATCTTTAAGTCTTTAGAACTTATATGCATTTGAAGTTTGTCCTCATTGACTCTGTATCTCACAGATATCCTATACTGCACAGGGATATCTTGTTTCTGGAGCAACGTGTAAAATCTTTGATGGTGAGTGGAAAGACGGAGGTGATAACGCAGGCAACTTTATTTTGCTTGTTTTTCCACATTCTCAACTTCTATATGCTTACCAGGCTGTATGCCGTTGTTCCTCAACATTACACAACGCAAATCCACACATCAGAAACCTGCTGAAAATGAAATCACTGAGAATCCGCACAGTGCACCGTTGCACAACTGAATTCATTTATTGGTGTCCCGTCATTGGGGGGGGGGGGGACATTTGGGGCTCTGGCTAAAGGGAGCATTTAATATGCCCCAAAGGGAACAAGACAAACCTCATGCTGAAAAATTGACCTATTTTATTTGGTGAATGAATAACCCATCAGTATTTTTTGTCACTCGTCCTGTATGTGTCACTGTGAGGGAAGGAGTCCATATAACACTCAAAACCCATCAAACTGCCAATAGCATGTAGCCAACCATGTATTTCATAGATTTTTTTTAAAGGCACAACTATACACAATTAAGAGGTTTGAACTGTATAGGTTCAGACCTGCTGGTTTTAAGGAATTATTGTGAGAGAATCTGTTTATCATTTTGGGGAGGGAGCGATTATTATTTTTTTGCGCAGGAGGAGGGCAGCTTCAGAAAATTTGAAGTCCATTGCTCTAGATGGACATCTACAGACTTCCATAATTTACTCAGGCCAAATTTACGGACTGTGCCATTGCACAATTCCACAGCCTCGTGCTCTGTGTGGCTTGGCACACCATAAGTACGGTTTCACTGATTGAGTGATATGCTAGACAGGCATATTTAACGTCTGATGGTGATGTGGCATTTTTAGAGTTGACTCCTTTCTGGAAGTTATGTAAAATACCTCAATAAACAATAGGGAGAGTGCTCGCTGATTGCAGTAGTCTTCTGCAAAAGCTGGTTTGTTTCTGCCAGCACCACTAATCCGCCCCAATCAAGGTGTGGTTTCGCTCCGGTTCAAGAATTCAATCAACAAACGAAGCCCCCAAATGATTACCCAGAATACAATGTGAGCAGGAGGAAGTGAAAGGGGATTATTTTTAGCACGGTTAAAAGTACTGCCTGAGCCTGCTCTGTTTTATCTGCTTAGCCGAGTTTGAACACATTAAGCACAGAAAACATCCCTGAAAAAAGGACCCACACGTGCACGCCGCACATCCAGCAGTCAGGGAATAATTGCTCACAATACGGGGCACCAAGCAAAATTTGTCTTTCGCAGGGTCACAGTTGTTGTGGAGGACCACACTTTAATTCATAACAGATCACGAAAAATTTGGCCTGGTGCTATTTAATGTACTTAACTTGGGCCCAGATTTTGAACACAGTCAGGCAACGCAGCGCAGGCTCTCTCCATAGAGGCTGCGCTGCGTTGCGTGACACGGAGAGAGCAGGAAAGTGCCATATTCACAGAGAAATGTCACTCTCTTCGCCTCTCCCTAGCACCGGTGCTGATTTCAGCTGCCGTGTACAGAGCACACACCTTAGCGCCAAGGCGCTAGGGAGCGTGCCTTAGTCAGCATAGGTTCTGTACAAAATACTTTGCTTAGACATGTCCAAACGCATTTTCTACTTTGTATGTGTGCTGCACAGTACAACATGCATGCAAAGTCGGAAAGGCACAAAGAAATCTAAACCTTTTTCCGTTTAATACCCGCTTTTCAGTGGTGTTAATTTTTGGTGCTAAACCCTTTCTACTAATGTTAGTGAATCGGGTTTAGCATCAAAAGGCATGAGTTATTACATGGGAATGCCCATTTACCACCCCTTACGCAAAATAATGCAACACAGCGTTTCGCGCTGCTTTGCGTTACTTTTCCATACAAACCAACACAAATATTTGTTTGTGAAGTTCAAAACGTGGTTAGCATTGGGTTAGCGTTAAAAAAGTAATACTAACCCGATGCGAAACCTTTCAGAATCTGGGCCTTAGTCTTAGGTAGGCAGTGCTTGATACAAACACCATTTACCACCGTATTATGAAAGCAGGTTTAAGGAGGCGGTAACGTTTGATAAGAATGTTTGTGCATATCTGTTGAGTAAAATGTCATTGTAGTGGTGATGGGTTCTGGTGTTTTCTTGCTATTTTGTTTTTGGGTTGTTGTACCTTAGTTCTTGTGTTGGGTTCTGTTTTGATTGTTTTGTTGTGTGTGCCCGGTAATGCTTTAATTGCACCATTCATATTTTTGTATGTTATTGTCTTATGTTCTTTTGCTTACTTTTTGATATATCAACAAAAACATTTACATTTCCAGCTAAAAGCAGCGCATGCCTTTAATATCCTGCCTTGGGCAACCATTTACCACTGCTGAAGGTGTAAAATAGCACTGCTATTTCTTCCAGTATTTATTCTAGTATTTAAGACTCCGTTCAGGCGAAAACTGTGGCAGAGACCATGTTCTACAGTCACACTTGCAGTGCTCACTTTTGTGATTCTGCCTCTGGTGTTTCTAATTTCTATAGAACAGCTTGACAAAGGTAGACCTTGCATACGTTAGAGCTATGTTCTATTTATGTATATAGCATTATGCAAATGCCCATACTGTACAATACAAAGCTTATTTCATTTTTTTATTTACTTAATTGTATTTAGTGTGGGCAATGAATAAAGTAATTGCATGAGCATGGCTTTTTACATTTTGGATTTTCAGCACAATAACTTTATTTGCATGTGTAAAATGGCTTTTAGGTACATCGGCGACCTGCCCCTATTTCCATAAAAATATTTATGCAGAGACTGTTGTATCCATGTATTTTCTTTTTAATTAAGCAATGAATAAATTCACAATAAAATAATTCTATGTATGCAGCAGTAAATGAGTAAGGCATACATTAAAGTAATGCATGAAAAATAAAATCAAGGTTTCTGAATTGGGGATTTAGTTAAAGGGAGTGTCTTTATGCTCCTATAGGGATTCATAGTGTTTGCAAGAGGGCAGGAAGGGGTCTACAAATCTTCCAAAATGTATGGACTGTCCATTCCTTTTCAAATCATGTTTTCCAGATTCTTTGTTTCTCTCGTCGTTAGGGCCCAAACTTCCCACTTGGATCGGTTTCATCACGCTAGTGTTGAGCAATTAATTACATGTCTATTAATGAACCAAAAATCCTAAAGTCTTTTGAATGAGTCAGATATACAAATTCTAAGCCTTCTTCAGCAGGACTGAGCATGGTTCAAAAGGGATTACCTGTTCTAACACAAAAGCCATATTTTGAAAACCTCAGTCCAGAGACTACTAATCACTGATCATTCTCACATCATGCGCACTCATATACCTGTATTTTGCTTGCACAAAGAACATATATTGCTTAAATCAGGTGACATTTTATGAAATAACCAATGGAGCAAAAAAAATAATGTGTCTGTGATTTGAATTGCCACGTAGATGAAGTGTTAGAAATGGCGGCCTCTTGTTGGTAGAGGTAGGTACCTTTGTCCATGAAGGCCCCTTCTTCCTAGTCACCGTAAGGGAGTTACACTCCTAAAATAACCCCTACTCACACCCTTGGTAGCTTGGCGCGAGCAGTCAGGCTTATCTCAGGGGCAGTAAAGCATTTGCACATAACCAAAAGTAATACAGTGTAAACACTGAAAAAGGACACCACACCAGTTTGGAAAAAATATGCAATATTTTTATATATCCAAAACTAAACCAAAACTATAAGACTCTAACATACAGTACTTAAAAATATATACTTAGCAAGATACCCTTAAAATTGCAAAAATACCTCAAAACCACAGTTTGTACGAGTCGGTAGCTCCGTACGGGGCTACCTGGATCCAGAAAACAACAGAGTCTAACAGTTCCAGCCAACAGCGTCACTACAGGTCAGCGAAAGCATGGACAGGCTCAGTAACAGTACCTTTCTCGTTGCGTTGGCACATTGGTGCGAGCGGTCATGGCAATTGTCACAGTTGCGTTGCAAAATGGAAGTGGTGCAAGGTGCTGTGCCCTCTCAATGCGGTGCAGGCAGCGGCTTGGTAACAATCATCCAGATAGCGTTGGTGAGACCAAGGCTTACAGTGCAGGGTATGGCAGTGCTTGATACGGTGCTGGCAAGTTGCGGTGCAAGCGACAGTGCGGGTTAGCAGGAGTTGGCATTGGTCGGCCCAGACTGCTGTGTGGGACGAGGTGGTGTGTCATGCGACTTAGGAGCAGTGCCCCCAGTCACGATGCGGTCACAGTTGTCGAAGTCAGCAGCAGCGACGGTGTTGGTGACACCAGGATATCGAAGTGAAGCGAGGTGATATGAAGTGTGGTAAGCCACAGGTCACGGTACAAGCAGCGGCTCGGTGGTGGCGTTGTCAGTCTTTGTTGTCGGTGAGACCTGGGTTGTGGTGCCGTTAGGACACAGAGCCAGCGATGGAGTCGGTGACAGAGTTGGTTGCATTTTCCTTCTCTGTGGCAACTGAAACATCGGTTCCAGAAGCGGTACCCAGAGGTTGATGAATCTTTGCAGTCCCTGAGACTTTAAAAAAGGAGGCAAGCTCTACTTTTAGCCCTTGGAGATACTCTGCACAAGTAAAAGAAAGCTCAGTCAAGTCCTTTCACTGTCCAAAGCAGAAGCAGCAACTGCAGGCCAACCCAACAAAGCAAAAATGCAGCAATGGGGCAGTACTACTCCTGGCAGCTCTTTCAGCTCTTATTCTTGGCAGGTTCCGTGATTCCAGCGAGTTCTAAAGTTCGAGGGTCTGGGTCCCAATATTTATACCAAAAATCCCTTTGTTCTCTCAGGCAGAGAGCGTCGGTGCTTAGTCCAAACCAGTTCTGTCCTCTCTGGCTCAGCTCCCTGGCAGGAGGCTGAGACAGAATTGTTCAAGACAGACCAGGCCCATTCAGGTGCAAGAAAATCTCCTCAATCTACTCTAAATGCAGCCTAGGTCCATTCAGCCCAGCTCTGACTCGTATCCGCTTAAGCGCGGCCCGAATTCCCCCGCTGTGCTGCGGTTTAAATGAATGGGTGGGACCACGTCAGCCAACGGACGTGCGCAGCACTACCGAGGTAGTGCTCGCGACGGCCGTTGGCCGACGCGCGCAGCGAAGGGGATAGAGTAAGGCAGGACACACCTCGACCCCCTCCCCCAGTGGCTGTCTGAAGAGAATGCACATCCCCAGCTCCTGTCACTCCAAAGCCAGACAGTCAATCATCAAACCCAGCAGAGGCACACAGGATGGCTAAGCAAGAAAATACATACTTTCTAAAAGTGGTATTTCCAAACACAGAACATAATAATCATCTTTACTAAACGATGCATTTTTACATTCTGAGTCCAGGCATACTAAACTCCATTTCCCTATCTGGTCCCAATGGGAAGTTATGCTTGTAAGATGTTATAAGTAAAACTCCTATTCTTTCCTATGGGACAGATAACCTTGCAGTGGTGAAAAGCGAAATATACTGTAATTCACCACCAGGACATGTCACACACACCAGTACATGTCCCACCTTTAGCCCATTAACGAAGAGGACTTACCATCCCTTTTACATAAAGGTCAGTTAACAGTTTTAGGTAGAGTCTTCAATGTGATTTCATAGTTGTTTGGTAGAGACAAGTCATTGGGTCTTACATTGTGTTACAGGTCTGTTCCCCTGGTGTCAAATAGGCAAATTGGGAGACTGTTTTAGGCACTCCCTAGCCTGGTGATGGACGTTTTATTATCTCATGTATGTGTAGGGGTGTAGAGCACAGTGTTTTGTGTTTGTGTACTTGTAATTACGAAGAGAGCACATGGGTGACAGGGAATTTCTGGTTCTTTTGCTTCTGTCCCTTGGAAGACTGCTTCAGTGTATTTTCCAAATACTATGCACCTGTCTAGAAAGAGTTGTTCACTTGGGAAATTATGGGTGAGCGATGCAGCATTTTGGAAATATTCCTTGTGTTTTGAAATGCATGACATTATATTATGCTTTGGATATTTTTCCGATTTTTTCCTGACGAAGGGCCTTGAGCCAGAAATGCATTGGGCGCGCATATAAGAAAATTGGAATCAGAGATTATTCACTACATGATTCTAAAAACATGTTATTTTTATTACAACGGATTTGAAGTGAAGAGATGTAAATTAATTTCTATGTATTGTGTTGATGATTTAGTATTTGACAAATTGAAATACAAACAGTGGAATTGTAAGGTTTCAATGTGATTCATGTGTGATTAAGTTCATTTGAAAGTACAATACAGTAGTAAGCGGCAATAGTGCACAGTGGTCAAGTTGATATACTTGATTGCATAAGGTACATGATAGGCATGGTTTAAGCAGCATGCACACCACTGTGGCATGCCAATGATTTATTTGATTTAGGGATTATACTTAAATACCAGGAGTGTTTCCCCCCATCCTAAATACAGCTACCTTTAGCATACATAGCACCCTGCCTACAGGGATACCTTGGGTCTACCCTAACAGTGACTTATATGTAAGAAAAGGGAAGGTTAGGGCATGGCATGTGGGCGCACTTTAGCACTGATCAGCAGTGGTAAAGTGCCCAGAGTCCTAAAATAGGAGGAAGAAGCAAAATGGTTGGGGTTAATCCTGCAAAAAGGGCCATTTCTAACATGGAGCATAATCAAATTTAAATTTCCCAAACCTCCTCCGATACCTCAATGCTCAGCTCTACTTGACAGGTATGTTTCAATTTTTTATGATTTGGGGTAGAGTGTCAATATCAAGTTGCATAACAAATACTGAAAAAACCTTTATGGGCAGCTGACTGGAATACAATCTTAAAAAATCAGCCAATGTTTCTCTTTGAAGTTTTAAAATACCCACAGAGTTGTAAGTTCTTTAAAATCCTGCCTTAAGAATTTGTATTACATAGCACTTGAACTTCCTCAAAATAAAAATTCCCTCTGTGTCTAACATTTGAACCAGCTCATCTAATTCCTTTTTACTCCATTCAGGTACGTCTGGAGTAATCCCCAAAGGTAGGATTGGGTTTTCCCTGGGAGCCATAAATCCAACATCATATAATGTTATAACGGTCATTCACTCATTACTGCCAGCACAAAGAGCCTACAGAACCTTAAATCTCACCTTTGTAAGAATTTGGTATTTTGTCATTTGGAAGCAAAGCCGCTCTATCTATACTCCTGTGCCATCTCTAGCAGGATATTATAAACACCTACACAGACAATTTCATGCGCCGACTTCGGCTGGAAATGGTGCTAATCGAGAATGACACTCCCATGAAATGGTTAGGAAGGATCTGGGATCCAGTTCGTGGGTGGTTGGTGGAGGTGGCTGCTCCTCAGGACCGGTCTGCCTAGTTTTTAGTGTTTTAGGGTTGCCGCGTTGCTCTCCTCCATCCATTCAGGAACACTCTTTATTTTTTCTTTTTCTTGGCTTGCTAATTTTATCCAAAAATGTAAGTTCTGAATTTTTTTTCTTTTTGTTTAGATTTCCCCTTTTTTCTTTCCTTTGTCTGATAATTTTTTTCTTTATTTGTGTTCTTGTGCTTGCCTTTTGTTATGAAAAACTGAATAAAATGAAATATATGGGAAAAAAGCTAAAAAAAAAACTGAGACTATCCTTTGAAGTATGCCTAGTTCAAAGGCCAGAAGGAGAATAGGTATTGGACCTGTAACCCCAGACAAGAAGAACACTTCTGGATCAAGGGAAGACTCTGCCAAGAGGAAGAGCTGGAGTGCCGTCAGGAGGAGTACTGCCCCTTTGCTGTGTTGCTTCTCTGGGTTGGCCTGCAGTGACTGCTTCTGTCTTGGAGAGGACAAAGACTGGACTTTGCTGTTTTGTATCCTGCTTAAGAAGATTCGTCAGGGGCTTGTGTGCTTGCCTCCTGTCAAGAAGTCTTAGGGCCGTCAAAGACTTCACCTGCAGCATCCCTGGACTGCAATGCTTGGAGTTCTGACCTGCCAAGTGGTGTCAATCCCAGTTCTGGGCCCTTGGAGGTGGTTCTTCTGCTTCAAGACTTGAGAATTCATGTATCTCCTTTCAGCACAATTTTTATTGCTGCAAGCTTGCCATGCAGTTGAAAATCTAACACATTCCTGCGTTGTGGCTGAAAAATTAACACTGTGCGTGTGTGTTGCCCGAGGAACCGAGTCCAGAGTATTGTTTCTCCAATGTCTGAGATCCCCGCTCCGACTCCACACAGGCCCTGCTGTGCGGTTGAAAGAATCCAAGCATCCTGGTCCACTGCTGGAAGAATCGATACAGTGCCTGTTTCACCGCATCTACCCCAGTGCTTGCACATGTGCACCAAAATTTCCAATGCATCGCCTCGCAGACCAGAACCATTTTCAGATTTAGATACATCGCTTCTCCTCACAGCAAGGAATCAACGCAACACTTCACATCCGTGCAGAATAACTGACGCCTCCATTCCCCTTGGACTCCAGAATCAACTCATTGCTGTGTTTTCCGACGCTTCTCTCTTTTGCAACTGTTTTTCAACTTGGATTTTGATGTATTAAATGTACTTTGGGCTAAAATAAATGCATCCATAGAATTCTAAGAACAGAATTGCTTAAACGTTTAACAAGTGATATCTTGAGTTCTGTATGTTGGAGTATGGCTTAGATAAAGATTTTTTCTTTTTTCTAAACTCTTGTGGTGTCCATTGGTAGTGTTTTCACTGTGTTACTCTGTGTGTTATGTACAAATGCTTCACATAATGCCTCTGAGATAAGCCTGACTGCTCGTGCCAAGCTACCAAAGGTGTGAGCAGGGGTTATCTTAGGTGTGTAACTCCCTTAACCTGACTAGAAAGAAGGGTCCCTATGTGGACAAGGGGCTTACCATTGCCAGCTAGAGACCCCATTTCTAGCAGTGCAAGTGACAAAAACAACAAACCAAAAGTGTTGGGAACATGATCAAAAACAGATGTATTTTCCTAATTTGACCAGCACCATTAAAATTAACCAATAATATTTTAACCATTGTAAGTTTTTTTCGTCTCTCAATACAAAATTGGTCAACATATATGCCAATTCCTTGAACACAAGAACATTAATTCACTTGTCTTTTTATTTGATTGCCTCTCTTCCCCTTTCTCCATCATCCCTTTTCCATTCCTCCACCCTTTCATCTCTTCAATGTTCTCCTTTGGAGGCGGAAATGATAAACCCTCCAATCCTATTGATAGAATGTGCTGTAAATGCAATTTATGCAGTTACAGGGAAATGAGCGCTTGGAAAACACACAAATCAGATAAGCATTTAGGTGCTATGACCCGATATCTGAAATAGAATCATTTTAGTTGTTTACTTAATTTAGCCCATACAAAGTATATATTGAAAATTGTACCAACAATTTATCAACTGAAAAACTCTTTAGTCTATAAAAAGCATTTTTAACACATTTATATTGGCTTACTAGGAGAATCTAGACTTTAGTGAGTGTAGGATATTGGAGTGAGGCTGGTTAGGCTTCACTATGCAATACCCTCACAATATCCCAAAATAGGTCATTTGGATTCACAATAAAGAATCCCTAGCTCAGTCCTGCTAGTGTGACACAGAGCAGTCAGGCTTTACTAGCGGAACATGTGTGAAGCATTTCAGAGTACCAACATAGACAATTAGTAATAGACATGACTCGAAAAGCACTGTATAAAAATAGAGCATATAATTTAATATAAATTTAGACATCAAAACAAGCGCAATTGGATATGTATAACCAGAGTTATGGATTTTCAAAGGAAAAATAAAGTAGAGCAGTTCCCTTCTGCAAAACTTTGACATTGCAATCAATGGAGAAAATCTCTAGTGACAATCAGTCCCTTGCAGGTTGAGAACAGTAAAAGCCACTGGGGGTTAAGGTGATGCAAATTCCAGGACCTAGGCAGGACAGTCAGTAGAAATTTACCATGCTGGTAGGGCCCAGGTGTAGAGTTGTCTCTGCTGTCCTTGGTGCTGAAGAGGGAGCCGCATGGTTGCTGGTTTTACTGCTTAGGCGGTGCTGGTGAGGTAACAGAAGCAATAACTCGATAACGGGGCAACTTAGGTAATGGAGGGAAGGGGCTGTGGAGTTCCCTTGAGGCACAGCGTCGAACAAAGGTAATGGTAGCTGGACTGGCCACCAACAAGCCTTGGCAGCGGCAAGCTCAGCCTAGAGTTATGTTGACTTCTGGAGTAAAACAGTAGCCATCTGAAACTTGCTGAAGAAGAAAACTATGTTTCCCACAATGCACTAGACTATTTACTTTTGGGTGATCCCTAGGCAGGCCCGATGGCCAATGATTCTTTTTTTTCTGGTTGCACACTTTACTTGCGGGCTGCTGGGGACTAGTACCTTTAGTCCAAGGGAGTTCTGGAGTTGCCTTTGATGCTCAAAGAGGTTCCTCTTGTCTTTGGAACCAGTCTCTAGTCCAGGATGAGGTGCAGTCATGCAGTTGCATAGTGGTTGCCACAGGTGCAGGATATTTCCCCTTTGCTTTGTGCAGGACCTGAAGTCACAGACTCAGGTCTCTTCTTTGACCGTTTTGCAAGCCGATTAAGATCGGATATCTAGTGTCAGTGGTGCCCGTTAAATTATAAATTTAGGGGCATTAAGCATGTGGGTGCAAGTAACCAATGGGCTACTAGTCCCAGCAACTAATCTGCCCAGAGGTGACCACAGTTGGGGAAGTGTGTCACCTTTTCTGCCAAGAATATTGATTCTTCCACTTTCAAAATGGTAGAACCATTTCTTCACTCCACATACTAGGTAGCGCACCCTAGGGGTGTGGCTGGCGTTTTGGGGGTGTACACCTCCAACTACCTAATATCCCCACCTCCCCGAGTGCAAATGTACTTGGGGCAAGAGTTTGGCTGTTTCTTCCTTTGGTAGGCAGCCTTGATGCATACCAGAAGAGGTGAAAACTTTGAAGCTCGCCTCCTTGATCTGCTTCACTAGCCATCCTGTTAGGGAGGGAGGTGACACCTCCTTCCCAGGCAGGCCTTTATTTCTGACTCCTGGGAGGGTTCGCACCTCCTGGCAGGGAGTCAGATTCCTCTTTTGCCAGTAGCAGCTGCCAGCTGCCAGCCAGGGCACAGGATGTTCTGGGGCAACCAGATGGCCAACTTCTACGGTAGCAACCTGGGTGCATGTCACATTAAATCTGACTTTGAAACAAAATTGGATTTGATGAGACAAGTTGTTTGATACCAAAGTTGTTTGATACCAAACATGACACTTTCAGTGGGACCATAATGGTACTGGCAATCTTGGGCACCAGCCCATGTTATCCTATGGCTGAACACTTATGGAAGCCCCTAATAGAAAGAGCCTACTATAGGCATATATAAGCTTGCACTTATATGTCCACGCTTTTAACATAATGCACCCTGCCTCCTGGGCTTAGGAGGCCTAATTTAGGGGTGACTTACATATATTAAAAATAGTGCTTGATCTTGCCACTCATGGTGAGGGCAACGTCGAGTTGGTGCAGGTTGCACTGTTCCTGCAGCTGCAATGGCAGGACTGCTGTCATCTGTTTACTTATGGTCACTCGGGAGGCACCACCAGTGCTTCAGGACTTGATGGCCCTTTAACACCCATGCCCTAAGTACAACTGGTATCACTTACCAGGGACTTCTAAGGAGGTTAAGTTCCTTGCCAATTGGGGTTACCAATTCACATGTACCATAGTCTAGGGAGAGGTCACTGGCATTGGGGTCTTAATAGCAGACTCCAGTGCGGTTTTAGAGTAAATACCCAGAAGCTAATAGTCCAAATGAGGACAAAAAGTGAAGAGGAAACCTACAAAAGGGCTGTTTTCTTAAAGTGAACAACAGTATAATTAAATATCTTTAGCCAAGAAAAAGTTTACTAATACCCTTTTGCAACAAAGTTTTACTAAATAACTGAATCATAAAGTAAAGGGTAATTAAATAGGAGCTGAAGAGGAATGGTAATTATTAGTTCAATTGGTATTTTTGATCTGAGTCAAACATTTTTTTTAACTTCCTAAACTTCATCAAAGAATAGAAAATTGCCCTTGCACAAAACTTTCACTCTAGAGTTCAGCAATGTAGGGACATTCATTGACCTGGCCGGCCTGACCCGCTCCACAATGTGTTCCTTGACTCTGGAATCCTGAATATAGGTTACTACGGTATGAGATGGACCAGATTTTTCAGACAGTAAACTATAGACATGAGCTATTGTTTGATATTTCTTTTATCTGATAAGTCTGGCTAGCAGGGTTTCATTAATCAAGTGAGTGGGAAAATTGTTCATAGTCAAGCAAGATTCTGCCTTTTTTTAAATGCCCACGAATTGAAGAGTAGATCTACAAGCAGGGCTGGTTTGGGAATGCAAACCGGCCCTGGCAATTGAGTCGGGCTGGCCGAGGGGATAGGTGGGGGGGATGAGTGGAAAACACTGCAGCTGTTACATGGGGCTGATATTGCAGCTATGCTGCCAAACTACCCCGGTAACAAAACCAGCCCCCAATGGGTCCACATGGGCCCCCACCCTGGCGGCCCACCAGAGAAACGCCCAGTGCCCGCTACAACCACGCTGGCCCTGTCTACAAGATCGGTTGTTTGTTTTTCATAGCAGTTTTCTCGTTGATTTTCTGAATAAAGTTCCCTAGCCTGCCATGATTGTTCCAAATCCCATATTCTAATCTCTACCTCTGAAATTCAGTATAGTCTTCCCATTCAGTGTACACTATTTTTGCTTAGTTGCTCCTTGTTATCTTTAAGAGTGGATTTGTGAATTGTCCATCTTTTGGACTTCCTACAGAATATTCCTTAACATAATAAGGCCTTAGGGCCTTATTATGAGTTTGGCGGTGCGAGAGCTGGACCGCCCTGCTCCTGCTCCACCAAACCCATGTGTGCACCACCCACCAGATCACAACTTTTTTCGTCACTGGTGGGCAGTTCTTTGGCGATCCCATGGTGGTGCCTATAAAGAAGGCACCGCAATGGGAATGCAAAAGCAAGTTCCTACAGGGCATGGACTGTTAAGTCCATGCCCTGCAAGAACTGGGGGTGCTTGCAGACAGGAGGGCATACCACGTGCCCCCGTGCAAGCATCCCCTGGCACAGAGGCAACAGGGGGCCCTGTAGCCCCTCCTTTGTTTCCTCTCTGCCACAGTTTTCATGTTGGGCTCATTGTGATGAAAACTGGTGGAGAGGAAACTTATAATCTGCTAGGCTGGGCTGCAACAGCCCTGCCAAGCATATTGTGGCCTCAAGACCGCTGCAACACCACTGTAACACCACCAGGAATCACTGATCCCTGGGGACACAGCTATCCCTTAGCCATGGTCCCATGTTAGAATGTTTACACTTCCCCTATCTACTGTCTCCTCCACAGTATTGAGTCGAGACAATTGCATCAGTCTTGGACTGAACAATTTGGGCAGCATCCTTCATGGTTTAATATGTCACTTAGCAAAAATATAAAATATGTTGACAGTCACCAATAAGCAGGAGACGTGACTGAAGTTTTTAAGAATCCTCACTCAGAAATGTCAGAGCCACTCAGGAGCTTTCCTCATTTCAGATGCAATGTAGCATCCATTGGTGAGTGAGAAGCCATGCTGGGGTTCATACGTGTTCTTTACAGTTCTCATTACAAGGAGAGCTTTAGATTCCTGTTCACAAAAGAAAATTTACAAGTGTAAATTTACTCACATGTAAATTTACTATTACATTTTGTAGTAATATTACTTCTTTTGGCTATTCGTCATTTCTAAGCGTAAAGTACTACAATCGGGCTTATTCACAAACTGAACTTTGTAGTTCATTTAGTAGAACTAAAATAATGCTACTCACACACTACAAAATAAAGTTCACAAACCTTTATGCAGAAACATCTGCTTTCAACTCTCATATTTTCTACACTGATATCTCCATCTTGATTGTGGAGAGTTCCACTAATGTATGCCTATAGTTTTCAGTAAATATAGGCGGACAGGGGGAGTCGCTGGAAAATGGGAATGCTTACTAAAAACTGTTGGGGCTGAAGGTGGGTTATGAAGGGGGTTTTGGATGGTTAGGGAAGGGTTTAGGGAGGGGCAAACACTCATTACTATTTAGAAACTGCACTACTATATTTACTACCATCAAAAAGGTCCCAAAGCAATTGTAAATGTAACCCAGCTGAGACCTTGAGTAAGTCCAGCACCACACATGGCCAACCACTGGTACTGCAACACATTTCATACAAAACAATGAAGGCAATAAAAAATGCATGGAAAATAATGTTAAATAAATTTACTTATTCCATCTTTTAAAAAAACGTTTATAAATGTTAGTGTTAAAAAGGTATACAAAGGTATACAAAAAAACAAAAATGATATATATCATTACAAAATATTTGACATATCTTTTAAAAATGTTTTAATTGTTTTTTTGCAAAAGCATTTACATTTATTAAAACGAATTCTATAGATAGCTTTTAGTAATTTTTAATACACAATAAATAAAAATAATCCTTCTAGTTATGTGGACTTTTTAGTTATTAAATTAAATGCATCTTAAAAAAAATGTATTTCTACGCTGATGTGTGAAAAGTTACTAGTACCAGCTTTACACTCATAAATTTAGTTTCAGGTGGTGGAGATAAGTAAGTCTACACTTTGCAGTAACTGTACACTCGTAAATGGTGAATAGCTAAAAGGGAATTGTTTAACAATACATGTACTCATGAGTAAATCTACATATTTAAATGTACCTTTGTGACTAGGACACAAAGTGTACACTTACTTGTCCTCACCCCTAGAAACTAGTGAGTGGAACCAGATTTACAAATGTGAAGTTACTAATAGTAACTTTTCGCATGTAGGTGTAGATCTTAACTGTCTCCTTTTGAACTTCCAAATGCAATTTAAAAAACGTTTGGTGATATTCAAATGTACCAGAAAAAAACAACTGTTTTGAACTTTTGAATATCATGAATCATATTGCACCCAACCAATTGTGTAAATCACTAATATAGTAAGTTGAGTATTTCTGATTGTTTAGCCGAGAATTTAAATTAACAATTTGTTAACAGCTTCACCTTTACTTTCAATTTGTGTCTCATTTTGTAGAGATAAAATTATTCTCTGTAGTTATAAGTTCTACCTTTACCAGTCATCTTTCAACTTTGTATGCAGCACTTTTTTTCCACAGTCTTCCAAGTTTTTCCTATCAATGCAGATACATTTGCATATCAAATAACTGTTCAAGTTGTTCTTTCTCTTTCTGCTCCCGTTATAATCATAATGAAATAAACAGATTTTGATAATTTTCAAATGGCAAGAAATTATGTTGGAAAGAAATAATTAGAAATGCTTTAAGATATAGTTCACCAGGAAGATATACAGCTGTCAAACTAAAAACAAGGCAATAAAAATCAATGCGACCAAAGAAGAATGTTGTTCTTCATGTGAATGGAGTCATACATGCTGTTGTTTGTGAGAACCTACCCGTGTTGTATATGCAGCTTCAGGGTCATCCTCCAGGACACGAGAAAGGCCAAAATCAGAGACTTTGCATACTAGATTACTGTTAATGAGGATATTGCGGGCAGCCAGATCCCGATGAACATAACCCATTTCTGAAAGATACTTCATGCCAGATGCAATCCCACGCAGCATACCAACCAACTGAATGACAGTGAACTGGGCGTCATTTTTCTAGAGGACAATTGAGAAAATAGAAAACACAAGTAAAACATGCATTTTTTATTACACTAAAATGATTCAAGACCAATCCAATTCAAGTTTTATGGTGAGTAGCCATATTATTGATATCTATTCAATAGTTTGATTGTAAGATGCCAGTATGATCATTTAAGACCATTTTTATCAATCCAAATGTGCATTGTATTTTAAAGATATTAAGTTGCTGAAAGGTTTAGTCAATATTATTTCAAAATATGAGCTCTAAACCTATCTGTTCATTTAATGCTTAACAATCTACAAAGTTCACTTTGATAGCAAGTGGTTAAATTACTTTGTAAATGTACACCACAAGCTTCAAACAACATTACTAACTAAATGTTAACATACCAACCGAGCTGGATTTATAACAACTACCCTCTGCAAGATTTTATTCATTTTTTCAGTTACATATTTACTGGCCAATCAAAGAAATAAAAAAAAATCAGTAGTAGACATTACATGCACAACCAAATAGCCAAATAAAGAGTAACATATTTATTTAGTCTGTTATATTTTTCTTGAGAAATAAAAGAAATTAAAAAAAATAGCAGTAGAAAAAATCAAATGCAAGCAATGAAATGAAACAAAATAAAACATTGCGAGAGATGGAAAAAAAACAGCTGTATAGCACAGAGGGCTTTCCCAATACATTGGTCTTAAGACTTGGTGCCAAAGAGCCTTACTTAACAGTGAACAGCTGGAGGAACTATAAGAACATTTAATATATTGGAGGTAAAGTTTCAGAGCCTTATTTATGAGGCCCTTACGCCGCCATTGCATCACTTTTTGGAACTCTGTGGTGACGAAAAAAAATATGCCGCACTGTGCCATATTTACAAAGTGGTGCATCTAGGCAGATGTATCACTTTGTAAACCCCTGCGCTATATATTATGCCTGCAACAGGTACAATGTATGCAGGGTGGGCGTTTTGGAGCAGAAAGGCCCGTAGAAGTGTCAAAGTGAGTTTTCACTGCAACACTTCTACGGACTCACTATGTCAAATCCTTATGCTTGCTTGAAGCAAGTGTAAGTGGTGACGCAGGCCTTTTCACATGGGACTTGCCACATGTGAAATGCCACTTTGCTGGAGTTGCTTCTGTTTCCAGACATACTCCAGCAATGCCTCATTTTTGCCCATAGAGATACATCAGGATTCCTGTTGTATCCTTCAACCCTTGCGACATGGAGCACCATACAGTAAATACGGTGGTGCATCCATGGTGTCACTGGGAGGGTGCACAATTGAGAAGTGATTATTAAAGGGCCAAGCAAAACATCAGGGGCTCACACAAAGGTTCTTGGAAAAATCACTGGGGGATTGAATAAAGAAAAAGTCAGGCACACTTTGAGTTTAGGATTAATCTCAAAATAGTTCTATGGACATGACCACAAACATTTGTCTCCGCCCTGTGCATGAATTGTCGATGGCATAGCAAGCACATGCAAATATCGGTGAATCACAGAAAAACGTTGCACTTTGTGGACAGACTTGGCTGCATGTCCCAAACAGGTAACGTGCTAATTTCCACGTGAGGAAGAAAAAAACGATTAATCAAAGATCGACTAATCCTTATGTACAAAAGTGCCCACCAAGTAGGAAGTGTTCCTTTGTCTGGAACAAAAAAACAAATCAAACTGCGTTTCATGCGTCCCAGGAGTGAAACAGATATAAATAAGTTTAAATGTGCCCATTTTTTGTGAACCGGTAAATGTTCTTCTGACATGTTCTCCTTTCCAGGTTTAAACATCATTAACTGAGCTTTCTTTGACACTCCTTGAAAATTCACTTTTTGTGTAAGTAAACTGTGCGATGTTGCAGTTCTCCCTTTCGCGTCACTGTTTGCCCTTAAATCGGACTATGTTAGAGATACAATAATAAATTACACGCCATGAATTGCACGCATTTTTGTTTTTATGAATCTTGCTATGTATGTTTGGGTGTCAAAAGCCATTTCCTGCCTTGAAACAGGCTTTGCAAGTCTTTCCCAGATGTTTCAGCCAGGCATTGGAAGAAAATAAAATTAGAATTATTATGTCGGTGAGAGAATGTTTGAACTCAGGGTGCACCTTGCAAGTCTATAGCCTTACTTTGAAGTATCAATATAATAAAAGAAACGTTTCAAAATTATAGTTAATAGTGTGCAAATGGTGTGCTGTTCGTTAAAAGGTCTCCGTGTATGCATTCTGCTGGCCCAACCAGTTTAAAGCGGTGCAGATGCCTCATTACTCCAGACATCATTTTTACTGGCACTTACTAGGTGCAGCATGTTTTATAGCAAAGCGACAAGCCCACAAAACAGTGTGAAAGCCTGTAAATCGTTGACTGCAACACTAGAAGTAGTATTGGTAGCTCTCTTGAGCACTACACATACATATATATAGGGAACAATTACAGGAGCCCGTGCTCCATGTGCAGAATTAAAAGCTTCGCAACCTACACATTTAAGTGCCTCTGGAAAACTTGGTGTCCCAGATTGCTACTGAAGAATAGCAAATGCTGCTTAATGTGTCCCGTCATTAACTTTTTCCCTGTACCGTTGTATATTGTATTTTACTATGTTCTATCTCTGCTGGCTTTAATAGCACAATGGAGCATAAAACGCTATAAAACAATGCTATGTACAAGTAGACCAGGATGTAAGAAAATCGGGCCAACATTATTTGAACAAATGCTTTCTTTTTAGGAAAATATTTTAACAACTGTCAATCTCTATTCATGCCAAGCACAAGGAGATGATGGACTGAGCGCTGAAACTTTTCAGACACGCACCCCCAGTCACAGATCTGGGTTGAATCCAACATCGTTCTTTAGCTCACTTCGCCACCCCAGTTCAGACCCAGCCATATGCAAATCAGTCTTGACCTTATAGAAACTAAGCACGACAATGGAACCTCTACCGAGAATCGCACCTATCCCGCTCTCTCCAAGTTTCTTATAATAATGGCAATAGCACTATATGCGTCAAGTGGCACAAAGTTCAAGCACCCACTGTCAAGTTGCAGTCCTAACAGGACTATACAATTCTAAACAAGGATCAACCGGTGCACCAATTAGTACTTAAATATTTAACGGTAGTCAAATAACTCAAATTCAATTTCAGAGATGTATTTCCAAATCTTTTTTATTCACAATAGATTCAGACGTGTCATGTGTGTGTGCAGGGAAGAACAGCCAACGCGTTTTGTCCAATACATTGGACTTCTTCAGGGCATGCACTTAATATTCATGCAGTTGGTTGCAAGGCCACCAATTCTCCCATCCAATTGTGAGGAGAAACCTGCGTTGTTTTCCGTACGATAAATTCAAGTCAAATAATGAAAAAGAATTGTCGGATTGAAGGTCTAATTTTGATAAGACCCATCTGGTAAGGTCTGATTTGTAAGTGAGTCCCAATTTAGGAGACCAAGGGCATATCACCCCTTGATTCGGCACCGTAATAAGTGCCAGTGTGCAGCCCATGCTTCTCCGGTATCCTCTCACAGCCCAAACTGCCAAGCCAGATCTTCCCTGGACCGGAAACTAGCAAGTGAGCTAAAGAGCGATGATGGATTTAACCCAGATCTGTGACTGGGGTTGAGTGTCAGAAAAGTTTCAGAGCTCCATCCATCATCTCCTTGTGTTTGCTTTGTTTTTCCTAAGTTGGAAGGGTATGCCAAGAAGTGGGCTTCTGTTCAAGTTGCCACTGGATTCAAGCTAGCCTGGCTGATGAGGGGTATTACCCCGAAACCGGTCCCAGGACGCTTGTTTCCAGTCCAGGGAAGACCTGGCTTGGCTGTTCGGTCTGGACTATTCCCAAGAGGAACAGGGTCAAGACTGATTTGCATATGGCTGGGTCTGAACTGTGAGGGTCTGAAAAGTTTCAGAGCTCTGTTCATCATCTCCTTGGGTTTGCTTAATCACTATACATGAACAGCACAAAAGTGTTGGATATAATGCTTCAATACATTTCTGCCATTATTAATCCCTTCTGGTCTAATTTAAATTCATAATTTTTTGTGCCATCACAGTCATGGACCACTCATAGTCATATTAGTCCTATCCGGTTCTAAAAGGAACGTGGCATCCAAACAGCTAAGTCACATCTCATTTGAACAGGAAAATAAGCCACCCAGACCATTTTTAAACATTCCTGGGTCCGATCCAAGCTGGGTGCAGTTTGAGTCCTATTATAGAGCCAGTTCAGGACCGCCTTAGTATACATCACCTACTTAAAGAGATCCATGTAAACAGCACAAAAAGTAATGGAAGCAATTCCTTAAATAGTTTCAACCTCTGGTAGTCGCTCTGAGACTCATTCAAATCTATCACTTTATCTCATCTTGCCACTGCAGAAAAGGACATATAGAATTCAGTGACACAAAAAATAGATCGACTGGAATGCCCCAGAGAAAAATTACCAATGGCTGATATTATTTCACATTGTCCACTCATCATTTTTTTGTTTTTCTCAGTGTCAGTGAGAAGTCCTAAGTGTGACGGGTATGCCCAGATCTGAATCTTCCATATGGAATGGCTGACAATTGTCATAATGGTAAAAGCAAATTATTTTTTGATTCCTAAAATCAGGTATTAACATCTATAAGAATTGAGAAGCTTTTACCAAAAGAAGAAACTATGAATTTGTGATTTGGGAGTTTTGCTCGATGAGGTGCGGTACTGCAAATGAATCTCAAGAGTGCAGGACCCACCTTTACGGATCTGTTAGAGAGAGTGGTGTCCCAAAAGTCACATTATAATATATCCAGCTCAAAAAAGTGTTTATATTTCGAGGGACTTATGTTTTCATCATATCTAGATTATGGATAATACACTATTTTACTAACTTTCACTCATGAAAGGCAGAATTTCGTGATATTTAGATATTGGGGATCAAGCACCCGTAGACAATAATATTTTTTTCAAGTTTTGTATTTTTAGTGATATGACCACCGAAAGCCCTGATTTTACATTAAAAACAGATCTTTGGACAATACCATTCCCCGCTGAAAGGCATTATTTCTTTTCATGTGTTCCCATACCTGGCATGTCACACAGTTTGGTGCTTACTTTCCCTCCATGTTAAAGAACAGTAGATGTTTCAGCTCCCAGGCTAATGTGCTGCATAGCTAAATACATATAAGGTCCCAAAGGCGAGACAGATTGCATTGCAAATGCTTGTTTCTTTTCTTTTCCCACCCCCCACTATTCACACCCCCACCACTGTTCCTTACCAGCCACCACTGTATCCTACCCAACAATACATTTATATTCTAATGAATGTAGAATCCTTATTGCAGGCAGGAATGTCTATTGCCTCAAAATAGATTCATGAATGTAGACCCAAAATCTTATACCTGTTCATTTTCCTTCCAAATCAGGATTTGTTCATTGAAAGGAAGTGCTATCTGGAAGTATTTTTTAAGTTTTCAGAGAAAGCCATGTAAGTGGGTTGTTGAACAAATAAAGAAATAAAATGTAGAAGTGATTCAACTGTATTTCTCCTGTGCCAAAGTTACAGGCATCATAAAGAAATGACTAGTCACTGTATATTGCATGGAAAATGTCTGTAAACATTTTTCTTCATCTAGTCATCTCAATTTTGTAGGTTCCTTGAGGTTAACAAGACATGTGGAATTAGCATACATCAGGCTGGCACACTTAGTACTTTCAATTACAATCTGGAACAAACTGCATTTCGTCACGGTCTCAGCTAATTGAGCAAGCCTGTCTAGTTGCTTTAAAAATGTTAGTAACATCTCAATATGGCCTTTGTGTTATGTCTGCAATAATCCAAAGTCTCCCGGAAACACATGTATAAAGATTGGGAAAAAAAGTCTGTATTTTTCCACTCTCGATTTTCTCTGGAAATCCCAGAACTCTGAAGTTATCACTGTATTACTGGTTCGCAAATTCACCACCTCTTCTAGTAAAGTCTAAGGATATGAGTTAGATATGGGCAGTAATCGGAAAATTGCAGATTTCCATAGGAAATGCGAACTTCAGATTAAATTCCACGATGGAAATGTAATTTACCAGATCGATAGTGTAGAAGAGGAAATTCAAAATCGTGGATTCTCCTCCCAATTTAGCACTTCATCCAGAAAGCTGTATTTTTCCATTGCCGTCCAACTCTAAGTATGAATCAAGATAATCATTTAAAAAAACCACACTATAGAGAGTGAATAGTCAATCATGCACAGTTGAAGAGGTTTCGAGAGGCTACCGCAGAAGATGACCAACGCACACGAGAAGGAGCCTCTACAGCAAATCAAAGAGGAAAGTCATGGTCGTTTATACAGCCAAGTCTTAAAACAGAAGACATTTGGAAAGAGAGTTGGCTAATAATTCAGAGCAAAACATCATACTCAGTTGAGACAATATTTTAAAGGAAGACTACAGAATGTGGAAATTGACCAAATAACTGAGGCCAGTGCAATGAATCCTTATGGACAGCACCACAAACCAGGAGCAGCAGCTCTGATTTGCCTCTAGTAAGACACAACCACTTCATATTGCACAGGAAAGACACCTAAGAGAAGCCTCTCACAAGAATCCCAATTGGAAAAAACCAGAATCATGGTGTTAACTAGCACCATAGTTTTCAATCATCTGGGCCAGAAAGAACATGCAACAGTATACAAATGAGGGCCACAAGGCTGATCCCTGAGTGTCTCCACAGGCCAAGTATAATGGAAAGGACGCATTTTTCACTGAATTTTTGTTATTCTCTATGTATTTCGAAAGAGCTAATCCATTCCAATCCCTATTGCCTGATTTTCATCACCTGGTCTAGTCAACGCTGATGTCACCCGCGATCATTGAGCTTAAGGGCGTCTTTATTTCCAAAACCAGCAAATCCGTCTCCAGATCTCTCCTATATTTCTCCCCATGTCTGAGAGAACTGATATAGGCCTATGTTACATTAATAGAACTACAATAACCTGTGTAAGCAGTGGCGTAGTTGGGCCTTTGGCACCCAAGGCGGTCCCTTCGTTTGCCGCCCGCAGCAGCCGAATATAAGAACGGGGTTCTGGTGAGAGCGAGGGGAGGGCGCGTCGCCCCCAAAACTCGTGCCCCCCTTGCTACGACACTGTGTGTAAGGCAATTCAATCAAGGCCTTCACCACAAAGAAGCACTGGTAAGCATAGCTAAAATGTCAGTGCCCTTTGTTTATGTTTGATGCAATAATAATAATAATAATAATAATAATAATAATAATAATAATAATAATAATAATAATAATAATAACAATAACAATAATAATAATAGCTGGTCATGCCATCTAAAAGGGGCATCAGGGAATATAAAGGCTCGGGTCTCGTTTTTAAAAAGGTGCTGCGTTTCTATTCGACCGCACAGTGATACACACACACTCTATTACTGCAAATGCCTGATTCAAAAATACATTCTCTGATGGCTAGACTAGTGATATTTAACAGTGCTACTAAGGATAAAGCACATGACACATTAGCTAGATAGAGCAGTTAAACTCTAAATTTCATGTAGGGCACTTGCTTTCCTATCTGACTCCACAATTCAAGAAAAATGCATTTCAACATAGTCCCACTGAGTGCCTTCTTCTTATACCTCCAGACACAGTTTGCATATAGAGTCCATTTAAGCTAAACTTACAAAAATAAAAAGTAATGGAAAACATGCAGTTATGGGCTACGATTACAATGAGATTCAGAACTGAGGAAACTGAAACAGGGGTGGCTCCTCCGCAATGGTGGAGGAGCGTCGCCCCACTGGCAGAGCCAGCAGCTATTAAAAAAATGTTTTTGCTCATCGTTTTATTTTTAAGCAGCTGGCTCAGCCAGCATGTGCAGGGAGTGGCGGGGGCGGGGCATGAGAGGGGGAAGGAGGAGTGCTATGTGCACTCTCTAAGTGCACATGTGTGTTCGGCCGGCCATCTAAGGCTGACCAAAACACACATGTGCACTTAGGTTTACTTTAGGCCTCTTCCTATTTTCTGCATGACAATGAAGAATTAGAAATCCACCATGAAGGTGGATTTGGTAACCTCATGGTGCAGAAATGCACGCATAAGTGAGAACGAGTATAGTACAATTATCATGTACAATGTCTGTCTCCTCCTCCAGGGTTTGTGAGACGTGGCACATATAGTTCAGAATAATTTCAAGTTAGTTTTACCACTTTTAACTAGTTCCATGAATTTTACAAGGTGACTAACTTCGTCTGGTACCTTCAGTATAAAGTTTAGTGACCTTGCGTTATACTTGTATGGAAACAGTGCACTTGAAAGAATATTTCTTGCTTTTCGAGGTCAACAATATTGAGGGATTGACATTATAGGGGTAGAGATGTAATTTGACATAAATGAAACAAAAAATGGTGACAAGAACCCAGTCATGACCTTCACATATCATAAATAATAAAGAAAAGTAAAAAAAGCAGTTCTGGGCTAATTCATAACCTTTACATTTATAAGTGAGAGTCAAAACTGTTCAACCTAGCTCCGTTTTGCAAACTGCTGTCTAAACACCTTTAAGGGTATTCTTAAGATCAACACTCCCTATCAAGGTGGCCACCAAAGAGTACAGAAGACTAGGGGCTTTATTACGATGGAGGTCGGACGAGCGTCCGAGAGCCATCACAGCAGGAGTGGGACCATCCAATTAGTAGTCGGAGGTCTCACCCACCAGCTCAGGATGAGACCGCCGTGTAGGCTGACGGAAACATCTGTATTTGTAATGCAGCAGTTGGATCGCTATCCTGGATGTCGGTGGGACCACCATTGACGGTCAGTCAGTGGTGGTCCCACCGACATCCTAATGAGGGCCTATATATAAATAAATAAATATATATAAATATAAATATAAGGGGATCAAAATATACTCCTCATCCCTTTACTTGCTCCACATTCCAATGTTCTAATACCCAGTACTTCATCTGGTTAATTAATTAGCCACTGTGATGGCTGGGCACATATAGATGTCTGTGATCCTCACGGACCAGAAACACCACACTGAGCTTGTGAAATGTAAGGAACTGGGTAACTCTATTTGTACACTGGCTGGTTCACGGGTTTTCCTATTAACACAATGTTTACCTGCTATGAAGTGAAAGTTTAGCCCCTTAACCTGTGTGACCTCTGCATCCCAAAGCTCAGCATAGAGACTTGAGTAGAGAACACTGACTCAGTGTTTGCACTCCAAACTGTTCCTGTTCTACTGCCAGGGAAATATAGTTTGTTTTATCTGGTTTTCTTTTTGTTTGGAAAATAATAAAGTCTTTAAATAATTTCCTTTGTTAAATTAGAATAGAATCACAGGGAAGGAATGTCATGGAATAACGTTTTCGGTTAAAAGCAACGGAGAATTAATGTTTGTACAAACCTTATTTCGTAGGCCCACAGGAAGAGCTCCTGACTACAGTTCTGTAGTTATACAAGATTTGTAATACAGTGGGCCAGAGGGACCTTCAAGCAAGATCACAGAGAACTTTTACCCTTTTTCTACACTTGTATTTAAAAATATGCAAGTCTTTCCAAAGCAACACGCATTAAGATTGAGTTTGATCAACACAATGAAAACATTTCTGATGTGAACTCATTTGTGTACTCACACGTAGGAAGCTGTCCAGTGAGCCGTTTTCCATGTATTCTGTAACAATCATAACCGGTTTACCTGGAAAAAAATGACTCATTGAGAAAATGGAAGCACAGAACTATAGCCTTAATCTTCACGCACATATTGTTGAATATTTTATTTTGCTAAACTGTTCATAAATATATCATAGTACAGAAGGATTTAGAAGGGCTCTGTTTACATAAGAACAATCAAGAAACCAGTGGTTAATTTGCAAAAATAAATACATGAATGTAGGATCCAAAGCTTTTCTTAGCACCACAAGGTCCACCCTGCTCAATGCCAGGGTTGTCTACTTTTGATTCCACCACATCCCACTGTCTTCCATACTCTACACATCTTGTCTCTATCTCAATCTTGCTGATTGTTTTGGGTTTCGCCTGCAAAGTGCTTTCACTGTGCCTGTGAAATCTATTCATTTAATATAAATCTTAAAAGGGGCTTATATCCCACCCCCTTGCTTTCCATTAGTTCCTGTGCTTGCCACTTAGTTTTCCTCCTTTTCTATTGGCTGTAGCATAGCGTGTCCCATTGTTCCTCGTGTTTTCCTTCAATGCTTCTCTTATCAGTTTCTCTGTTACAAAGTACTGTTTCTATCCGCTTTTGTGGAACTTGGTTTTGCATGCGCAGCGCTTGTTTTGGGTTCTTCTCACTCACAGCTTCTTCCTCCATGTCAGCTTGTCTTATCTTGCAAATAGGTCAGAGCCCAACGAGATGCACTTTCGGTATCCACTTCCCTTGTTGAGCATAAACCACAGACCGTGCTCCACCTTATTGGGAGTAAGAATAACTGCCAACGAGGCAGCGTGCAAGCACACATGGCGTTGCAGCATCTTTCTTAAGTATTGGCTCACTGATGCTGTGCGCTTATTGCCAGCATAGCTGTATGTGATATGTACCTGGCAAAGAGTTGATACACTGTCGCACAGCACACATCTTCTTTGATGTCTTGTCTTTTCCATTAGCAGCCTGTTACTCTTCACAGACACAGATGGATACTGTGTTTGTGTTCGGCGTGCCAATGAGTGTGGCTTTACTCTGCATTTGCATGTTTTATTTCTCTGTGTTGTTTGTTGTGTGGTAGTTTTACATCTCTGCTGTTTTTTTCCCACGCTCTGACCTGTCACTGCTGTTTTGTTTGTTTTATTTGTACTGTTTGACATGCACTCCTATTGAGTACATATCTCTGAAGTTCGTCTCCTTCAACCCCTGCCCCTGCCTGTTCTGGGTTGTGTTTCTTCTACACCCCCTTATTGAACCTCAGACTCCAACTCTTCATTACACATCTGGATATGTGAAGACACAGCCTGGAATAAGGGTTGCTGCACAGGTCAAAGGACTGCCTTTCTGCTGGACTGCTACCCTGATGGACTACTGCCTTGTTGGACTGCTGCATTGCTGGATTGCTGCTCTGCTCCTTAGCTGCCCTCCTGCCTGAGTAAGAGGGATTGGACCTGCAACTGAACCCAACACTCCCAGAGTGACGTCAAGGGATAAAATGTTGGCCTCAGGGACGCAACAGGCTCCCAACCACTTGATCCAGCACCCAGATCCAGCTGGAGTGAGCCTTAGACCCAAATGGTGCCCCTCAGGTCCTGGACCCTTGATGTGGCCTCAGTAGACCTGAATTCAAGATTTTGGGCACTTCGCAACATTGATAAGGCTGTTATTGCCAACACCTTTTCTCTCACACTTCCAGCCAATGCTTAGCTCTATTAACCTGATGCTACAGTATTAACAGCTCTTCGGGAACGCTGATGCAAAGCTCCGGTCTGACCGCTCACAACGGCAATGGGAACTTTGCACTACAGCAATGTCCGTCTGCAACATCAGGTCTGGTCTCTGTGACACATCGACGACCATCCGTGACTCTTCCCTGCTCCACTGTGAATGGGACTTTTACGCAGGACTGAAAAAGTAACTTTTCGGTGGAACCAACCTGGTCCCTGTATCTGCCATGCTCCATCACGGTCAAGCTAAACTTGTTACTTTCTCTCGGACAAGAAAGCCGTAGCACTGCTTTGGAAATTTTTGGTATGACTTACACTTAAATCTTTAACATTGCATAGCTCTAGTTCTACTGATTGTTTTTTTGTTGCTTTGGTCTTGATTTATTTTTTAAAGTTTACTCTATATTTTGAAATTGGTGTGGGATTTTCTTGTGTTGTGTTTTCACTTTTTTGACAGTTTGAAGTGCTGCATACACCGTTTACACATTGCCTCTAAGTTAAGCCAGACTGCTCTGTGACAAGCTACCAGAGGGTTAAGCACAGGTTAATTTGGGGCTTGTTTGTGCCTCACTCTGACAAGGATTGCGGATGCTGCTTGTGTAATATTTCACCTCCTTAAACCAGTAACCCAATTTCTCAGAATTTTCAATATTGGGTACAGTGTCCCGGTCTGCACCTCGTACTGCAAAGGGGACGAGTGCCTGATTGTCAACACGGCCACTGGTGTCATGCTGTCCCCCCAGATTCATAAAGTGGCTCAACAAGAACTTAGATTTCTGTCACACTAAGAGGAGGCACTGGGTCTTTGAAATCAACAGAAGCATGAACTCAGAAAAACACAACATTGTTATTTTTAATGCACAGGATCACCGTTAATAGGAAGTTACAGGAATCCTTTTGGCAGAAGGGACATGATGGATTGTAGCTGAAGATTCACAAACATTCTCAGAAATGCTTATAATCAAAATGTGGTTAGTGAGTTTACAAAATGCTTCACAATGCTTTTTCTTACAAATATTTCATGTTTGTTTTAGACATGAGTAACTCGTTTTATTAGGTCTAGCTCAAAAATCAAAGAAAATCCCAGACGCTTGCTTTCAATTTTCCTTACTGGTTCATCTCTTAAGAGAGGAATTATGGCAATATTGGTAGTTTCAGAAAAAACCTATACCCTCTACTTACATCAGTACAACATTCAATATGTGAACTGGAAATAGGTTACAGCAAATGGAATTAGTTATTAAGAGTTCTATTGATATTCTAAATTGTTGTGTAGTCTTTTTCTAAATTAAATAAAAGAGGATTCACTTCTGAGACCATGGGTGTGTAGCCAATTCTCCAAACAGAAACATCCTTCCCTGCACCCACCAATTCTTAATCCATCCATTCATATGTGTATCTGATCTTCAGACATACACATCTGGCAACTCATCCTTTTATTTCTTTGCTAATTGGTGATCTATCTAGAACCCATGCATCCATCCATCTATCCACAGAGTGGTTGAGCTTTACATTAATTTACCCATTAATGAAACCATCATTCTATTTTTTCTTACATGAATCAATGTTTCTGTCTATTTGTGGGTCAAGTATCTGCCCATATGTCCATTTTTAAATTCACATATCTGTTCACACATCCATTCAGAGTATTCCATATCTGTCCATGTTCAATTGTCCACTCATCTCTCTTGTACATCTACTGACCTATCTATCCACTTTCTTCATCCTTTGCCAGTCCACCGTCAGCATTGCTGAGCTCAACTGTATGTCCATTAGCTTACATTTTCCACTTGCCCACCTACACAATCTGTCAATTTCAAATGTCAAATAACCCACCTACATTGTTCAGTTGCTCATTGTCACCAACCCCTACTAGTGTCCATCAAGTGCTCGTTTATCTATACTACACATCTGAGGCCCATTGGCACCATACATCAGTCTGACTCTCTAGCAAGAAGCTATTCATATCCACTTTCTGTCCATATGCCGACATCATCACCAACTTATATTTATGTATCAGTTGACCTGCCAATCCATTTTCTATATGATTGAATCACAGAAGCACTTTCGGGAAGTTAATGGTGTATTGCTACTTTGTCCCAATGAGTGTGCTCTCAAATCCATTTTGGGCCGAAACATTAGTTTTTGTTCATTTTCAGAAACATTCTGCACTGCAAGTTTAACGTTTTTCGAACTCTGTAAAAATGTGTGTCTTTGCCGATCTTCATTTCGTTATCAGTACACAATTAGTAAACATTTTTTTTACGAGTTGTAGAATGAAGCAGTGGAAGGATTCTCTGAAGCATGGATAATAACACATTGATGGGTGGAAACTTGGACTATAAATTAAAAGCCTGCATTGAAGATATTTGCCAGATTCTTGATGCGAGGTTGTTTTTGCAAAGCTATCAGGCCAGGAGAAAAGTAATGTTTTGGGGTCTGTCTTGCTCAATACTAGAATGGCAGATTTTACTCAGCTTCGGCCCAGGAAGCTTACTGTCACCCAGTAAAAATGTGGCCTGCGCATCTGCTGGTGTTTACCTAAGCACCCGCGTTGTTGGTGGTAGATGTGTCTTCAGTATACATTTAAAAGAGCACCTGATTTTACTCAAGTACTTACCACAAAGAGTGTATTAAACTGTTGAACAACATGGCCAAAATTCTCCTTCTGTAGTACTAGGCAAGACATCATCCAAGTGGAAGATACCAATACAACAATGCAAACTTGCAGCAGATTGCAAATCCCATTTGAGTCTATAAATTAGTTTGTGGTCAAGTATCAAAAGCTGCCAGTAGTAGGAGGACAATTGGGCTAGCTGGTCGATCTTCATCGTGGGTAAATAAGAAATCCTCTCTGTCAGAACCCCTGTCACAGGGATACTGGGCAAGCAGAGGCTACTGGGCCCAGCCATGGGAGCTGAGGCCTTTTACTCCTGATGCCCCAGGCCAGACCTACTTGAGCACCTGGGTCAGGTACACCTTCAGCACTTGATTCTCAGTAGTAGCATGGGATGAGCAGTCCAAAACTTCTCTGGGGGAGGTAGATACAGGAGGTGAACAAAGGCTCACAAGTCAAAATACTCAAAGCAGCAGCAATAAATGATTGACCAGTCAAATACTTACTTTCATGAAAAAATAAGTATTTATTTTACAGCTACTACCACAAAGGAATTCACAAACAATTCCCACAGTCCCCTGAGGTCCAGGCTCCAATGTTTCTTAGACGGTTCCCTGAGTTCCTCTCTCTCTTAGCTCTAGCGGTAGTGGATATTTCCCGTTCGCTATAGGCAACATTCAGGTGGAGCCCCACTAGTCCAAATTTCAGGAGTCTGTCTCTGTATAAAAGTCACAATTGTTCCAGTGTGGAAGTGATATATGGCAAGCAAGTTCCCCAGGGTCGGCTGGTCCAAAATCGGTCTTACCTGCACCTACAGAATCAGAACGACTGGGGTCCCTGATTCTCCCCTCTCCAGGGGTGCTGGAGTTGCAGCAGCTGTCTCTGGTAACCTCTTTGCACACGTCCCAGGTATGCTGAGTTCAGCAAACCTCAAGTTCCTCACGCGTGGTCATGCAGCAGCAGTGACCGGAGGTCCTTCGTGGCTCCTCCCAAATTGGATATGTTCTTTGATCCTTCCCATGGTCAGTGGGGGGGAGTGCAAACATCCTGTGCAGGCCTATAGGGATCACCATGGTGGCCTCTCTCCTCAAGGTGATGATCCTCACTAATTCATACTTCTTGCTTGGTCAGAGCACACAGGCTCTGATCAGCACAACAGATTTCTTCACAGTGGCTCCTCTTGACATAAGGGGTCGCCAGGGAACCACTGCAGACATGCTAAGGCCCACTCAGTATGGCAGTCTCTTCTTAGTAGCCAATCTTGGTATACAGCGTCACTGGATCCTCACTGCTCACAGGGGATTAGTCATTTGGTACAGCAATGATCACGGCTCATTTCAGAGTGGCCCTGCTCTAACATACAAAGGTTGCAGACTTTCTTTGCTCACGGGCAATCGATCGGTGCAGCAGATGTCTCTTCACACCTCACTGAGGAAATCAACTCAACAGGATTCCTCACTGGACCTTGCTCCCTCCAATAGTCTCCTCTTCCTCAAAGGGAACACTGGTCTTGGGTGGCAGGTAGGTGCTGCTGCTCCAGATTTAAGGGGAAGAGGGTCTTGGATTCTCTGGGTGATCTCATCCAGCTGGGAAACTAGCAGGCCTTTGCCCCCAGTCCTGGTCACAGGTAGAAGTCTTGTGGAGCTTCTTCTTCTCACCCAGCCTAACTGGGTACTTGACAGTTGACAGTTTTGGGGGTCTCCAGCTCCCCTTCTTATAGTCCATTTCCAAACACCAAATGTGATTAAGAGTCTGAATCTTTGAGGTTTATGGTGGGACTCTGCTGCCTCTCCTCTATCCTCTCTTCCTCCTGAAAGCAGTTTGTCACAGCAGGAGTGACTCCAATGCTGACATCTCCACAACACAGGCCACAGGAGAGACTAGGAGTTATCATCTGGACGTCAGACAGTGATGTGTGTATCAGAAGGTTAGCCTAGGGCATCAGCACTACTCTTTATGAGTCTCTTATCAGCCCATCTCCCTCTGGCGATGTACCCAGGCTCCTTCCATGTGATCTCTCTCTGAATCAAAGAACACCCCTTGAAGTGTACTGGGAAGTCTGGCTCTCCCTCTCTCCGGTGTGTCCCACACAGCTTAGAGCAATACAGCAATCCAGAAACCTATCTGGGGGGATTCCTCTATCTCCTTTCCTCATGTTTCAGAATGAAGCCCTTGGTGCCCCAAAAAAGGAACCCAGAGTCAACCATGTATTTTACAACTTGCAGGCACACAGACCCAGCACAGGCATATACCATACATGCACCGAACATCACTTCATCCTCCATGCATTGTACTACTCACAGACACACATACACCCAGCACATGCATATAAAATGCATGCACTGCACAGTACTGCATTAACTGTGTGCTATATCATTTACAGGCACACATACACAGAGCACATGTACATCACAAATGCAACGCATAGGACTACACGCAAAACCAACGTAGTCCAAGAGTGAGTTAAGCACTCAGCAGCGGAACATTAAATGAGTGAGCCTGGAGACCAAACTCCAGTGACACAGGTAAAAAGGACCTGTCCACTCCTACTGATCACTACATGGTATGCTGCCACCACCGTGCTTGTGCTGCTTAACTCCTGATATAGTCAGTAGACTTTCACTGCTATGATGGTTGCCCTTTGGGGGCCAAGTCTGGTCCAACAGGACCGCAATCTGTGAGACAGGCCTATGTCATGGTGCACATGTATAATCCATGTTTTTTTGATTACATCAAAAATCTGAATTAGGGATCCAGACATCAGTACAGTTTGAGTCCTACGGGCAGGGGTGCAGGTGCATTGCAATGTGGAGGACTTTTCTGCCCAAACACTCTCTGATAGTGTTCCTCTCAATGGTTTGAAACATGATTGGCGGTCATGAGGAAGGTGGAATATTGCCTCATGTTCTTGTAGTTGTTACGGAATTACAACTTGCAGTATTTTACTGGGATGAGGGGGATCGAAATTGCCCAACTATTGCATGCTCCGGTGTTATAGTATGCTGTGTATTCAGTGGTGTAGCTAGCTGTTGTGACGCCCATGGCGGTCGCTGGGTTTGCTGCCCATCAGCTGCATGAAGAGCAGGGGGTGTGCTGGCAAGTCCCGCAACGGCTGCCCCGCACGGCCACAGGTAAGAGCTGCTCGGGCGGTCCCTTCCAACCCCCCTTGCTACGCCACTGTTTGTATTTATATAGAAGCACGACTCACGCAAGAGAGTATCATAGTGATGAGTGGGTCTGACATCGACTTTCAAATGTGGCCACCAGTTAATTATGTGCTTTGATCTTTGATTCCGGCATTGCAATCCCCTCGTCTTCCATGTGTTCGAAAGGAGGGAAAGACGTTATCCTGGATTTCGATAACCACTTCACAGTCCTTTACGTTCCTATCAGCCCAGGATATCATTCTGCACTATCACCTTTTGCAGTTACAGCAAAGCCTCTTCAAATCCACCAATTCACTGCTAAACCATATATTGATTGCTGTATGAACCAGTATCTAGGTTTCTCATGTTGCATCAGGCCCACTAATCCAGTGAACTGGAGAGATTTTGATAGATATTGTATAACGATTCCTGGATCATAGTTGGTTCCTGATATTGCTTTTGCAGCTTATACACAGCATGACAATCTTTCAGAGTGTTTCAGTTGGGAAAAGAAGCTGAATGAGTGGTGATCAGAGATGAGTAGCGATGAATGAATGGTTCAACGATGTTTCAGCCGACACCAAGGGTTTAGGTGTATTAACGTTAAGTGTGAACACTAAGCCATGTAATGGTATGTCGTGTGTACGCTCAGGCTTTAAAAATGTCTGCCATTTTTTTTCTTGTTATCTATCAGTTTGAGAGTGGGTATGTTTCGAGTTTTATTTACACTTCTGTTGAAGTCACACCATATTAACATGTTGTGTCATAGAATCTGCAATTGCAGAGAAGGTTCAAGAATTATTTTGAGCAAACTGGAATTGTATCATGGAGTTTCAGTAGATGACTGTAATTACAAAGTATTTGTTCAGGTTAGGTTAGCATTCTATGGCCATTCTCTCGAAAAACAGAATTAGTGGGAAACTGGCAATGTAAGTTTCATCCATTGAGTGTTCCAGGGTGTCCCCGTGCGTCTCTGAATTCCCCAGTTAGCAGCATGTTTTCAGTTTGAAAGTGTGTTCATCAAGCCCAGATTAAAGATGGGGTTGAATTGGAGAAGGGGATTGGACCATTTAGAGGTGGACCATTTGGGATAAACACTGTTTAGGAAAGTCATACTTAGCTGTGAGGTTGCTCTGGTAGGGTGGGACTTTATAATGGTGGCTCCTGGAGTGATGTTGGTGGTCCACGTTATGAGAGTTGTGAAGGCTTGCAAGTGCGACAGGTGCGGCTGCAAAAGATAATCCACTTGGGAAGGCATCAGGGGGATGGAGGAACATGCAGTTGTCCCCCTGAACAATGTCCTTCCTCCCCCAGGCGGCCCAGCACAGTTAACATAACGAAATTCACTTTTGCAACTTAAATATCACTCCAACTTGGGTGTCTGTGTCCATGGTCTATGACAGCAATTTAAATCAGAAACCATTGGCATATTTCATTGCAACTTACAATTAGCAAGGGATGCCCCCTTCATGCCACATTCGTAATGAGTTTCTGAACCCCTTTTGCAAGCCAGAAACATGTTCATGACTCACAAAAGGAGTTTTCGTTGCAAGTGTTTAAGCGAATCGCAGGGATTGACACCGCAAAATTGTTATGCACATCGGGCACCTATGTACTGTTCGTAGAGCTCTCTCAAAATTAGGGAACTCGCTTGTAGTTGGATAGGCCCAGTTCAAGGCCTTCATTCAGACAGCAATAATCGAGCTACAACCTAGTGAAAGTTCAACCTTGCAGTAATTTGCTCTGACAGCTGGAAGCCAACGTTCAGGCAGCCATGCTGTGGTGCTATCTGATCTAGCACCTACAATAAAATAATATCCACCTCACGTTTGCTAGCAAGTAAAAACAGGGTTATTTATGGAATAACTTGTCTTCACAGATTCTTTTCCTCTTATTGTCTAGCAGCTATTTCTTAATGGAGTGTTATAGAAAGTAGATACATATATGTAGTTTAAGTTATGTAACTAGCTGTGTGTTTACTATATAGTAATAATTCCTATTTGTAAAGTGCAAACATCTCTCCCCTTAAAGGTTCAAGGCGATGGAGGTCATTGTGGCAAATAAGGGCCAGATGCATTAAGAAACCGTTTTGCGATTTTCTAATTGCGAATCTTTGCAAATGAGCTACCTCGTTAATATTAATGAGGTGGGTCACAATTTGCGACCCTCTAGGAATCGCAAAAATCACAGGGATGGTGGCCTGCTGGGCTCAGCAGACCACCACGTCTGTGGTCGCTTTTAAATATTGCAATTATTTTTTTTCAAATGCAGCCCGTTTTCCTTAAAGGTAAATGGGATGCATTTCAAAAACAAAAATGAGAAGTTTTCTTTTAATTATTTAATTATTTAAGAGCAGGCAGTTGTCCGTGGGACCACTGCCTGCTCTTGAAAAATGATTTTACAAACATTCACAAAGGGGCAGGGGGTCCCTTGAGGACCCCTTCCCATTTGCGAATGGGTTACCAGCAATTTGAAGTAGGTCGTAATATGTAAATGTTTTGCAACTGCATTCGCAGTCACAATACATTCATCCATACCATTAGGATTCGCTGTTTGAAATGGGTGCCCTAAAAACGCCTCTTCCAAATAGCGAATCACAAACCCATTTTGTGATTCGGTAACAGGTTACTGAATTGCAAAATTGTGTTTGTTGCATTGGAAAAGTATTTTTTCCGGTCGCAAATCGGCCGAATCTGGGATTTGGCCCGTTTGCAATGAGAAAAATGTTTGCTGCATCTAGTCCTAAGTGAGCTACTGCCCAGAGTGACATGACTCTGTCACCGGGGATTGAACCATGAGCCCCGCATTCTGAAGTCAGCCACTCTGGCCACTTCACCACTCCTCTCCCATATTTGCTGTTCTGCACGTCTTCATTCCACTGCTCAACAACACCACCCACCAAATCGTGTCTTTATATGAAAAAAACTTCCTGCTTAATTCACATTTAATGCCTTAGTTGCTATGATCATTACGTCTTTCAATTGGCTGCCTTTTTAAATAAATACAAATTCAGATACATTAGCTTCGAAATCGGATAACCAGATTAAAAATAGGAGCAACTTGTCATTGCTGCTGAATGCTGGGGTTGCTAATGCCAAGTCTGGATTCCACCTGATGCCTTTGTTCCACCACCCTACATTCCTGCATCTCTTTTTCTCTATTTGAAATGTGTTCGTATTGTTCTTTTCCTCTTCTTTTTTTCTCTTTTCTGCTTTTCTCACCAACCCTTTTATGAACCAGCGAATCTGTGATTCACTGTAAAGTAACACTCAAACTCTAATCAGCAGCTTCATTGAAGCCACGTGTTTTTTCATCATGAAATTGTTGAATGTTTTCCCATAATTTTATTATCACTGATTCTTGTTTGATATGTCCATCTGGCATATCAAATTACAGTTTCTCATCCTAAAGTAACAGTTCTTTCCTATCATCAGCTACCTGTGATAATTGGGAATGTCTCTGTAGCTAAAATAAAAGTTTCTGTGCAATATATTACCACATTTCTACATTTCAGTTACAGAAAAATAAAGTAGAAAATACTTGCTACAGTCATATCATGCAACTGAGGGGGTTTAGTGACATGAAACAAGATCTACAGTATGGTCTACTGTGATATGCTGCGCCTTCTTGTGAAGTGAGGCCAGCTTCCCCAGACAGTGGATGTGTATTGCCTGCATTCTTATGACTAGAGTACGGAGACCCTGACACTGAACTTCAGGGGATAGAAATAGGGTTTTTCTTGCCATTGCAGTGAGGGTCTTGTTAGAGAAAGGCTGTGCATTCGTTTTTCCCAAGCACTGACATTTGGTAGATGGTACGGGAGAGTGGTGGGTCTGCAGTTTCTATAGTTCAGTGTGAGGACGTTTCGAGGTAGAGCCTTCCCTTCTGTCCGTCTCTGATTATTGCTTCAGGAAGGCCAATGACAGGTCTCTCTGAGAGTCTGTTGTGTGAAGCTTTTTAAAGGGCAAGACTTAATCTGTGTCAACTGGCAATCCACCATGAACCCGATGGTTTGGTGAGGCTGTTGCCAACTCTGGGGAGAAGACCTGTGTCACCACAAAAGCGGTAAAGCCCTCATCGACCTGAAGACAGCAACTGTTGAAGAAACCCCATCATGGGTGAATCAGCATGGAGGTTGCAACTTCTCTAATTGAGCACTTGCCTGCACCCTGCCGAGAGGCCTCTCCAGCTGAGGATAAGGGCTGTTGTGAAGGCCAACTTCATCAACTTCAGCCAGTGTTTTCTGTTCCAGAACCAGGCCACCGCTGCGGCTCTTCACAAAAGTGAAGCGGTTGCTGCTAGGTTGGGTACCCAAACTACACCCACTACACCGCGAGAACTACCACAGCAACAAGAAGGTAGAAGTGAGGTTGTGCCTACAACCAGAATGTGAAAACAGAGCACCCAGACTAGTCTGTAGTGTGGATTGAAACCTTTTGGCAATTAAGTGAAAAGGAGTAAAACACATGCTGAACTGTTGTGCACTCATTAAATAGGGTATTGGACGTAATCTGCATCTGTGCCCAACAAGTGCCTATCCATGGTATGCTGGGGACCTCAGTCACAAGATATCTCCTATAGTGGGTGGAGAGAACACTGGAAGAGGGTTGTACTGTCTTGCTTAAGATCGTAACTGAGATAATATTGTAATTACATTCATATTGAAATGTGTGATATTTCGTTTTCTTGTGAGAGCACAGCACTTTTTTTAACTAATGAGAGGCACTGGCTAGACAATATGTGTGTGATGGTTGACTGCTGAACTCTGAGCTCTTGTCCCCCACACTAACTCCCTGAGAAGCTTAGACTGCTCATCCTCACTCTCCTGAAATTCATGTGAGAAAAGGGTTGTAATTAGCCCATTTTGTAGTGCCATAGTAAGACAGATTCCTGGGCACCAGTGACAAATGACCTCAGTTACCATAGTTCGGGTCCAGCAGCCTAATTTGCCCTTTGGCCCCTGATCATGGTCTGACACATTTGATGAACAAACACAATAGAATAGAGCTTAGCTGAGCCATCACAGATAAGATTGTTAACTGGCATCTAGAACATGGTGAAACCAATGAATGTATTAATAGGATATTATCGCATGTACTCTTTATACCACATGTTCCATTATCAATCAGACAGTTGCTTTCAAAGAAAATAACTGAGGGTAAAGTAATGCATTTTATTGAGAACATGCACTCGTAGTTATAGACAATGACGACTGGACCCAAGGGTCTATTTTAAGTTAGAAACATCTCGCCAGTGTGATGCAGCCTGTGCAGAGCTTAATTCGTAAAATAACAAGCGCCATGACCCTTGTCGAGGTCACTGCAGCTTGCACTGCCCATGCCACTGTCCCGTGCTGCCAATGACAGTACCAACACAACTACTAACACTCACACTCCTACAGCTGACAATTCAGACTTTTTAATATACATTATAAATGACTAATAATACCTGATACTCAAGCTATTCTTCTACAACAGGTATTACTATTTTTAAATGCATATTGAGATATTAAACAACTGTGGGTGTGCCCATCCAAAATTAAACAAAGAATGCCACCATGTGGTAGGCTATCATAAGTGCCAGTGTTGGCAATAAAATGTCGCTGACGAGCACTGGAAACCGCTGCCTCAAATTAAGCACTGAGTCTGTGCAATAAAACAAGCTAGATCTCTGAATATCGTTACTTGCTGCTTCGTGACAACGGTAAATATTTTTATTTTCTCAAGACTAATCATCCTCACTGACTGACATATCAGTGCCTTTATTCCCCTGTGAAAAACTATTAGACCTGCACATGTGTAGTATAAACAAATGTGGAGGCATTTATATAGGAGGGAAACTACTTCCCATTAGGCTTAAGGAGTTTGTATTATGTTTATGATTTCTCCGAATGGGCACTGCTTAGAAGAGCAAGGGTTCCGAAGAATAAATGTGTAAATGTTAAGACAAACACAAAACAATCCCCCAGGAAATATAAACGTGTCACTGAAATGTGTGTAGAGTATTTGAAGGAGATTTTCCATCTGAAAAATATATATAAAATGTAAACTGTAAGAGTGCCTTAAATGAAATTTAGGTAGCGGTAATGGTTGCTTGATTGGGAAGAAGAAAGTTGCAAAACATCTCCGACCAAACTGTTTGTTTTAGCGAGTGATTGGGCTTATTTGCATTTAGTTTCTCCCCTTTTTTAATGTCACAAACTGTCTACATTGGGCCAAGTGCTAATTGTATTCATTGACAGTGTCTCAAGCATTTGTTTAAGGTGACATTGGTAAGAAAGGGTGACTAGTCCCTGTTTTGCAAGGAATAGTGATGGGAACTTACACAAGAAAGCTTAAACGTTGAAACAGTTTACTACACAGGGTCCAGGTCACAAGAGATATAAGTATGGAAAGTAATTTCTAGGAATTCAGATAAACCCCCTTGAGTACTGAAATGTGCAAAAACCATAGTTTTCCATGCAAACACCTAATCCTAAACTGATATATATTCATCACTTTCGTCTAATCTAGCATTTCAAATGCACTACACTATTTTTCAGCCTATACTTCTCTCAATATATCCTCTAGCTGAACTTGTCTGACTCATCTCAAACTTCTTTCTACTTATCTTTCCAATGCACTCCCCTATCTCTCACCCTATACACCTATCAATATATCCTCTTCATCCACTCTCTCATTTATCCCAAACCCCATACCACTACTATGATCCCCAAAATAACCCTTTCTAGACTCTCTCCTACTCTACCCCTCCTTGCGTCATCTGTCACCACTTTTACTTTACCGATCCCCCAAAACAAACCTTTCAAAAATCTTCCCTCTGAACTTCCCCCTCAAAACCCCCTTTTTACTCATCCAAAAGCCTCCTCCTACTTCTATGACCTAAAAAAAAATCTTTCATTCTTCTGTCCCTCTACTATCAATCAAAATAACAGACTAACATGTTCACTTCTGAAGATCCATATTCCACTATACTAATTCACCACTAATCCTTATTGGGTTCCAGAGTAGCGTGCTACTCGCTAATAAAGCATTTCAACACCCTATTAGGTTTACCAGCGCTATATAAATGCAAACCTTTTTCCCTTTTCTACCCCTACCCAACCATTCTCAATCCAAATAAGTGACTAACACATCCACCACTCAAATTACTTTCATGTTTCGCCATACTAATTCAACAGTAATCCTTATGGGTTCCAGAGTAGCATGCTACTCGACAAAAAAGCGCTTCAAAACCCCATTATGGGGTAGCAAGTGCTATATAGATACAAACCTCTTTACCTCTTCTATCACGCAACCTACCCTTCTCTATTCAAATAACTGAATACCATATCCACCACTCACATTACTTCACATTTCACTATACTAATTTTCAACACTAATCCTTTATGGGTTCCGAAGTAGCATCCAACTCGCCAGAAAAGCGATTCAACACCCATCAGGGGTAACAGGTGCTACATGAATGCAAACCTTTCTTCCCTTATATCCCTCCGCTATCCTTCTCACTCCAAATCACTGACTAATATCCACCACTCAAAATACTTTCATATTTCAGCGTACTAATTCAGCACTAATCCTTTATGGCTTTCCAGAGTAGCATGCTTCAACACTCTATCAGGGGTAACAAGCGCTATATACATACAAACCTTTTTTTCCTCTTCTATCCTTCTGCTATCCTTTTGAATCCAAGAAACTGACTAACCTATCCACCACTTAAAATGTACTTGCATCTTTCAATATACTAAGTGAACACTAATCCTCTATGGGTCCCGGAGTAGCATGCTACTCACCCAAAAAAACGCTTTTTTACGCCTCGTAAGGGGTAGTAAGCACTATATAAATGCAACTACAATACAATATATTTTCTCTGGGTGGAAAACTTGATGGTTTTGGGTTATAGCTAAGATGCAACTGCATTTTAAGCATATTATTTGTTTCTCTACATGAAAGATGTTTTTTTTATGGAGTACACCTCCTAAAATATGTGTTGTTGTTTTAGGCCCATTTTACATACTCAATTGAGCTTTTCAACAACTAACGCCAGGGGCTTAAACTGTGTGCGAAAGGTGATTTTGAATGTTTGTGAATATGTGAGTATGGCTACTCTGCAAATTCAACAATTTCCCAATGGTGACTGCCGTATCTAGATGCACCTATGTCACCATGCCTAATACCACAAATACAGCAGATGTGACCAACAAAATGTTTTGTAAGTAAGGCCCAATAGGGAAATGTCGAATGGGCTCAGCCTTAGACATCTTTTGCCCAAACTAACTCCTATGTATTTTTGGGGTAAGGGTAAGTAACAATATCAGTTAAAAAGGAACAAAGTATACGGGGAAAGAGTTCATTGCAAGACTGGCAAATAATGTATGAAAACAGACAGTTTTTAGGGTAGGTCTGGTTGTCAGGCTTCTATTAATATCAAAACAAAGAGCTGGGAGTGTAAAAGTATTTTGAATGTGGAATGATGTGTTGCATGGCGTGGCATACTTCCGAAAGAAAAATGTCATATTTCACCTTGCGAAAGAGACATTGGCATTTTCACATGGCTTAGCGAATTGTAATATTTAAAGTCCAATTCCTTGAAAGCTGCAAGAGAAAAGAGGCTCACGAGCAGATGTATAAATTAATAATCATTCACAGCATAGAAACTGTCCATGACAGACAACTGTCTCTCACAGCAACTCTTTCTTTTTTATGACTCTCTGTTTTAGGTGTTCTCTTTCTGAAGTCTCTCTTTACACTTTATCTGTGCCTCAGTCATGTATTTTTTAACCACCTTCTTTTAGTGAATCTCAGCTTTCAGACTATCGTTATTGAGCAAGCGATAGCTCAAAAACCCTCTGGTCCTGATAGTTATTTTATTTTATTTTATTCTATAATATAGTATTATGCAAATTGAGCGCTGCACAAAAGTTTTAAAATCCAACATCTGCTTCAGTCTGAAAGTCTTGCTTTGCTTTTTTTAATGAAGACACGGATGGGTTGCGTATTTGATGGCAGCCGAGTGCCTCTGCTTTCAAGCTGTTTCGCATGAGGCAATTTTTAATGTGTTGGCAAAAAAAAACCTTCCTTTTTACCTCATGAATGCCGAGGGCACGAAATACAGATTTCAACTTGCACTGGGCCGAAGCCGGCGCGCGATCGGAAACACATGCTGCCGCGCGCCGCCTTGTGTCTTTAAGGCAGCAAGCACCGTGCTCGTTTATCAAAGCTCAGCCAGTTATATATGCTAACAACTTGTGTCAACAGCGGCTCCGAAATTTATTGCACAAACGGGCTACAAATTGTTGTAAATTATTAGTAAACTAAGCAGAACATGTGTGCTGGGTATTAAGGCGGCTGCGTATAAGACACCCTGGAGACAGGAGTGAAGGGAAGCTGTGCACAGAAACGAATATGACACGGGGGTAATTTACCGGTGGAATAAGAGATGTGGGCCTGGCTGGGTCAGATGAAACTGATTTTGCATCAGCATATCTGCCAGGCTCTCATTACAGAAGAATCTTTTCAGCCTGGCTCTGTAATTTACTTTTCTGTGGTTTTATATGCAATATTGTGCCAAAAACTGAACGCAGACAGTGTTTGTCAGAAATTGTGCAGTATGCACAATTAAAAAAGTATTTCTAAATGTCTGCTAAGGGATTCACAGGGAGCAACTGGGGTACTTGTAATTAACAGTCTACAATGTAACTCCAAGAAAATGATGGGTGTACAACCACTACAATGCAAAAATAAGCATGGCTGAGTTTCCAAATAGTTGTAATATGTAGGGCTCCTTAGAAATTTGAACCAGAGCTTATTGTCAGTAGTTTTCTTTCTCTTTTTTTACAAGACATAAAATTAGTGCAGGGCACACAATAACAGGTGGATTTTGGAATTTCGTACTTCACACAGAACTAAAACGATTTTCAGAGGCTAGTGGTAGTTAATTTTGCTCAATCGCCGCGGACGGAAATTCTGGCAAAGAAGATTGGTACCTCTAGTTGCATGGATTTTCTGTGTTCCCACTTTGCGAATGAAATGACAGCCTCTGTGTGATGTCATAGCCTTTCCTACCCCCTGATGTCAAATCTTGGATTTTGGCGCCAAGGGAAAGAGAAGGCGCGCGCCACCGCTAAGTTAAAAGTCTCACTCCGGGCACTGTTGTCTCTTAGCAGCAGTAGGCAACTTCGAAACTGCAGTCCTCCATTTATCAACACATTTTTCGTGAACTTTCTTAGGTTCTTAACTAGTGAAGCTTGCAAACTGTATAACAACATGCATACAATTGCTCAGGTTTCCCAATTTAGCATATTTGATGTTGCATAAATAACTTTATAAAACGCATTTTTATGGAATAATTGATAATTGTTCAAAATTCAAATTATGGCTCCTGTCTGAAGGCAAGGATACATGGTTGGAGGTAATTATCTCAATTATAATGGAAGCAGCAGCGGTTAACAACAATCTTTCTGGAAGTTTCGTTTGAAAAAGCCTACCTGAAGAGCTTAAGCATAGTGCACTTGCTGAACAATGTTGGCTGACAGGTATTGTTGTGATATCATGAAAAGTAGCACCAAAAAGCAAAGCAGCAAGAAAAGAAGGGATTTTTATTGCTACATCACAAATCTTGACTCAGCATTGAGGAAAGCAGGCCTTTGTTTGCAGTGAGAGTCACAGTTTAACATTCTACAACAAACTTTCAGAGCAAAAACTACCAGTATACTAGAACAGACAGGCCCTCATTACAAGTGAGTCATTAATTCCAAAGTGCTTAGTGCCAAATGGTAGTCTGACTACAATGTGAGTACCACTCCTTAGTGATATTCCATCCAGAGAGTTCATCTACTGAAAGCTGGCAAAGTCTCCAAGTGGAATTCTTTGAGAAAACATGTAGGGATTGGCACAGTAAATTCAATTCCCAAATATTTTTCCACAAAAACACTGGATAAGTCCACCATGGCTTATTAGCAATGATTTCCCTATCGCTGCTTTTTCATTGATAGATTTCCAGTGATATTCAGGCATTTCGCCGCTATCAATGGATTTTTAATCGCTTTGGAGTTGAGCGTTGATGATAACGCAGTAACTCAGCGATTTAATCCACCGATAGCCGACGATATTAAAAATCGTGCTAAGCGCACTTAGCAATAATTATCGTTGCCTGTTGATGATATGCCCCTCAGTTCGGTATCATGTTATCTACAATTTTCATTTGTATGTCCCCTTTAAAGGCTTTCAGTCCTTTCGTTAAATAAAGTGTCTCTTTCAGGAATGAGCCCTGTCCATTGGTAAACCTTTCAGAGAGAGACCATGTTGTGCAGAATTCAATTAACAGCTGCATCATAGAGAGGGGCCCAGAACTTCCAGACTGGCATCAACATGTACCCGAAGGTATGTTATGTTGTCTTCGTTCTCATACTCAGTCAACAGATTATGACTAAGAAGTACTGGGAGATGTAGCACATGGAATTGTAGCACTGCTACAGGTATGTTTGAGTGTTAGTGGTTCAGCAGCCGGACTGTGTGTAAGTGGGGGTTGGTTTTCTTGTTGTTGCACATTAGTACTTGTTGTTCTGTCTGGTCTTTACCACATATGGCCAACTGTTATTTGTGTATGCACACGTCAGACGTTTCTTTTTTTTTTTGCATATTTATATAGCGCAAACTCGACCGAAGGTATTGGAGCGCTTTACATGAGCACTGTATTTACATTACATATTCAGGCACGGGGAGATTAAGTGATTTGCCCATCACAGGATGTGGACACGACCGCGAGGCTCGAACCCTGGTTTCCAGCACCAAAGCCTGAAGTCTAGCCGACGGACCACATCCTCTCCCCTTACCTTGTATGCTTAGGTGTGCTACTTTTTTGGAACACAGGTGTGAATACGGTCTGCCCAAGTTAATCCTTAAGTTGTATTAAAATATACTGAAAGTAATAAATATTTTTGTTGTTATAAAAAAAAACACCTAGACACTATATGAGTATGGGCTGTTACCTCGGTACAACACTGCATGTTTGACTGGGAATAATCTAAGAGAGTGTTGCTTTGTTTTCAGGTGGATCGGGTCTCATGAGCAGTTTGAGACTTTGTAGCCAAGTGGAATAGGTTTTTGCGCTGACCGCCGATTGCCAATTGCGGTGTGCTTCAGGCATCCAGGAGACGCGAGGAAGGACGCTGAGATGCCGAGACCCCGAAATTGTTGTCTCGCGCTTCCGTGGTTTCCAGCTCCCAGTTTTCCAACCCTACTGAGGCGCTGGGGAAGGCTGAGCTGAGCGAAGCAGAAGCAGAGCGTGCAAAGAGGAGTGGGCTGTGAGCTGCGAGGTGCGCGGTGGGTCCGAGTTGATGTTGGTGTTACACCAGCATGAGTCGGCGCTGCGCCCTCTGTGCCTTGATACCACAGCAATAAACACAGACTACCGCAGCTTGCCTTGAAACCACAGCAATACCCACAGACTACCTCAGCCTGCCACGGACAGCATTTTGCACTGAGCGGATCTGAGAGCTGAGAGGCTCTGAGAGGTACGGTGCAGCGCAGCGGGGCACCGGTGAGGAGCTGGCAGCAGCGAACAGGGTGTAGAGCTCACAGAGGGTCATGAGAGAGTGAGGAGGAGAGCGTGACTACCTCTAGTGGAGGTCACAGAGTGAAGAGCCCAGGCAAGCCCACATAGGCGGCCCGACTGGGTCGGGTGAGGCTTGTGGTGCTTCCAGTGAGCCCTGCTCTCCCCCTCTCTCTTATTATCTCCCTATCTCTCACTGATCTTCTCGCCTGTGGTGTTTGAGCAGTGAGCGGTTAGGAGCGGAGCTTCTGCAGGGGGGGGGGGCAGTAACGTGACAGGGACCATCTGGTGATGTAGTGATCGCGCTCTTGTGCCCGTGCCCACCCCTGTGCCTATCGTAGGGATTTCTACTGCTCGCCACTGCCCCTACCGGACTGCCTGCTTAACCGCTAGGAGGTGGTAGCTGGAAGGTAGCTGGAAGGTCGCTCCGAGGACAGGTGGCCCCGGGACACAGGGCAACAGGACTTTTGCCCTCTTGCAGTGTCCATAGCTGCCCACAGCTCCCCATAGCTGCTTACATAACTGCCATATTTTCCAGCCTGCCACCTGGAGGTGGTTGGCGGTGACGAGGACAGGTGGCCTTTGAACTACCGGGCAACAGGTCTCGTGCACATTGCTGTGCCCATAGCTGCGGTGGAGGTGTCTTTGGTGCCCATGCTTGTGATTGGCTTCGGACTTTGCGGCGAAAACAGAGAGGGAGTGGCGCAGGCAGCAGTGGCAGGGGCCGCTTGAGCCTTCTCCGTGAGCCATTTCTGCGTGTATCCACGACTCTCTCCAAAGTAGCTGGGAGTCTAAGGCTCAAAAGAAAAGCCGTAAAATCAAAGTTAAAAACATAGGCAAAAGGTAAAGGCACAAGCTATTGCTCAGAAAAAAAAAACTGAGAAAAGCGGGGAAAGTGGGCTGGTGAATAAAAACGCTAAACAGTAAAGCCGCACCGAACCGCAGTGAACGACAAAAAAACTTGTAAGGGCCACAAAGAAGAGATATTCACGCTGAGAGAAATGAGATCAGGTAGAGTCAGACAGACTCCAACCCAGAAGGCCAAGAGTGAAAAGCAAAGCAAAATAAAAAAGCTGCCAAAGCAAACAACCAAAACTGAAGATTTTGATTTCAAGCAAAAAATCCCATTAATATCACCAATAATAACAATGTTCAGAAACTTAGAGGAAGGCAGTAAAAGGAAGCCAGCTTTGAGTGATAGATTCTCATTACTCAAAGATCCTGGAGCAGCTATTTACTCAACATCAGCGCAGGTTCCAGGCCTTATGACACCATTAGCTCCTCAGACAGCCACCTCAGCTTCTATTGGGAAAAAAAAGATACAAAACAATGCCATACAAGACATAAACGGTTCAATCAATCTATGGATCACGCAAAAACCGAACCAGGATATGAATAAGTCGGGTATAAATCTGTCGGACCCAGAGGAGGTGTATAAGGAAGTCAGCATAGACAAGTTAACTAAGGAGAAAATATGCCTAAGCAGGGAACTGCTCTTAGATGAAAGGACAAAAAGTCAAGACAACATAAAAGACAATGAGGAAGGAAGAACAGAACACATGAAGAAATCAGCGGGCCCGCAACATCACAACCTAAAAGCGCTTGGATGTGGGAAAAAACCCAACTCCCCTACAACAAACCTTATAATACCCCAAGAAAACCTCAAGTCCTCCACCCCTAAACTAGCAAAAAACAGCGAAAGAACACCAAGGCTACAAATAGCAGCACAGGTCCATCAGGATGACCAAGATGACCCTGAAGGTTTGATTGACCCATGTCAGAACGCTTCTATCTCCGTATTAACCAAAGATACTATACAAATGTCCCTATTCAAATCAAGTGCCCCAATGGGGGGAAAGCACAATGACAACACACAAGATAATACAGACTTACATGGATTAAAAATCACTCAAACAAACAACAATAATAACCCCTTTAGGGTGACTAATGACATTAGTTATTTGTTCAATCAAAATCAAATACTCAACCAAGAAATAAAATCAAAGCTTCAACAAGGAGAGATACTGAGTGATCAAAGTAGTTTTTTAGAGATTTTAAAATCTTTATTACAAACGTTACAGACAACAACAAAGGCATTCAACATGCAAACGGACAAAATGAACATTCAAATAGACTTAATGAATATCATAGCACTTGAAATTGCATGGATAAACACAAAACTGGACACCATGAATAACTTTATCTCAAGAGTTCAATCGAAATACTCAGTTCAGTGTGCTTGCAGCCCAATTATTGATAAACTGAGTCTCTTGCCAACAATATTAGAACAGATAATATTAATCAATAAATAAATTCTGGAACTGAGAGACAATAAAGCTGAACCTAAAAAAAAAACATATAGTTAACTCCTTGCAACCCTGCAAACCTCTATTAAAAGAGGAGTTTAAGCAAACTAAAACTGAATATAATCCAGAAGATATACAAGTCAATTTAAATCTGGGTCCTCGAAAAGCCGAAATAGACGATCAGTTAACCGAAAGTGATGAAGCAACAACCAGGATAAAAAAGATAAAGAACCAAAGTTGTCACAGAAACAATAAAAACGTGACAGGAAAGCAAGAAACAAAATGTCTCTATTAACAAAACAGCATACCACCGAGGTATACCCAATATTCTGCTCGGCCAGGACGATCAATGCAGCTACAGGCCAGGCTGGTTTTACAAATGAAGGCTCGATTAGTAGTAAAAAGTCAGAAAAGGCAGTCAAGGATAAAACAGCAGAAGCTAATCAGATTCTAGGAAGATGGGGAGATACAAACTCAGTATTAGGTATAAACCTTCGGGGTACTCAGGAGGCTATAAACAGAGGAGACAAAACAGACAAAACATATGGTCCCAAGAAAAATACATGGCAGCCAAGAGTAAAACAGGAAATAAGCAATTGACTAAGACAAAGGAATACAGCAGGGTTCAGCCACAAAATAAAAGTAGGCAAGGTATTGACTCCATTGATGAAGACCGGAAAATCCACGAACAGCCAGGAACAAGTGAGAGCAAACCATCAGCTCACAATGCCCTTGTTCAAAAAAGCGCCGATAATAAGGCAGCAAATAGACAAAGAGGGCAGAAAAACGGATACTGTCCCATAGAAATTCGTGAGGCTGGATGGCGAGAGCCAAAAATGGAATACGAAAAAAAAGAGAACACAAACCCAGTGGCTCTCATTCTTGGAAACAGCACCTCGGTAGGACTGACAACGGAAAATCCTAAGGCCCATGATCTCGGTCTTGGGGAAGTGAATCCAACGGAGAAAATGGAACTGAAACCCAAATTGGTACAAAGATGTGAGATCACCCAAGGGAATTCAGGGCAGGAATTAGCAATTAACCACAACAAAGAGATCTACCAGGAGAACACTGCATCGGTAGAAAATCAAGCTCTAAACACTACACTGGAAAACAAGACCCAATATGTAAACTTAAGAGTTCAAATAAAAGATGAAAAGAAACAAATTACAGTCAACAACAAGAATGAGGACCCAATGTTACAGATAGACCAATGAAATTCACTTCCGAAACAGCCAATACTTTTAATACCGGAATACGACTCAAAAGGCCCACAAGACATACTGAATAGGGGGAACATATTGAAATTAACAGCTAATATTCCAGCCTTAAAATATTTGAACTCGTCGAACTTATTGGCAGTAGAATTTATAGCAAAAGGAAATCAAAAAAATTTGGAACAAACGCTGACTACATGGCAGTCAGAGCAAGACGTCCAGCACATCATGAACTTCAAGCTGAAATTCGAAGCTTGGGGAATAAAACTGACAAGGCCAACTATACCACGCTATCCTGGCCCTTTAACTGTAAACTCTAATTACAACAAGAGCTGTGGACTAAGTCAAAGGGAAAATATCCAGAGTAAATATACAGTCCTCAAAGGAGCTAAAGGCAGCAACCTTTCAACCTCGTTGAAGAGAGACATGCAGAACGATCAGACTATTGGAAAGGATTCAGTCCAGGACAGATGGAGTTGGCTGCCAGGAGCGCTAAGCTCGGATAAAGGCCATTGACCCGTGGAAAAGACATTGGTCGAACAAGACTTAGGAAATATACAACTGCTCTCATGGAACATTGCTGGGCTAGAAAATGGCTGTCAACCAAATAATTGGGAAAAATGTGATATAATAGCGCTTCAGGAGACTTGGGCACTGGAAGATCTTCCCCAGGCAATTTACATACACTACTCACTCCCTGCTACAAAAACCTAAATTTATGGTCGGCCCAAAGGCGGACTGGCAGTTTATATATCCACAGCACTAAATATTGATACGAAACAGATTGTTTCAGCAGGACCAAATATCCAACTGATAAAACTTACTTCTGGGGCAGTCGGTAGAACAAAAACAGTCCTGCTGATCAACACATATGCACATCCACTAGTAAGGAAAAAACTGCCCATAATGCTCAGCTGATCACTACAATCACAGATATAAGGAGTACAAATCCCTTATGCGACATGATACTGACAGGGGATTTTAACTCTAACTTAATACATACCCCGGATGAAGATGATAGGTTAGTCACCGACAATATATACTGGAATGATCCACAGCAATATCAGCCAAAGAGATCTACACTAGACCTCGAAGGTCAACGACTGGTAAATGCTCTAGAGTTTCTCGGTATGAGAGTAATTAACAGTAGAACAACAGATGATTTCCCACCAAAACACACATTTCATGGAGGAAAGGTACGATCAAGACTGGATTATACAGCTATCTAAGTAACATTGATGCCATTCCTCTCCCACTTCTCAATAGAGTATACAACCAGGAGTGACCATTCCTACCAGCACATACATTTCAAGCTAAAAATTGCCAAACATCAAGCAAACACGATAATATAAGGAAATATCCATACAGTTGACCCAAAACGCCTAAAATGGTCAAACAAAACGATCGATACATTACAGTCTAAAATAAAGATTATGATAACGGCTAGTAAATTCGAGGCCCCAAATAAAATTCAAGCTTGGGTAAAATTCACGGCGGATCTAACAACATTAATGCTGAGCGGACAACACCAGTCTAATAATCAAAGAAACAAAAGAGAATCCAATAAAAAAACAACGGTTGGGCTGAGAGCCTTGAAATGTGAACTCAAAAAAGCTATTAGGAGGCTAAAAAGAACCGTACACGACCAAGTATCCTGGGATAATGTACGGCAGCTGAGGAAAATCTATAAAAAAGAGCTATGGGAAGAAAAACAAACTAACAATGACAAATTTTGGTCTGAATTGCTTTGTAGACTAAGAAAACAAATTCAAACACATTTTGGGAAATCATAAACAAATTAAACAGGCCGGTGAACGCGCTATCATCAAATATCCAAGAACACGAGTGGGTTGAATTTCTAACCACAAAGTTTACAGAAATCGTAACTCATGACATGCTAGAAGGAATCACCCAGGGACAGACTGAGGGGAAAAATATATCCGAAACCTATCATACAAGGGGTCAGTGATACAAATATTTCAGGAGAGGTCAGCATGCATCACACGAGAGAGAGAAAAAGGTCTACGGGGCTAAGGAAATGGGGCAAACGGGGAAACGTAGGGGAAAAATGGCACAAGTTCCCCAATTATAATGACAAGTCAGTCCTCCATTCTAACCAAAGGAGTAATACGCATAATCAAGAAAGGTAGAGGTGACGGTGCTCTAGGACCTAATGGAATCCCACAAGCTATTTTTAAGCATGACACATCTTTCTGGGGCAATTATTTATTGACGCTATATAAAGAAATAGAGCTCCTAACCTGTATTCCACCGAATTGGCAATGCTCGATACTGACATCTATTTTTAAAAGAGGAAATAGAACAAATCCATCAAACTACAGGCTAATCGCCCTCCTAGACGTTGAAGCCAAATATCATGCCACACTCATTTTAGAAGACCTGAAGGATTGGTCAGGCAACCTCAATCTTATTCCAGTAAATCAGACAGGCTTCAGGGAAGGAATAGGGACAATAACGAACATCTTAGCTTTATCTCTAATAGCTAACAAATGCAAGCAGAGGAAACACCAACTTTACCTCTGCTTCATAGACCTAAAGGCAGCATTTGATAGCATCGATCGTCATCTCCTTTGGAAAAAACTGTGAGCCTGGAACATACCTGAAATGTTAATAAAAGGAATTCTGCAACTCTACTCCAATACATGGATAAGAATTAAGATAGGAGATGGCTCCAGATTATCAAGAAAGTTGACTACGACTATAGGCCTCAAACAAGGGTGTGTATTGGCCCCACATCTTTTTAATATGTTCATGTCTGATTTTTCACAGACGCTAGACTGCACTAATTCTCATCCACCGAAACTTGGTAAGCTAGTACTCACACACCTCTCGTACTCAGACGATGTGGTGCTAATGAGTCTAACAAAGATCGGTCTTCAAAGAGTTTTAAATGAAATATCAGATTACATTTCAGCGAACAAACTAGAAATAAATACGTAAAAAACTAAAACAATGGTGATTGGCAGTCAGCGGAGATGCAAGCAGACCATCTGGCTTAATGGCAACCAATTAGAGGAAGTTAAAAACTATAAGTACTTGGGATTCTACATTGACAACTTACAAAATCATATAGAGCAAAAAAAGTACATGGCTCAGAGAACCAGCGCTCTCATATTCACCTTCAGTCAATTGGCAAAAAAGCTGAAGGGTCCATCATATAAATCACTGCTAGCAGTGATGACGGCGAAAATCCTCCCTACGATAACATATGCCAGTGCTGCTTTTCATGGTAATGACTCAGAGATTTTAAACCAACTAATAGTTTCTACCTATAAAAAAGTATTTCAGTTACAACGGTGGGCCTCACCGGCACAGGTTCATCTTGAATTTGGCCTAGCAAATGAAACTATAGGGAGAATGTATTCTACAGTAAAACTCTGGTATCGGCTGAAACAGAATGTGGCCACATCACCAATTAATGAAGCTCTTTGGACCGAAGTAGATGATGACAGAAAATCACCTTATAATCAATACCTACGTAAATCTCTGTCAATAACTTGTACAACTGATTTATGGAACAAAAATCTGCCATACCAGTCCTTCAAACAAGCAATAAATAAAGCAGCAAAAATTCATTCATTACAAATTCATAAAAAAATCTTCAGGTTAAGGTCGCACGCTTGGATGGTGATTAAAAATTATAAGTCACTTGCACCAGCTTCGTGTTTGAATATGACATTTTCAATTTATTTGAAAAAGCAACTAATGGCAATACGCTTTAGAAAATTACCATCAATAGCGGACCCTCCAACCTGGGTGCATATAGGACCTAAATCATGTCGGCTCTGTGGTTACCACAAAGAAGACTTTATTCATGTAATCTGCATATGCAATAAACTTTACAACAAACGAGCCGCCTTGCTCAGGCAAAGTGTCAACGCAAGAGGCATCAGGTCCTGTAGAGCTACATTAATCGCGTGTCTAAATCCATCAGACCCAAACTGAATTGTAAAATGATCAAATTTCTCAAAGTTTTTTAATGTTTTGTTAACAGGGTCGGAACTCTGGCAGAGAAAAATGGACAAGAACTTGGCAAGTGATATTTTAACCATGAAATTTTATGAGTGTCTTATAGAGATAAAGTGGACATATTGTTTATTTTGTTTTAATTTTGTTTTTGTCCTGTACATATATGTCTTTTATATTGTTACGGTTTTAATTGACCAAACAATAAACATTGACTTACTTAATGAATACTACAATAGGTTGAAAGATATGGTGAACCACCATTTTGGAAAGGGAAAAGAAATATCAAAAATCCGTAAATCATTTTTCAAATTTAATAAAATCCAGAAGTCCAGGGATCTGGTGATCATCTTGAATTGTGTTTACGCCTTGCACCCTAATCGGAAAATTATACTATTGTACACTTTTGATTTCTGAAGTTTAGTATTTGGAACTATTACTGTCCATGTAGAATTCAGTTTGAACAATTCTTCTTGTGATTACTTGAAATTGAAGCTTTATGAACCCAGACACATTCCCCAAAACCGTTAGAATTATTTAACTGAAGGCATTTTTGTGTCTCTTCCTGCTGCTCTGAATAAAGGAACTCCATATAAATGGATTTACAACTCCTACCACATCACAGGCTCCATGCCACACTCAAGTCGTTTTTAACAGATTCTCTGACCAAGAGAGGGCTCACCATATACAGGGCAACTGGGTTTATGCAATTCTGGGGCATGAGCGTTTTCTTCACAATTATTAATGAATGAATGAATAAACGACTTCTAAAGTGCAGACTTAGCCTACAGGCATCATGGCGCTAACTGCAGAACAGTATGCAGGCAGACAAGCATGGGCTTTCTGCACTTGCCACATAAGCTATCATCTGCTACACAATTCCACGTTTTAACAAAAAAAGATGTTTCTAGCTCAAAGGAATCTAAAGTTACTAAAAAAAGTGCCTCATGCTGTGCTGTGCAAGGACACTCCATTTGGAAAGGTTAACTGGTTACCTTTTAGTTGCTGATCGCTCTATGCAGGTCTACACTGGTTCTAATGATGTGAAGTATTGCCCAGTGCATTTATGGCTTTAACATCACTGTTAGATTATAGAAAATTACATGTAAAATATTTTTTTTCTTTTAAAAGATTTATTCAGTAATATATATTCTTCACCCTCTTCCTCCGTTTTAAGCTATGACTGTCCATCAAAAATATAGTGTATATTTTAGAAAAAAAATCACAAATTACTTTTGCCCTGGTGCAAAAAATACTTTTTTAATATCAAGTGGAGCAATGTTTTTTGCATTGTCCTTCACTGCGGAAGTAAGATAACAATCCATAATGGGTGGGCCCCTTTTTCAATTCAAAGTTTATGTACTAAGGACCCCATTGCGACTAAGGTGGCATGAAATACCCAAGGTGAATACTGCTCTCCCGTACTATAAGTGGTTTAACAATGGACCAAGGTTTCCAGACATGTAATTACCAGGTATAATTCTGCATGTTGTGAAATTGTGACACGATAGTGATAGGGGGTCCATGTAAAGGCACAGCCCAGCCCTCACCTACCCCTTCAAAACCATGGGGGTGGAGCAAACAACACTCCCACTTCTAGACCAAAGTCTACACTCACTCTGAACGCCATCGACACCTGCCAACTACAGACCTGCACCAGTCTCCAGCTCACATTTACTGTAGAATTGCCCTGGGAATTTGGAACAAAACAGCACCTTTTCATCTGTTATTCCAGGGACCTCACAGTTGTTCCCCATTCCTCGGACCATGAACCATAATGGCTAGTCAGAGGTTCTCAGCTTCTTATATCCCTGCACCTGAATCTGGCAAACTCATAATGCAGGCATAAGAGAGAGTTGCAACGAAAGCTACTGCGACTGAAAGATAACTACAAGAATACAATTTATAAATAGCAGATTCTTGTGAAGCCGAGTTTAACCTGTTTTGCACTCTTGGATGGCACATTGCAACTAGCTAGTGCGGACGGCTATGTTAATGCAATTTTTATAAATTAAACTGGAAACAGAACAAACATTTAGGAAACATCATAAAGGAAGCTTACGGCAGATTAAAGTAGGCTTTCAAGTTTTACCCCAAATATGATGGAAAGTATATATATAATGCATGAAATTCTATACAATTAAGGCTATGGTGACTTTCGCCTCACAAGCGGCTTGCTGCCACTACTAAGCACAAATCCTCTGCCTGTGGCTCTCTAATGTGGTAATACAAATTGCAACTCTACAGGATCATGAGACCTTGCTCATTGCTCATGGTGACTCTGCCGTCTTGGTCGGCCCTACAGGCACCAGGACTGAAAGTGACGCTACCCCCGGCTCTATGCACTGTGCTCCCTGCTCGAAACTACAAGAGTCCTTGCACACGGATGTGACTCCCTAGACCACTTAAACTTTTTTCTCATTCCAAAGCATATATCCGGACTGGCCTGTGGTGCACGAATTACCCTGCTCTACATAGCTGAGTCGCAAACGTATGCCCCTTGGTGTAACCAATGGAAGCCTGCTGCAATTGTTGATCTCCGCCACCACCCGGATTGGCCAGAATAGCTTACAATGACAGGGTAGCCAAAATCCATCAAATTACCCGCTGGCACCGAAAAGGTGACGATGACCTCTACACTTGCGGACTGGACCCTCAACAGCCTCCCCCACCTTGTAGCGACTCTTCAGACCCATTCTACCCAGTTTGACAAGGTGCTGCAAACCATTTTGGATACTAAAACCTCCTTTGAGGCCCGCATTGACACTTTCTCACTGGAAGTGAACTTGTTGAGGGCTGACCACCGCAAGCTGACTGATCGGGTAAATGATACAGAGTCCACCCTTGCTACAATTAGACCGATGGTGCAAGATCTACAGGAGTGGCTGAAGACCATAGGAGTGGAGGTGGCCAGTCTGTTATAACATCTGTCTACTGGGATTTCCTGAATGCTCGGAGGATCATGGTGTGGAGTTATTCCTTGAGGAATGGCTGGTGACGATGGTACTTGCGGACACTGGGGCAAAATTCTTCTCCATTGAATGAGCACATCGGATACCAGGCAGGCCCCCCCTCTCAGGCAGCCCACCATGTCCCATCGTAGCCCATCCTCGTAATTATCGAGACCACGATTTACTCCAACAACGATTCCAGACTGAGGGCCCTTTGCACTATGAAAATGCAGTGATCAAGTGTTACCCTGATTTTAAAATGGAGGTGCAGCAGTGCTGAGGTTCATACTCCAAAGTTAAACAGCGTCTCAGTGAGTTGGAATTTAAGTATTCACTCCTGTTCCCAGGAAAACTCTGAGTGTCCAATGGTGAGACGACCCATATCTTTCTTTCACCAGAAGATGTATGGACCTGACTTTACACTGAGGGATTGGTGCAAAATCCAATTGAAGGCTCGCATGCTGGAGACTGGCTGCAACCCAATCTAAATGGTACAAACCTCCGATCCATCAAGGTGAAACCATCCAAGGACCAGGCGGCAGCAGAGCAGGCAGGGGCGGTGTCAGAAGCCTTACTTCACAATATGAACTCCTTTGTTTCTCTAAGCTCTGAGCACTTATCGGAGTCAGGAGCAGACTCGATTGGCTCTCTCTCGTCGATGGCTGGGGTCCATCGGTGCCCAAAGATCACCCCACAATCTGCAGATGATTATAATACTGCTCCTCCCGACTACAAAGTGAATAGTCTAGTGAGGTTTGATTGCTGTTGGGTTTGATCTCCCCGAAGGTAAGAAGAACTGATTTGGAGGGCAGGATGTTACACCTTCCGATCTGGGCTCACATCACAGAAACAGTGAACATTGACACTTCCATGCTCCACACAGTGACTCTAAAATGAACATGTTTGCCCATTATATGCACTCTATTTACTCTATGGTTGGTTCTTAGGGGCACTTGGCCGGGGACTCATACATCATCTGGCCTGGGTGGGACATGTTTGCTATATTCTGTTTGTTATGTTGCATCTGTTTTTCTGAATGCCAGTACAGGTGTGAGAGTTCAATGGGGTGTGTTCAAGGGAGGGCAATGGGGAACTTGTCACTGACCTACCATATACCCAGGTAAAGCCCCCCTGTGCATTATGATTTGACATTGGGTACACTAATTGCAATACTACTCCATGGGAACATGCCCTGACACCCTTCTTCCATAGTACAGCGTGGTGACGTGGAATGTGACTCCGACTAAGTGCTACCATGTCTACACAGCACACCGATCGCTATATTGCAGGTGCAACACCTACAGCTGCAGAACTTCAGAAACTCCGTGCTAAAAGGAGGGTGCAGGTATACGGTACATGTATACTGTACATCGTACTCAGTGTACAAATATGGCATGCTCATATGGATTACACCTTGTGTCCCATACATGGTAGAATGCCATAGTGCAGATGCTGAGGGGAAATGTGATATTAGAGGGCCGCCTGGATGGGGGACAATTGATGCTTGTAGGGATTTAGACTCCCAAAACGGATCAAAGACATTTCTTTGATATGCTCACACCTGCACTCTTCCATGACCTCGCGGTGCAGAGTATCTGGGGTGGTGACTATAATTATGTAACAGATGTATCCCTGGACTGCTCCACTGCCCCCCTGAGAGGTGCGGTGTGGACTCGGATGACGCAGTATTTCCATAAGTGGTTGGCACAGCGGCACCTGCATGATTGCGGTGCCTGTTTCACCCGATGGACTGTGAATACTAATTATATTCGCTGGTCGACGATCTCCACACCAGACTCGACCTGGTTCTTTGCACTAACCAACTGGGAACGATGATAATTCAGTTGGAATACCTGGCCCACATGCTCTCTGACCCCTACCCATTACAGGTAGTCTTGCAGTGGGGTAGGCCACGCATGTGTATCCGTACCTGGAACCTGCAAACTGAAACACTGCTAGAATCTCCTTTTACTATAGACCTCTCCAAATGTATAACTCAATATTTTGACTTGAACAAGGGGTCCACCCCTCTCCGAGCCACCGAATGCGATGCACAAAACTAGTGGTAAGGCGAAATTGCGTAACTGCCACCTGGAGGAGTCTGGTGTACATTGTATATTAACTTATAAAAGATACAAGCGGTATTGTGGGCCTCAGAGAAAGCAGTGGCCACCCAGGGTCCAGGGACTGAGTATCTCCGGCACTTGGATGCACCACACAGAGAAGCGGAGCCAATACTGAGCAGATATAACTACAAATATCGACTGACTGTGCAACTTGCAGAGGGTGACCACTGGGGTAGAGTGTTAGCATGGGCAGTTAGGGATAGCCATCAACACACCCCAATTGGGGCCATTAAACGTGACAATGGCTCATTGGCCACAACACTGGCTGATATCAACAATACATTCTGTGTCTTCTATCGCACTCTCTATAGAGCTGTGACTGCCCCCAATCCTGACCTGTTATAGCGATTCCTGTACGTACTCCCATTACCCTACTTATCCGTGCTCCAGAAAGCAGATTTAGAAGAAGCCACTCAGCTGGAAGAGATCAAGGTGGCTATTGTCCAAATAGCCAGGGACATGACCCCATGAACCTGGATGGGTTGCCTGTTGAATATTATGCCACATTCTCTGCTCGGTTCACTCAACCCCTTTTAGAGGTCTTCAATGAGGTCTGATCTCTTAGCCTGTTACTGAACCAGCAACAAAAAGCACTAATAGGTGTCCTTCCCAAACTGGGACATGATCCCTTGGACGTATGGTCTTACTATCCAATGTCCCTCTTAAACCTCAACTGCGAGATCCTCTGTAAAGAGCTGGCCAACAGATTGCTCCAAGTGATCAGTACTTTGGTCCATGAGGACCAATCTGGATGTATTCCAGGTCGCAGCGCCTTTCTTAATATTCATTGACTCCTCTGAATTATAAATGGCACACCCCTGAGAGCATGTAGCAGGGTTGAAGTGGCTCTTAACATCCAGAAGGCCTTTGACAACCTGTGTTGGTCCTCTTTTTGACAGCACTGAACCACGTGGGATTTGGGGCGGGGTTTGTGGGATGGGCATGTACCTTGTACTCGCACCTGAAAGCCAGAGTGTCAATCAATCAATCAATCAAAGCATTTATATAGTGCACTACTCACCCAGAGGGTCTCAAGGCGCTGGGGGAGGGGGGTCCGCTACTGCTCGAACAGCCAGGTCTTGAGTTGCTTCCTGAAGGCGAGATGGTCCTGGGTCAGGCAGAGGTGAGTCGGGAGGGAGTTCCAAGTCTTGGTGGCGAGGTAGGAGAAGGACCGTCTCCCTGTGGTGGCTCTTTGGATGCGGGGGACGGCGGCGAGGGCGTGGCCGGTCGATCGAAGATGGCGTTTGGGAGCGTAGAAGTTGAGGCGGCTGTTGAGGTATCCTGGGCCTTGGTTGTGTAGGGCTTTGTGTCCGTGGGTGAGGAGACGGAACGTGATTCTCTTGTTGACCGGGAGCCAGTGCAGGTCTCTCAGGTGTCCGGAGATGTGGCTGCGGCGGGGGATGTCCAGGATGAGTCATGCTGAGGTGTTCTGGATCCGCTGGAGTCTCTTCTGGAGTTTGGCGGTGGTTCCGGCGTAGAGGGAGTTGCCGTAGTCCAGACGGCTGGTGACGAGGGCCTGGGTGACCGTCTTTCTGGTCATGGTGGGGATCCACCGGAAGATCTTACGTAGCATGCGCTGGATGTTGAAGCACGACGAGGAGACGACGTTGACTTGTCTGGTCATGGAGAGGGAGGAGTCCAGGATGAAGCCCAGGTTGCGTGCGTGGTCTGTTGGTTTGGGTGCGTTGCCTAGGGCGGGGGGCCACCAGGAGTCATCCCAGGTGGAGGGTGAAGGTCCCAGGATGAGGACTTCCGTCTTGTCCGAGTTCAGTTTCAGGCGGCTGTTCTTCATCCATTCGGCTACCTCTTTCATCCCTTCGTCTAGGTTGGCTCTGGTGGTGGCGGGGTCGTTGGTGAGGGAGAGGATCAGCTGGGTGTCGTCGGCGTAGGAGATGATGTTGAGGTTGTGCTGGCGTGCGATGTCTGCGAGGGAGCTCATGTAGACGTTGAAGAGGGTTGGACTGAACGAGGAGCCTTGAGGAACGCCGCAGATGACTTCGGTGGCTTCTGATCTGAACCGGGGGAGGCGGACTCTCTGTGTCCTTCCGGCGAGGAAGGAGATGATCCACTCCAGTGCCTTCTCCTGGATTCCGACGTTGCTGAGGCGCTGCACTAGTGTACGGTGGCAGACAGTGTCGAAGGCCGCGGAGAGGTATAGGAGGATGAGGGCTGCTGTTTCTCCGTTGTCAAGCAGGGCTCGGATGTCATCGGTGGCTGCGATCAGGGCGGTCTCGGTGCTGTGGTTGGCCCGGAAGCCAGACTGCGAGAGGTCGAGGGATCCGTTCGTCTCGAGGAAGGTGGCCAGCTGCTTGTTGACGGTCTTCTCGATGACTTTTGCAGGGAACGGGAGCAGCGAGATGGGGCGGTAGTTCTTGAGGTCGGTGGGGTCAGCTGATGGCTTCTTAAGTAGAGCGCTGAGTTCGGCGTGCTTCCAGCTCTCCGGGAAGGTGGCGGTGTCGAAGGAGGTGTTGATGATGTCCCGCAGGTGGGGTGCGATGACAGCGTCGGCCTTGTTGAAGACGTTGTGAGGGCAGGGGTCGGTCGGAGATCCGGAGTGGATGGAGTTCATTGTGCGGATGGTGTCTTCGGTGCTGATCGGGGTCCAGGCGCGGAGGGTGGTGGTGGGGGGCGGTGGTTTGGTCGTGGCGTGCGTCGGTTGAGTGCTGAAGCTGTTGTGTATGTCCGCGATCTTGTTGTGGAAGTAGGAGGTGAGGGAGTTGCAGAGGTCTTGCGACGGGGTGATGTTGTTGTTTCCGGCGTTGGGGTTGGAGAGCTCTTTAACGATGTTGAAGAGTTCTTTGCTGTTGTGTGCGTTGTTGTCCAGTCGTTCCTTGAATGCAGTTTTCTTGGTGGCGTGGATCAGTTGGTGGTGTTTTCGGGTGGCGAGCTTGAGGGCAGTCATGTTGTCCGGTGTTGGGTCTCTGCGCCAGGCTCTCTCGAGGGCTCGGCAGTTCTTCTTGGAGCTTTTGAGTTCGTCGGTGAACCATGGGGCTTTTTTGCTGCCGGGTCTGCTAGGCGGGGTCCTCAGGGGGGGCGAGGTCGTCTGCGCAGTCGCTGATCCACTTCGTGAGGTTGGTCGCCGCTTGGCTGGGGTTCGTTACGCCGGTGGGAGGGTTCTTGCTCAGGGAAGTCGCGAGCTGGTCGGCTGTGATCTTGTTCCAGGATACAAGACAACAAAAAACACAGGAGAAAAAAATCACGAAATCACCGAGCGCGGCAACAGTCAGGGGCAGATAGAGCGATCCCGCTAGGGCAGCAGGGGGCGGGGTTGAGGCGGCAGGCTCAGCGAGGCTGAGTGAAGTAGCGGGCAGGAGGGGCACTCGCTGCAGCTGGTGGCCGTGCGGTGCGGGGGTGTCCTGGGAGCAGGACACACTCACCTGCACTGCACGGTCGCCATATATGGCCAAGTGGGAGGGAGGGAGGAGCTAGGAGGCGGGAACTGGGAGGGTACACAAAGAAAAGGGGGCGTGGCCTCGAGCACGGCGGCGGGAAGCGGGAAGCTGGGTGGGGGGCACAGGGGCACAGGGGGAGCAAAACACGGGGAATAAGCAACAGACACTAGCTCAGAGGGATACAAGACAACAAAAAACACAGGAGAAAAAATGTGTGAACTGGGCAACTGATATTGGACAGTTTTCCTATTCTGAGAGACACGAGACAAAGTTGCCCACTATCTCCATTCCTCTTTGCGATTGATAAGAAGCCAATGGCTTGCCACTTGAGACAGTGAGCGTAAAACTGTAGAATCCCGGAACTCAACGTACATCATGTAATATTCCTCTACGGTGATGATGCGCTTGTCTATTTGCGTGACGTCAAGATTTTGTTACCGGGACTAATACCTTTGCCGGGCGAATTCAGGGCTGTGTCTGGCCTCAGTGTCAAATGGCCCAAGTCTAGCCTGTTTCCTCTAGTGCAGACTCCGGAACCCCACAGGGACGCCTCTCCAGAACACCATCATCAGTGATGACATGATACTTTCAAATACCTCAGTGTCCAGACTTATCATACTGATTGAGCCATCGGTAAGGGCAATGTGATGAAAGCAGTATGATCAATACGTAGCTCCCTCCTCTTCTGGTGTTCGCTACCTCTGTCTCTGCTGCGGCGGGTGGCAATTGCTCAAATGATTCTACTTCTTCGTCTACTGTACTTTTTCTGTTGCATTGCTGATAGTGCTCCGCAGGAGCTTTTTCTTAAACTAAATGGCCTTCTCTTGAGTCAGGTGTGCAGCATAGAGTGCAAGCGAGTGCCACTGATGACCATAGCACATCAACCACTCCTTGAGGGGAGAATGGGTGTACCCAACTTCGAATTATACTATTTTATGCTGCAGCACAGCTGTGTTGGCCTCTGCGCTGGTTGGACTCTCACTCCCCCGCTGAGCGGAGTACTGTCTGCTCTAGATTTGGTGCATTGTGTGCCTATACCTGGACCACACTTGCCCGCCTTGAAAGGGCTGGAGCTTGATGTTGACAGCAAAGGCATGCTTCTAACAGTTTGACCATGGTCGGAACCCATCATTCTCTATTCACCCTCGATCACACTGGAGCAACTACCTGGTATACATGGCTGGTCGGTCAACATGACTTGAGACCGTGGAGAACTGCTGGGATTTACTCCTTGATTGATCTAAGGTACCCTTATATCCTTCATGGACATAATGGATACGTATAATAGCAGCAGGACAATTCCTGAGATATCGAGCCATCAAACACATTGTGAGAGTCACATGGGAGGTAGAACTGCCCCTCTAGCCTCTTCTTCAGGTGCTCCTCATGCATGGCCTACACCATCTTGACACTATTAGGGGCCCTGCTGTCTAGCATCCTGGATGACATGAACAAAACCCAGACCCGATGGAATTAGGTACCCCCCAACTATTTAAAGACAAACCTGTTCACAAGAACTCTAAAGCATAAAAGAAGTATCCTGGAATCCTCAATTCAGTTTTCCGCAATTTAATTATTGGCATCAGGCATATCTCTCTCCCCAGTGTATCAAGCTACTATGTCCCGCCATGCCAGAATGCCTGAGTTGCAGACTGATGGAAGCTGGATCCTATCACATGATCTGGGAATGTCCCCCTCTGCAATGGACATAGGTAGAGATTACAAAAATTACAGCAGGCCTGTCGGGACATGCACTGACAACCACCCCAAGTCTTGTCTCTTAGCCTTGTCCCAAGACTAAGGGAGATAAACACTTATATCGACACGTTGACTTGGAATTCATCCTCTTTAAATGGCAGATTGCGATCCAATGGAAAGCACCTACAGCTGTGGACACTTGCAAGAGTGACTGAGCAGACTTTTACAATGGGAGCATGCAGAATCGAGTGTGCTCGCTCCTTACGCACTAGAGGTGTAGCGAGCGTAGGGGGTGGGATTTCAGATACGTACATCACAAATATTGAGGCCAAGAATGATACACGCCCGCCCGGCAAATGCTGGCTAGGGCCTAGAGAATACACACTGTCAGGGGCTGACATAATTGACCTGTGTGCCCACTACATTACTTGACTACTGCCAACCAGGAGGGGGACACTAGTAACCTGCGCCTGACTCCTCACCTCATCATAACTGATGTTATTCCCTACCACCTGCGACTTCGTGATGTAAGTAATACCCCGAATTTCATATGCTGTTTGGGTGAAAATCTACTTCCCCCACTCCTCCTGTGGAAGATAAACTGCAACGGACCTGCCTTTTGATATGTTTCTTTATACTCCTATATGTACTGTGCCTGTGGTTACGTATAGTGACCTTATAATTATGCAATGTGTTTTACCTACCTGGCTTCATTTGTGGCTGTTATTGCAAAATAGTAAAGGTAGATTGTCAATAAAGGGGTCTATCTTATTGTATGATAAGTCCACACTCTGAGATTTGAAAAAAGGTTGAACCACTGAAGTGGAAAATACATAGTTGTCCATATTCATTGACTCCTCTGAATTATAAATGGCACACCCCTGAGAGCATGTAGCAGGGTTGAAGTGGCTCTTAACATCCAGAAGGCCTTTGACAACCTGTGTTGGTCCTCTTTTTGACAGCACTGAACCACGTGGGATTTGGGGCGGGGTTTGTGGGATGGGCATGTACCTTGTACTCGCACCTGAAAGCCAGAGTGTCAATCAATCAATCAATCAATCAAAGCATTTATATAGTGCACTACTCACCCAGAGGGTCTCAAGGCGCTGGGGGAGGGGGGTCCGCTACTGCTCGAACAGCCAGGTCTTGAGTTGCTTCCTGAAGGCGAGATGGTCCTGGGTCAGGCAGAGGTGAGTCGGGAGGGAGTTCCAAGTCTTGGTGGCGAGGTAGGAGAAGGACCGTCCCCCTGTGGTGGCTCTTTGGATGCGGGGGACGGCGGCGAGGGCGTGGCCGGTCGATCGAAGATGGCGTTTGGGAGCGTAGAAGTTGAGGCGGCTGTTGAGGTATCCTGGGCCTTGGTTGTGTAGGGCTTTGTGTGCGTGGGTGAGGAGACGGAACGTGATTCTCTTGTTGACCGGGAGCCAGTGCAGGTCTCTCAGGTGTCCGGAGATGTGGCTGCGGCGGGGGATGTCCAGGATGAGTCATGCTGTAGTGTTCTGGATCCGCTGGAGTCTCTTCTGGAGTTTGGCGGTGGTTCCGGCGTAGAGGGAGTTGCCGTAGTCCAGACGGCTGGTGACGAGGGCCTGGGTGACCGTCTTTCTGGTCATGGTGGGGATCCACCGGAAGATCTTACGTAGCATGCGCTGGATGTTGAAGCACGACGAGGAGACGACGTTGACTTGTCTGGTCATGGAGAGGGAGGAGTCCAGGATGAAGCCCAGGTTGCGTGCGTGGTCTGTTGGTTTGGGTGCGTTGCCTAGGGCGGGGGGCCACCAGGAGTCATCCCAGGTGGAGGGTGAAGGTCCCAGGATGAGGACTTCCGTCTTGTCCGAGTTCAGTTTCAGGCGGCTGTTCTTCATCCATTCGGCTACCTCTTTCATCCCTTCGTCTAGGTTGGCTCTGGTGGTGGCGGGGTCGTTGGTGAGGGAGAGGATCAGCTGGGTGTCGTCGGCGTAGGAGATGATGTTGAGGTTGTGCTGGCGTGCGATGTCTGCGAGGGAGCTCATGTAGACGTTGAAGAGGGTTGGACTGAACGAGGAGCCTTGAGGAACGCAGCAGATGACTTCGGTGGCTTCTGATCTGAACCGGGGGAGGCGGACTCTCTGTGTCCTTCCGGCGAGGAAGGAGATGATCCACTCCAGTGCCTTCTCCTGGATTCCGACGTTGCTGAGGCGCTGCACTAGTGTACGGTGGCAGACAGTGTCGAAGGCCGCGGAGAGGTATAGGAGGATGAGGGCTGCTGTTTCTCCGTTGTCAAGCAGGGCTCGGATGTCATCGGTGGCTGCGATCAGGGCGGTCTCGGTGCTGTGGTTGGCCCGGAAGCCAGACTGCGAGAGGTCGAGGGATCCGTTCGTCTCGAGGAAGGTGGCCAGCTGCTTGTTGACGGTCTTCTCGATGACTTTTGCAGGGAACGGGAGCAGCGAGATGGGGCGGTAGTTCTTGAGGTCGGTGGGGTCAGCTGATGGCTTCTTAAGTAGAGCGCTGAGTTCGGCGTGCTTCCAGCTCTCCGGGAAGGTGGCGGTGTCGAAGGAGGTGTTGATGATGTCCCGCAGGTGGGGTGCGATGACAGCGTCGGCCTTGTTGAAGACGTTGTGAGGGCAGGGGTCGGTCGGAGATCCGGAGTGGATGGAGTTCATTGTGCGGATGGTGTCTTCGGTGCTGATCGGGGTCCAGGCGCGGAGGGTGGTGGTGGGGGGCGGTGGTTTGCACGTGGCGTGCGTCGGTTGAGTGCTGAAGCTGTTGTGTATGTCCGCGATCTTGTTGTGGAAGTAGGAGGTGAGGGAGTTGCAGAGGTCTTGCGACGGGGTGATGTTGTTGTTTCCGGCGTTGGGGTTGGAGAGCTCTTTAACGATGTTGAAGAGTTCTTTGCTGTTGTGTGCGTTGTTGTCCAGTCGTTCCTTGAATTCAGTTTTCTTGGTGGCGTGGATCAGTTGGTGGTGTTTTCGGGTGGCGAGCTTGAGGGCAGTCATGTTGTCCGGTGTTGGGTCTCTGCGCCAGGCTCTCTCGAGGGCTCGGCAGTTCTTCTTGGAGCTTTTGAGTTCGTCGGTGAACCATGGGGCTTTTTTGCTGCCGGGTCTGCTAGGCGGGGTCCTCAGGGGGGCGAGGTCGTCTGCGCAGTCGCTGATCCACTTCGTGAGGTTGGTCGCCGCTTGGCTGGGGTTCGTTGCGCCGGTGGGAGGGTTCTTGCTCAGGGAAGTCGCGAGCTGGTCGGCTGTGATCTTGTTCCAGGATACAAGACAACAAAAAACACAGGAGAAAAAAATCACGAAATCACCGAGCGCGGCAACAGTCAGGGGCAGATAGAGCGATCCCGCTAGGGCAGCAGGGGGCGGGGTTGAGGCGGCAGGCTCAGCGAGGCTGAGTGAAGTAGCGGGCAGGAGGGGTACTCGCTGCAGCTGGTGGCCGTGCGGTGCGGGGGTGTCCTGGGAGCAGGACACACTCACCTGCACTGCACGGTCGCCATATATGGCCAAGTGGGAGGGAGGGAGGAGCTAGGAGGCGGGAACTGGGAGGGTACACAAAGAAAAGGGGGCGTGGCCTCGAGCACGGCGGCGGGAAGCGGGAAGCTGGGCGGGGGGCACAGGGGCACAGGGGGAGCAAAACACGGGGAATAAGCAACAGACACTAGCTCAGAGGGATACAAGACAACAAAAAACACAGGAGAAAAAATGTGTGAACTGGGCAACTGATATTGGACAGTTTTCCTATTCTGAGAGACACGAGACAAAGTTGCCCACTATCTCCATTCCTCTTTGCGATTGATAAGAAGCCAATGGCTTGCCACTTGAGACAGTGAGCGTAAAACTGTAGAATCCCGGAACTCAACGTACATCATGTAATATTCCTCTACGGTGATGATGCGCTTGTCTATTTGCGTGACGTCAAGATTTTGTTACCGGGACTAATACCTTTGCCGGGCGAATTCAGGGCTGTGTCTGGCCTCAGTGTCAAATGGCCCAAGTCTAGCCTGTTTCCTCTAGTGCAGACTCCGGAACCCCACAGGGACGCCTCTCCAGAACACCATCATCAGTGATGACATGATACTTTCAAATACCTCAGTGTCCAGACTTATCATACTGATCGAGCCATCGGTAAGGGCAATGTGATGAAAGCAGTATGATCAATACGTAGCTCCCTCCTCTTCTGGTGTTCGCTACCTCTGTCTCTGCTGCGGCGGGTGGCAATTGCTCAAATGATTCTACTTCTTCGTCTACTGTACTTTTTCTGTTGCATTGCTGATAGTGCTCCGCAGGAGCTTTTTCTTAAACTAAATGGCCTTCTCATGAGTCAGGTGTGCAGCATAGAGTGCAGGCGAGTGCCACTGATGACCATAGCACATCAACCACTCCTTGAGGGGAGAATGGGTGTACCCAACTTCGAATTATACTATTTTATGCTGCAGCACAGCTGTGTTGGCCTCTGCGCTGGTTGGACTCTCACTCCCCCGCTGAGCGGAGTACTGTCTGCTCTAGATTTGGTGCATTGTGTGCCTATACCTGGACCACACTTGCCCGCCTTGAAAGGGCTGGAGCTTGATGTTGACAGCAAAGGCATGCTTCTAACAGTTTGACCATGGTCGGAACCCATCATTCTCTATTCACCCTCGATCACACTGGAGCAACTACCGGGTATACATGGCTGGTCGGTCAACATGACTTGAGACCGTGGAGAACTGCTGGGATTTACTCCTTGATTGATCTAAGGTACCCTTATATCCTTCATGGACATAATGGATACGTATAATAGCAGCAGGACAATTCCTGAGATATCGAGCCATCAAACACATTGTGAGAGTCACATGGGAGGTAGAACTGCCCCTCTAGCCTCTTCTTCAGGTGCTCCTCATGCATGGCCTACACCATCTTGACACTATTAGGGGCCCTGCTGTCTAGCATCCTGGATGACATGAACAAAACCCAGACCCGATGGAATTAGGTACCCCCCAACTATTTAAAGACAAACCTGTTCACAAGAACTCTAAAGCATAAAAGAAGTATCCTGGAATCCTCAATTCAGTTTTCCGCAATTTAATTATTGGCATCAGGCATATCTCTCTCCCCAGTGTATCAAGCTACTATGTCCCGCCATGCCAGAATGCCTGAGTTGCAGACTGATGGAAGCTGGATCCTATCACATGATCTGGGAATGTCCCCCTCTGCAATGGACATAGGTAGAGATTACAATAATTACAGCAGGCCTGTCGGGACATGCACTGACAACCACCCCAAGTCTTGTCTCTTAGCCTTCGTCCCAAGACTAAGGGAGATAAACACTTATATCGACACGTTGACTTGGAATTCATCCTCTTTAAATGGCAGATTGCGATCCAATGGAAAGCACCTACAGCTGTGGACACTTGCAAGAGTGACTGAGCAGACTTTTACAATGGGAGCATGCAGAATCGAGTGTGCTCGCTCCTTACGCACTAGAGGTGTAGCGAGCGTAGGGGGTGGGATTTCAGATACGTACATCACAAATATTGAGGCCAAGAATGATACACGCCCGCCCGGCAAATGCTGGCTAGGGCCTAGAGAATACACACTGTCAGGGGCTGACATAATTGACCTGTGTGCCCACTACATTACTTGACTACTGCCAACCAGGAGGGGGACACTAGTAACCTGCGCCTGACTCCTCACCTCATCATAACTGATGTTACTCCCTACCACCTGCGACTTGGTGATGTAAGTAATACCCCGAATTTCATATGCTGTTTGGGTGAAAATCTACTTCCCCCACTCCTCCTGTGGAAGATAAACTGCAACGGACCTGCCTTTTGATATGTTTCTTTATACTCCTATATGTACTGTGCCTGTGGTTACGTATAGTGACCTTATAATTATGCAATGTGTTTTACCTACCTGGCTTCATTTGTGGCTGTTATTGCAAAATAGTAAAGGTAGATTGTCAATAAAGGGGTCTATCTTATTGTATGATAAGTCCACACTCTGAGATTTGAAAAAAGGTTGAACCACTGAAGTGGAAAATACATAGTTGTCCATTTTTAGACCTGCCAGCCCTAGGGTGGTCTTTCCTTGTGATTTTTTGCCCTTGCCTCATTTTTCCCACCTACTTTTTGTTGGCTTTAGGACTCTGGGAACCCTCCCATTGCTAATCAATGCCAGGGTGCAGGTGCTCTCTTCCCCCAACATGGCTGCCACTGACCCCTGCTACTGCAGCGTGGTCTGTAAAGGCGCACTCTAGTAGCCAGGAGCTGGCTGGAACCCTTAAACAATGTTGCCATACCAGCCTGCCAGCCTGCCCATAGCTAGAATGAGGGAAGCTGACTTCTATAGTATTCTGATGATCTGATCTGGGTCGCAAAAAGATCAGTATTCACAAGAAGAAAGGCTTGTGGTTGATGACTAAAGGCTGTGTTCTTCGAAGTTCTTTGTTATACTGAAAAGTACTTGCTGAAATGTTTTATTACTATGTGGTACTTTAATGCAATACTATAGTCGCTTCTTGTAGGATCCTCCAGGTTATTTAATGTTGCACGGCTTAAATGAGCTGATTATTATTTTAAGGATAAGTCTTTCTGCAACTGCTTAAGGAAATGCTTACCTGAAATGCTAATGAATTACCTATGCATTGCTCTAATTGAAAGCCTATATAAAAGATCTTGATTTTTCAAATACAACTACTGGTGTGGTCTCCATTATTGCGCCACTGTGTGTTTTTTATTGGAAATGTGTGTTAAGTGGCTGCTTTACACGCAAGCCCCTGGCTGCCTTCCTGCTCGAGCCATGCTACCCCCGGAGAGCTGGTGGTCCCAGTTCTTACATCCATTCTTCTATTATTGTAATCTAATCGTAAAAGAAACACAGAATTCTCCCTTATTAACACTTTAAATGAAATTCTGATCAAATATTCCTAGTTGGTCCCCACATGAAACCCAGTAATAAGGAGAGGAAACTAAGATACACAAGGTATGAAAGAGTATGCTGTTTAGAAAAGAGTTCTCAGGAAGAATAAGACACGTGATCTGCTAACACATTTTAAACTAGCAAGAACATTATTTTCCCTAATGGGTTATGTCGCCATTAACAACTCTCTTCAGAAAATATTTCCTCGCCATACAGGTTAAGATCGTGGCTGAGATGAGGCTAAACGTCGTCATTTAAAAAGGCGAGACTTGACAGTGTAGCAGAAGCAAAAGAAAAATAAGTCCTGGGTGGGCTTGTTACTTGCAGCAGAGTGGACGTGACACGTTTTATGTTCCATTATGCAGAAATCGTTTTGCAATGAGGGCGAGGCTACTGCAACCGCTCGTGATAAGTGCAGGCATTAGAAACCATTTGAAGCATTAAGTTACTTGGTGGAGGTAGAGTGTGTTGACATGCTTAACACTGTAGCACAGTACATAAAAGAGGCTTGGTAGGAAAGAGATGAGCAGCCGACTCAAAGTGAAAACCAAAATATCTGAGAAGATTGTATGTTAGGTATTGTAGGCTGGTGTAACATGTAAAGGGAGGGATTTAAAAATATATATTTTTGTAAAATGATTTTATGGAATAAGAAAGTGAATAATAGACAATGTCCATAAAGTAAAAGTTAATATTCGCATGGAAAACAGAAATATAATATTACAATACTCATAAAATAAAGATTAGTATACAATTCAATCAATATTAATAAAAAATGAAAACTTGATGTATACAAAAAAAGAAATAGGAGAAGAGAGGAAAAGAGAGAAAAAGGGGATAGTATGTTGAGTTAAGGACCGCAAGGCGATAATAGGGATATCTTATGACATGTTTGTTCATTTTTTAGAAAGATGGTGATGGAGAAATGTGACCACTACAATAAACTACAATAAAATTAATTGAATAGAAAATAAACTGGAGGTAGAGGAATACTCAGGAAATGGGAGAGTTTTGTATCAAAATGCTAGAATGGCTTTCCAAGTAGGCTGCACACTCGAAATCCGCAGCATATTCATTTTGTGCTGGAAAACCCAAGAAACAGGGTTGGCGGTTCCTTGCAGCTCAGTCAAGCAACCACAGGATAAAGTAAAGCTATGTGCTTAAAAGGGAGCGCAAACCCCTGTGTAGTCTTGGCGCCCCGCCCATGGGCTGCGGTTTGCATCCTGTACTCATTTGTTTTAATCTGATGAGAGCTTTGTGCAGGCCCTTTAGCAATCAACGTCTTCTCTTTAATTTGTGAAGAACGCTTGTATGCAGGCCAGAGACATGACTAAATTCACTGTTGGTTGGAATAGACTTAACAGACAGCACCAAGATGGAAAAACTCCGGTATGCAGTCACGCACAGCTGGCCAAAATCTAATCAAAGAGGTATTTCCCTTATTAGCAATCATATCTAGTTTTTCTGGTGTTTATGTTCAAATTCCTCATTAATATCCTTGCCAAAAAATCAATAGCGGCTATGATTAAAGATGTTGCAGTCAGGCGTGCCCACACTCGTCCATTGGGATAAGACATCATTAAATTGTGTGTCTACCTGCAAAGCCACAGCGGTTACAGCTATTGAGCGGCCTTTGAGGGGAGTGCCTGTGGCTGTGTTTATCCATATCCTTGTTTGAAATCGACCCACTGTATATTGAGCTAGATTAAAAGGAGATTGTAAGAAAGTTATTGCTTTGGAAGTACACGTTGGCTGTATGTTGCCAAAGGCCAGGGATAGGAACGACTGCCTTCACCCTAACTCCACAATAACACTACAGTTGAAAGCATGTTAATATCACGACCGGTCATTGTTATTTGCATGTGCTGCAAGACAAAGAGGAATATATTTATGGAATGCGTCGCTTTCAACATGAAATTGATTGTGGATTCATCGTGCCATGTCTTGACAAGCTCTAACTCATTTGAGTGTTATTCCTGTCAGCATTCCTGTACTAAATCAGAATCCCGGGGTACAACTTGAAACAACATTACAAATTATGTGTGCTCCTGTACATCTCAGTCAGGACTAGACTCTAGATAAGTAGGCAGTGGCGGTTCCTACGCAAACCGGAGGAGCAGCGACCCACAAGAAAAATAACATTATAATAACAGCATGTTATTAACACTTTATTTTTCCCTAGCGGCTCTCTAGCTGCGGGGCAGGGTGGGGCTGGGGTGCCCACAGAGCAGGGGAGGAGTGGTAGGCGCTCTCCAAGTGTGCATGATGGTTTGGCCGGCTGTCTTGGGCCTGCAAAACAGTCATGCACAGTTTGCATGTTCTCCACCAGCTGTAATGCACAGCCTGTGTTGAGAACATGCACAGGCCCCCAGTCCCTGTCTGAGCGTCGAACCACAGACCAATCACGACGCTGCTCAGCAGCGGTGTTATTGGTTGTCTAAGGGAGTCTGGGAGCCTGTGTGCTTCGTGCTTCCTGCATCGTGGTAAGAAGGATGGAGGAGAAGCAGCCATCAGTAAGGTACGTTTAATATTCTTTTTTTTACCCCCATGCCCTACCACTGCTGCCCTGTAGCAGCCGCACCTGGAAGTAGGCATGGGTGAAATGTTTATTACGCAAGTGTAATCCTGTGCAATTCATGTTTTTTGAGTTAGGTGTATTTTTGTGTAATTTCACACATCAAGTGGGTTTTTTCATGTAATTTTCACCGAATGAAATTGGTATAAGAGAAAATGGCTTGCAAGAACTGTAAAACTGGTGTGTGAATCTGCTGAGTGGCATTCTGTACTCAAATCAGTCTTAGACGATGATCAGGAGTGTCACTAAAAGTCCTTTAGTAGATTCATTCATTACTTTTTATTTGCAATGCACAGGTAATATTTGTAGGCCTGGGTGGAGTTTACGGAGTTCTGCGTAGTGCCAAAAAAACTCTGCCACACTACGCAGAGTTCTGTGAGTGGCAGAGTGCGTTAGGGCCATGTCATTCGCTGTGATTTTAAGCACTGTGTGTTTTGTCTGCACCGTAAAATTATAGTGAACAGCACCATTCGCTGTGCAAGACAGCGAAGCTTTCTTTCTGCTGTTTGAGTAGATTTCTACTCGAGTGGCAGCTTTCTCAATGCGAATGGAGGGTTTCTCAATGCGAGCCGTCATGACCTGCTGCGATCACTTGCATTGAGAAATCCGACCACCCACATTGAGAAATCTCGCCAGGAGGTTGATTTTCCTCACTTGAGCTCGCCAACTAGACCTTGGCGGCGCGAGCGAGGAAAAATCTTGCTGGGAGGTGGATTTTCGGTGGTGAACGAGGTAAAACACTCCGCTCCGTGGATCAGAGTTTTTGGGAACTCCACATGCTCCATGGAGTGCGAAGTGAAGAAAACTCTGCAAACTCCGCGAACAGAGCAGAGTTCACCGCCCAGGGTTAAATATGTGGCAATGCTCTGTCTTCATTCAAAATCAACACCTGCAGAGTCCCACAATGATTTGTGTTGCTACTGTCACTCTTCTCTATTTACTTGCTTCCCCTTATTAATCATGAAGCATTGGCAAAAGTTTGAAGTTCAAGCTCAATAGAAGTAGATTGAGAATGAAGGCTCTGCTCTATACCTCTGTTCTGTTATGTGAGTTGGAAGACTGGGTCAACACCAAGGAACTAACATCACCCACTCAACCAAGCTTCATGCATAAGAGCAATACAGTTGAGACTGTATTAGCGCTTTTGTTTAAGATATATTGCTCTACAAATTAGCAAAGGCCAAGCTATTTGCCTTCTTTCTGCATTGCTGATCGGCTTTTAATGTAGGGTATAAGGTTTAGCTTTCGGAAAATTAATGTTTGGGATTGTTACACCCTTGTTAAGAGCTATTCATAGCTTAAGGATTGCATAGCAGGGTTATAATAATGTTCTCTTCATCAAAATGCTCACTGACCAGGGCTTGGAGCAGGTGTGTGTTCTTGAACCACTGCTCTTCATATATTGGCTGTGAGCCACCCAAAATTGCAATTATCGTCAATGATTAGAGCCTTTCCTCTAAAACAAGCTATTGCCATCTTAAAATCTACAGTATGCCGATGATACAATCCTGCTAGATAACATTGCCAATAGTCTACAAAAAAGAGACCAATTGTTAGCACCTAAAAATTTAACATAGTGGTGTTTGTCCAGTGTGTGTGCAGAACTAAATGGCGGAATAAAAGAAACTTACATATTGAAAGAAATGTAAGTACAATTACCTGGACACATGCTTGAAGAATTTTGGGGTCTTAAAACCAATCCATCCACTTTGAAAACACAAATGAATTCCTTGGCTTATGTACAAAGGCGTCTGCATACTTAGGTAAACTCATTCCCTCTCAAATGCATTATCTCAGTGATAATATTCAAACTGATGTTAGCACTTTTATATGGCCACGCTGCTTGCCCGGCAAACCATTTAACCGCATCGCTGCTGCGGCGATTTTTGCGCTGCGCGGCTTTTTTCACTTTTCCGCGTTACATGACGAGCTCAGCTCGTCATCAGCACACGCCACCCGTGGGTGATGACGAGCTGAGCTCGTCATCAGCATCGAAGGGGTTAACTGGCTTGATCAGGCTCAAACCTTGGATTTTATTTCCCTATTCTAACTACCCAGATCCAGTCCTTAGGCCCGAATCAGACTGGAGTTTAACCTGGTCAGACAATCACTGTTTGCAATGCTGCAGTTTCTTTCGGCATGGTACTGGTTTTAAGCAGCTGGCCAGACTCCCTCTGGAGACTGGCCTGCTCCAAAAAAGGGTAAAGGGCTTGCAGTTATCATAATTCTTGGCACATTCACTAATAAAACTGGAGTTAGTGAAAGCTGGAATTACTATGGCTCTCTAAACTTCTTAAAAACTTTAGAGCCACCTAAATCCACCTCATGAGACCAGATTTAGCAGGAGCACAAACCCTAAGAAGTTTACCATACATGCACACGAAAGTTATCAGCTGCCAAGCTCTTATCCTACTTGTCTGACCCTCTAATACACAGGATTAGAGATAAAGTCCTACAACTGCATTTTGTTTTGTAATTTTGATAAGGTAAGGTTGCCTTGGATATTTACTCTATCTGATGATCTTAGCTAACTACGCAGATCTTTAATGAAGAATAGAATTTAGAATTTGTACATTTGTCCCCCACTGATATCTGAGACCAGGAGCTTTCGTAAGCATTTTTTAACCAACGTTACAAATGCACATTTAAATAAGCCACAGTGTTTGCACGGAGTGGGCAGAACCTCTGCATGCCGGATTGTGCTGCTAAATTCATGGGTATTACTATTAAACATTTGGGAGAGAAATCATGTACGTGATAAATGTTTACAGGAACATATTTCTTTGGATGCGCTTTTATTTTTAAACATTAATTATAATACATTGTCTTGCACAGGAAAATGGTTTGATCAATAATTTATTTTAATTATGGTGTGGGACAGCCTTGGGAGATAACATCTTTACAACGTATGTAAGACGATAGGTCCAGACATTCTATTCTAAACAAATAATCATGGTGCTTTTTTTAATGAGAACTATAATTAAGCTTTTTATAGTTGCTGGAACTGAAATGTCCCTTAAGTGGTTCTGGAGAGCATGCAGGCCTGCTCTTTGTTAGCCTGCGAGGAACGTCGTGGTATGTCTCCGCAGATCTATGGTTTGTGCCTCAGTGAATACGACAATCACATGTTTTTTTTACCAAGGCTTCCTATGTAATTGAATGAGACCTCTGTGCCTGGTTCTGATAAGGTGCACACAGAGGGCCTCATTTATGAAAAGTGAAGCATCGCTGCGTGAAAGCAGCGATGCGTCACTTCATAGTGCACACTCCTTGTGACATACCTGATGCGTCATATTTAATGTATGACGCATCATGTCGCAAGGAGTTACAGATACGTCAGTATTTCTGACGTATCTGTAAGCGCAAAAGTGACGCATTGCTGGAGTGTGTCAGAAAAGTGGCGCAACTCCAGCAATGCATCCTTTCACATGGGGCAAACCCCATGTGAAAAGGCCTGCGTCAGTCTTACGCCTGCTGTGAGGCAGGCACAAGATTTTGATGCAAGGGCGTCCTAGAAGTGACACAGTGACATCTCATAGATTTCACTGCGTCATTTCTACGAGGCTTTTTGTGGGGAAACGCCCTCCCCTGCATACATTATACCTGACGCAGGTATAATGTAGCGCAGGGGTTTACAAAGTGATGCATCTGCTCAGATACGTCACTTTGTAAATAGTGCGCAACAGGAGACATGTTTTACGCCACCGATGCATCATAAAAAGTGACGCTTCAGTAGCGCAAAACTGACGCATGGCCTCATAAATGAGGCCCAAAGTGTGCCGGTCTTTTTGAGACTGACAGCTATCCATTCTCTTGGCTGAAAGGGACTGTAAGCAGTGGCAGCATTCAACTCTAGTAGGAATGACAGGCCTTTTGCCAATCATCTTCATGGAAGAGATTGCCCCAGGCCTTTTCTGTTCAAGACATGCTACCCTCCCTCAACTGGGTCCTTCACTCCATCCATGTAGGACATAGGAAGTAAGAGCTTCTTAAGTGTACAGATAGGAATCGGAGTGAGTAAGGAGTGTGTTCATTGCACTTTACTTTATGGGTATAGGAATCCATCTTGGATTCCTTTCTGTGGCTGGCTACACACACACAGTATCGGTCCCTTTGACTTGCAGGCAGACCTGGAAGCATCTCGAAACTCCCACTAGGTTTATTTACTGTAGTTAAGCTCTAGTGATTGGTGGCCGGGAAAGGACTATACTGTGTTTTGTCTCACTTGGAGTGAGCAGTGGATGTTACCCAGGGCCGGACTGGGAACCACAACCGGCCCTGGCCAAGTGCTCAGCCGCCCCCCCCCCCCCACCCCACCACTCGAGGGGGTTGGACGTGCCACCGAGCTCTTTGCCGGGGCCAGTTTTCGGCCGATTTTGGTACAGGGACGATTTTGCATCTATGCTGTAAAAATGGCCCTGTATCAAAAACGGCCCCCAGGGGCCCAAAACCGGCCCCCACCCGTGCGGCACACCGGGGGATTGGCCGGTGCCCGCTATGGCCAGTCCAGCCCTGATGTTGCCTGCCCCTTTCCTCAAGAGCTGGCAAAGATCGATTGCATTGGGTCCAAGTACAAAGAATCAACCTCTATGGATGAAATGGGCCCGGTTACTTATAGAAACAGTTAGATCATTGCAGCACCGGACAGGAGAGGACATCAAATGAGGCATTCTGGCTGATGAATTAAGGTTAGCAGGCAGGGAAAGGGTTTGATAGAATTCACTTTTCGATGCCCCATCCATCCCTATTTACATATGTGAGTTAGCATCATGTGTCTAACTGATGCAGTATACATACATGTTTTTGCATTATTCTTACTCCTTACATGATTATTCATTTATATGTGTGATGATATTAGTTTTCTTAGCTTAGCTCGTGTGCCTCCATTTTGTGTATCACTCTGTACCTGCGAGTCGCACTCGCTCATCCACTCCTCCCGTAGGAATAGGAAAATTCACTAATGCAGCAGTTTTCGTTTCTCGGCTAACTATGGCCGAAACTAACAAGTCTCTTATCAGTAATGTTCTCATGCACCAGAGACGCTGAGGCTCAGCTCCGCGGCCTTGGGCAAAGATAGCAAATGTATCCCTTGCAGGTGCAGATGTCTTTTGCATGAGGGCATTGTTCCTCTGTCTGGGTTTCAGTAATTTTCCAGAAGGGGCGTACCCCAATGTACAGTACCACATTATAATGTATAGCTGTGATGATATGAGTCAGTTCTCTCGGCGCACTCTTAGGGGTGAGGTCGGACAGGGCCCTCTCATATGGGAGTTTGTGGCCTAATAAAATTACTCTGTTTATTCTTCTCCACTGTCCGGCTGACTTTTTACTGAGTTACTATAGGTGAGTGTGGTAAGTCACTCGGGTGGATTTGAGCAACGCTTATCAGATGGCGCCCGAACAGGGACCCCGCGATAAAGATCTTTCTCACCCGTAGGGGGGTAGCTGAAGACCGGGGGCCCGCTGGTCGGCACGATGGGGCCGGGTACCCATTTGATGCCGAGCTTGGTTCTCGCAGCGCTGCCCCACCCTGCTGATCGGGAGAGGTCCCGGTTCGGATCTTACGCCGGGGTCCAGAAGGCGGAACTTGGAGCTGACCGTGTTGGTCCTGGCAGCCGGAGGTGGAGAACGGTAGAGGTCGGTACCGCATACGGAAGGTGAGTGGTCCACCTGTTGTTGTTTGAGGAGCTGGAGTGCTCCGGGAGACTAGGGTGTCTCCAATGGTTTGAGGAGCCGGTGCGCTCCTGGGGCTAGTGCTCCGGGGAACTCAGAGTGCGAGTAGGCGCTCTGACAGACTTAACGGGGTTGGGAGATTATTTGTGTATATTGTTTTCTAGTAATCCGACCGGGTGGTACTGTGGTGAAGGCGTGGCTCATTACAGGCAGACTCCGGAACTTACCCTGAACACCTGCAGTGGGGGTTCAGTAGAGGTGAGTCCTGGGTCTCCTGTGGTAAAGTGCGCAGTGATCCGTAGTGCCGCTCGGGTGGCGGATGTGTTCTCCATCCTCAGAACAGTTAGTGTACTGTTCGGTCTGCGGTAGGGTCCAGGTTCCCCAGGACTTGGTCGACGGGCCTTGTCCCATTTGGTAACACGTGTTTGGAAGGATTTATATGTGTAGGATGTATATTGTATGTGTGTGAACGAGCTCGGACTAGTGATTAAAGTTGACGAATTTTGCGAGGCAGTGTTTTATTTTACACCAGAGTAGAGATGCCGTGTTTCAGTAAGTTACGATGTTTTGGGTGTTGTTGTCGTGTATCAGACTCTAGATTGGCTGAGAGCCAACCTGCACCTCCAGAGGGCACTCCAAACTTTGACATGTACATCAAACACGGGTTGCCCCCGATCCTGTTTGGCACTTTATGGCACCGATATACCGCTGATAATGTGGATTTGCAATGGCCCTTAACAGGTTCCTTCGAGGTAGCTAAATTGGATTATTTGGAAGATAAATTATATGCTAGGCGTAGTCGTCAAAGTATGTTCGATTCCTTAAGAATGTGGCAGAAGGAAGTTAGGGAACGTAAGTTGAGAGAAGAGAAGGCGGCGCTAAAAAAGGCAGCACAGACAATGGCGCAGAAAGCGAGAGAACACACAAATAATGAGAATGGGCAACGTTTGGAGCGCGCAGATAGGCTTTGCAGGTTGAAAGAAAATAAAAGTTATGTAGTACGTGAGGATGAACAGGATGAGATGGAAGACACCTTGAATACTCGACCCCCTCCTCCTTTTGCCCCGCAGTCATTGTATCCTACCCTACCAGCTCCGGCCTCTCCTGATGGGGTTTCGGGTTCACAAGCGAGTGCCCCACACCAGCCCGGCGCAGCGATTTCTGCCTCCCCATCATCATTGGCCCCCCTTGTTTCTTTACTCCCGGCCAGTTCACCCGCTCCCTCCCAATTTTCTCTAGCACTCCCTACTGTCTCCGCCATCACTACCCCTAGTCAGGAGTTGTTAACACCGAGTAGAGGCGCAGGCAGCGGACTGCTTTCGCAGGTATGAAGATTGCTTACGCGTTCTACGGTTGGTTTGGACAAGAAAACAGTGGTGGCCAACCAGGCCTGTCAGTGGGCTAGGAATAACATTTATTCATTTGAAGACATTTGGTCCACAATGAAAGATTTTGAGCCTTTGATGCAGCAGCACGCTTTGTGGCACATGTCAAATGTATTAATAACGTTATGGGAGCAGGGGTATGGAGGTGTGGCTCCAGCGACTTTACGAGATATACAAAGCGGAGCCTACAGAACTAACACTGGGGTAAAGGAGGTGATGCGCAGTTTGGGAGCCATATTGCAGTATAGAAATGAATTGCCCTCTGCAGGTACTCCCCATTTTCCGGGTATACATCCAATGCGTGAAGTGCACCCTATCTTTCACCCCGAGATACCCGAGATGGTAGATCTGGTCACGAATGCTGTCACCAAGGACCGCGTAGACGCACATTTCCAGGAGCAGTGGGTATATACACCATGGAAGAGAAGTGAGGTGTTGGCCTTGAAGGCTCAGTTGCCAGACTCTAGAAAGAACCCGACCGCATATTATAAAGAGCTGACGGAAGCCGCGTCTTCCACAGTAATGACTTTGGCCGATATTGTACTGTTTTTCGGACTTCTGGTCCCAGTCGATGTGTGGCGGCAGGTGAAGGGTACAGATCATGCAGAGGAATTGGGTGGTATGTGGTCGGAGTTGCAGGACTTGGACAAAGAACGTAAGCCAGGGGAGAAGCCAAAAGCTGAGATTTTGGCGTTACCGGGGCGAATTATTAAGTATATGCACACCCTTATTCCCCCCAAAAAGGTGGACTGGGACAAGTTGACTGCATGTAAGCAGAAAAAGGATGAGGCAGTCTCCGATTTCTTTACGAGGTTTGAGGAGACGTTTATGGATTTCAGTGGACAGGTTGTGTCACAGGACGGAGGGTTGCGACTCTTTGTTAATAGGTTTGTAATGAACTTATTACCAGAGATTTCGGCAAGGTTACAAGCGTCGGAGAGTACGTGGACGACATCCACTCCCTCCGGCATTCTTAGCATGGCTCAGTATTACAAACATAGGGAAAATGAAAGTAAGGACAAGCAGGAGAAGAAAGCCAAAGATTTGAAGACGAGGGTTTTGTTGCAACAAGTGTCTAAAGGTCGGGGAAGAGGTGCTTCGTCTGGGGCTGCGGGACGAGGAGGCGGCGGCTATGGGAGAGGTGACAATAGAGAGAGACTAGGACCGAATCAGTGCGCGAAATGTAAACAATAGGGGCATTGGTGGAGAGATTGTCCTCTGTTTCAGTCGAACGCTGGTCATGGCCGGGGACGAGGAAGAGGTGACTCTGGGAGACAGACTGTACGGTCAGATGGGGGCGGGAGACCAGGAGGAAATTATTTTGACAACAGTGCAGACAGACAACACTTCCAAAGGGGCGGTGGTCAGTATTACAATGATGACTATTCTATGGATGATTTGACAGGATTTTCTCATAACTAGGACAGCGTAGGACAGAGCGAGCGGCCAGTGTCTGTGGAAGTTGATCAAAGGGGACCCTATGTAAAGGCGTATTTATTGGGGTCTCAACAGAAATTTCTAGTAGATACGGGTGCAATGAAAAGTTCAGTGGCTCATTCTCGGGTCCCAGGGGCGGCTCTGTCTGGCAAGAACAATATCTCTGTGGGTTTTTCAGGTACCCCGGTGATTAGCCCCATTTCCAAACCTCTTACCCTTACGATTGGCCCTTTCACTGTTGATTCACCCTTTTTGCTGACTTCGAATTGTGGAGAAAATTTACTGGGTTTAGACTTGTTGAAGAGGTTGCATGCTACCATTTATTGTTCTCCGGACGGTGTGTATCTCACGCTGGGCCCTACTGTTGCTCGCCCGCTGCAATGTTTTTCTGAAGATGACCCACTACCACCCGAATTCAGAGGAATACCCGACAGTTTATGGGCTACCAATGATACAGATGTGGGTAAGATGGACATTGCCCCAGTGACGATAAAGGTTAAGGTGGGAGCGAAATTACCCAGGATACCACAGTATAGAATACCTAGGGAGGGAGAGAAAGCCCTGTTACAAATTATACAGGATTTGATCCAGTCAGGAGTGGTGGAGGAGACAGACTCGAACATATATAACAGCCCCATACTGCCGATCCTTAAAAGGCGGTCGCCTGATGCTGCAGATGATACTCCTGACGTCTATAGGTTCGTGATTGATTTGCGCCACGTAAACAAAGTGGTGGAGCCTCAATATCCGGTGGTGTCTGACATCACTACAATATTGGCAATGATTCTCCCATCTGCTAAATATTTTTCTGTTCTGGATTTGAAGAATGCTTTCTTCAGTATTCCAGTACATGAAGACAGCCGTTATCTCTTCGGATTCTCATTGGCTGGCCGAAGTTTTAGGTTTAAAAGAATTCCCCAAGGTTATACAGAGAGCCCGAGCATATATAGTCAAGCACTGAAGGCCCAATTGGATGAATTGGAACTTCCACCCGGCAATGTTATGTTGCAGTATGTGGATGATATCCTGATAGCATCGGACACTGAGGAAGGTTGTCAGGATGCTACGATCAAATTGTTGCATCATTTGGCCAAGAGGGGGCATAAGGTGTCCCTTCCAAAATTTCAATGTTGTCGAACGGAGGTCACCTACTAAGGCCACCTCCTTTCGAAAGTGGGGAGGAGATTGACGCCAGAACGCATAAAAGCGATAACTAATATGAATGTACCTAACACTCAGCGAGAGGTGCGCGCATTCTTGGGCATAACATCGTATTGTCGCCAGTGGATACCTAACTATGCATTACTAACAAAACCCCTATTGTATCTGACTACTAAAGAGGTGTGCGAACCCCTACCCTGGACCCCTGCATGTCAGGAAGCGTTTGAGTCACTAAAAACAGCTTTATGTTCTGCATCCGTTCTGGGAACACCTGATTACCAGAAGCCTTTTGTGCTTTATGTACACGAGGCGGAAGGTTGCGCGTTGTCTGTCCTAACACAGTGTTTCGGAGGGAAGCAGAGACCCTGTGCCTACTTCTCTGCGATGCTCGACAATGTGGCAAGAGCGCTGCCGAGCTGTCTGAGGGCCACGGCGGCTGCTGCGGTCTCCATAAGACAATCGGCGGGGCTCGTATTGGGTTCAGATCTCACAGTGATGGTACCGCATGCTGTGGACATTTTGCTAAATAGAACACAGACGCAGCATTTAACAAGTGCTCGTCTCACTGGTTATGAGATGACCCTCTTCGCACCTCATGTCACGATAAAGAGGTGTGCCACTCTGAACCCTGCCACGTTGTTACCTATCCCAACAGACGCAAAAGACGATGACATACATGATTGTTTGTTTCGGACAGAGGAGGAGACGAAAGGGAGAATAGACCTGACGGACAAGCCCTTAGATGATCCGGATGGGGAGTTGTATGTAGATGGGTCTTGTTTTAAGCTTGCAAATGGTGCATCGACGGCAGCATATGCAATTACGACATTACAGACAGTAGTGGAGACTTCTAGAATACCTTATCATTCGGCCCAGGCTGCAGAAATAATAGCCTTACTGAGAGCATGTGAACTGAGTGAAGGACGGGATGTGAACATTTATACCGACAGTCAATACGCCTTTGGCGTGGCTCATAATTATGGGTGACTGTGGGCAGAACGGGGATTTTTGACTTCACATGGACAACGTATACAGCATGGTCCATTGATTTTACGATTGCTGACAGCATTGACGTTACCCAGACGACTGGCTGTGATAAAGTGCAGTGCACATAAGACAATAGTGGACGATGTGGGACGAGGCAATGCCTTCGCAGACCAAACAGCAAAAGAGACTGCGCGGACAAAACTACCACGAATGTTTGTGGCAGGACCAGCTAGATGGGTACCGGACGTTAACATGTTTGCAGATACGGTACAGAGTGTAAAGAATATACAGGAAAAGGCAACTGAGGAAGAGTTGAGGGCTTGGAAGGATGGTGAGGGGAGGTTGGATTCTGATGAATGTTGGACAGATGTGACTGACAAAAGACGATGGTTACTTCCAAATGCATACGTTCTCCCGGTAGTGACAATGGCACATGGTCCGGCACATATCAGTGCCAAGGGTATATGCAAGCTGCTGGACCCGGTTTGGAGTAATAAGAATATCTCTAAGATGGCGACACATCTGGTCCAGCAGTGCATGGTTTGTTTGAGACACAATCCAGGGAAGGGAACACCTGTACCAGCAGGGAATTTTGCACCTCCTTCTTTTCCTTTTGAGGTGATACAGATGGATTATATAGAAATGGAACGAGTTAATAACCTGAAATATGTCCTAGTGGTTGTATGTTCTTTTAGTAGGTGGGTGGAAGCATATGCCACTAAGGACTGCACAGCCATTTCTACAGCTAAAATGTTGATTAAGGAGTACTTTTCGCGCTTCGGATTGCCTAGGGTGATCTGGAGTGATAACGGTACATCCTTTAATGCTGAGCTCATCAAAAATATATGCAAGGGTTTGAAAATTATACAAAAGGTCCATGCGGCCCTACATCCTCAGGCTGCGGGCTTAGTGGAGCGATTCAATGGCACGATCAAATTGAAAATGGCCAAAATACAGGAGAGTACAGGACTCCGCTGGCCAGACGCCCTTCCCTTAGCTTTGCTTTCTACCAGAGTCACTGTAAATTCAAAAATGGGTGTCTCCCCTTATGAAGTTGTTTTTGGCCGTCCGGCCAACGTGTGGGGGGTACCCAGACCAAAGTGTTTCTCCAATATTGAGCACCCACTGTTGATTGATTACTTGTATGCTTTGACTAAAGATCTTCGTTCTATTCATCAACAGGTAGCAGACACCCTGAAGCCGTTGCCGGAGGGGCCTGGACATTCCATCCAACCTGGTGACTTTGTACTTGTAAAAAAGTTTCAACGGAAATCCTGCCTGGAGCTCCGCTGGTCTGAGCCTCGCCAAGTACTGTTGACGACGCATACCGCACTTCGAGTTGAGGGCAGGAAGGCGTGGACCCATGCGTCGCATGTCAAGAAGGTCCCCCTGCCGTTACCCTATGACCAATGGGTAAAAGAGGGTGTTGCTGACGAAGAACACGAGCAATTGCCCAGCTACATTCCTTTTTCTGATGCCTCACTGAGGGGAGGGGAGCCAAGTGAAAAGTCAAATGAAAAGTCACATGCAGAACAAAGTGCACCGAGACGAAGAAGAGAAAAAATTGCAAGCTCCAATACTCCTGTTGACACTAGTGATCAGGCATTAACGGGCCCAACTCTTGCTACAGATACACCCGTTTTGTTTACAGACCCTGAAGTGCGAGGGAGCACTCGCTATAATCTGCGGCCCCGAAAAGGGAAAGGTGTAAGGGACTGAACACTGGAAGAAGGGCTTAGTGAACATTCTGTTGAAAAAGAAGATTTAGTGGTAGGGATGGACTTGTAAGAGCCCTGGTGTTTAGCCGAAGATTCTGTTCTATGAGACTATAGAGTGGTGTGGGGCCCAGATTAAATGTTCCTCTGTTACAACTGCTGTGTGTCAAGCGACGTGGGATTAAGGTATGGACGGTACAAGCCTGCCTGTGAGGCTTTAACGGACACAGGGAGAAGATCCCTTTTTAGGGTTGAAGAACCCCTCTGGCCGGTTTTAGGACTGTCTGGGACTATTTTTTCTAGTTTATCTTTTCTCCCCCCTTTTCCATTTTTATATTTTTGCATTTTTGGTACAATGCATCCTTTTGGTCGTCCCATTCCCGATGAGGAGCAACCTTTTGCGGCTCCTCGTAGACCTGAGCCCGCTTCCCCCTGGTTGGCCCTCTCCCGAAATGGAAAAATAGTGCTTATCATAATAGTGCTTATTGCCTTTCTTGTGACTCTGGGTATATTGTTTTTTCTGGATAAGGCTTATCCTGTACATGTGTTTGCACCCACACCTTCTGCTATTCCTGAACACAATATGATCACTGTGGACTATGGTGAACGCATTCTTAGAAAAGGTTACAAAGAAAATGTTTTTATTAAGACTCTGCATCACGCCCATGCTACTTATAACGTGACCGATTGTTGGGTATGTGGTCTATTGCCTTCGGCTGCTTATAAGAAGGATAGATTTTTAGCACTTCCTCTGACACCAGTGAATAGTTGCGTGGGATGGTATACAATGATAGGTCTTGTCAAATATTTCCAACAGCCAGATTTCCTGACTCCTCGACTGCAAGACAGAGGATCAACTATGACAATGCGAGTTCGCCCTATGCCCCCCTTTTCTCTTGGACGGTTATATACTGAATGACGCTTTGATCAAAAGTTTATAGAGACTTGTGAAAAGAAATTGGGACGGTTTTTGACTCCGAATGATACTGACAAAGTTAGAGAAAGTTTCTTACAGTTAAATTCCTCCCTGTCCTACAGACACCCACCGAAAGGGAATGGTAGTGCTAAGTCTTTGGTACCTTTAGCTGTAGTGGGTCCGTCACCATTTTTTTGTATAGAGGGTAGGGGCCCCATTAAGGTTGGCAATAGTTCTTGTAACGTAACAGCATCAATACGTTTACCCCTTAGTCCATCTTTGGTTACTCCCCCCAGCATCTATTTTGTGTGCGGGGATAATGGGTACTTATGGTTGCCTGAAGGTTGGAGTGGGATATGCTACCTAGCTTATATGATTCCACCTGTGTATGTGGCACCTTCTGACTATTACAAGACTCATCGTAGGTTTCCCAGTTCACCAGAACAGCGTAAAAGGGGGGAACTCCAGGTCGATGACGTAGACCAGACAGATACTTCCCTGCAACAATGGACTGATTTTTCTACGGGTCTCTTGCCCTTTTGGGGTCCGATAATTAATAGCAGAGCCATTCGACGACTGTCCAGGGTGATGGAGAAGGTAGTAATTACTGAAGCAGACATTGCGACAAACATGTCTGTTGAGATTCAGGCTATGAGATTATTCACGATCCAGAACAGGATGGTGCTTGACGTCATCCTTGCAGATAGGGGTGGAGCCTGTCGCGTCATCGGGACGTCTTGTTGCGTATATATACCTGACTCAGCTCCGACAGTTAACTTAGCAGTGCAGAAACTCCATAGGTTAGCGGCTGAACTTCATCAGGATAATGGGACATGGTCATTACAAGGGTGGCTTTGGGGTGTTTTCTCCTCTTGGGGTTGGAAAATATTAATGGGTTTAGTTGGTGTGGTGAGTGTACTACTGACTTGTTGCCTATGTGTTTACTGCCTTCCCCCATGTTGCTCAATGTGTGCTACGAACTTGCGACCTACTAAGAAGGCGTCTGGTCAATATCCTGCCTCCACTGCTATTGAACTCCCTGATGTTCGTTGGATGATGCTTATTGAAGATGATATTTTTGAATAGCATGATGCCTTGCCCCTAGACTGGCTGTACAGGCGCTACCTTTTGGCAAATAAATGCTACGCTCCAGTTAGCCAATGATGCTAAAAGGAGGGTCTGATAGAATTCACTTTTCGATGCCCCATCCATCCCTATTTACATATGTGAGTTAGCATCATGTGTCTAACTGATGAAGTATACATACATGTTTTTGCATTATTCTTACTCCTTACATGATTATTCATTTATATGTGTGATGATATTAGTTTTCTTAGCTTAGCTCGTGTGCCTCCATTTTGTGTATCACTCTGTACCTGCGAGTCGCACTCGCTCATCCACCCCTCCCGTAGGAATAGGAAAATTCACTAATGCAGCAGTTTTCGTTTCTCGGCTAACTATGGCCGAAACTAACAAGTCTCTTATCAGTAATGTTCTCATGCACCAGAGACGCTGAGGCTCAGCTCCGCGGCCTTGGGCAAAGATAGCAAATGTATCCCTTGCAGGTGCAGATGTCTTTTGCATGAGGGCATTGTTCCTCTGTCTGGGTTTCAGTAATTTTCCAGAAGGGGCGTACCCCAATGTACTGTACCACATTATAATGTATAGCTGTGATGATATGAGTCAGTCCTCTCGGCGCACTCTTAGGGGTGAGGTCGGACAGGGCCCTCTCATATGGGAGTTTGTGGCCTAATAAAATTACTCTGTTTTTTCTTCTCCACTGTCCGGCTGACTTTTTACTGAGTTACTATAGGTGAGTGTGGTAAGTCACTCGGGTGGATTTGAGCCACGCTTATTAGGTTACAAAATAAAACACCTCAGAATGGGGGCTACTAACTCTAAGGCACGTCGACTCCCCACTAGAGAGTGCTAAATCATGACCCTTTATTATATAGAGCTCCCCTTTTCAGGATATTTTCAATCCGCGTCAGTGCTTTGTTGAAAGATTGCAAAGGACAAAAATACGTACATAAATAAATAAATAGATTGGTTTGATTTGTAACAATAAAAATACCCTCTCCTTTAATATGTAGTGATTTGTAGCTGCTGCTGGGATTTTAGAGACACATTTTATTTGAAAACTTTAATCTCCCTCCTTTCTTTCGACCAGCTGATTGGCTGACTAAAAATCACCACTTTTCTTTGCTTGAAATGATTGCTGATAAAACATTTTAAAAAGGGATAAGATAGGCTTAAAACCAGGACACTTTAACTGATTAACTGTTAGGCCTGTCCCAATGCTTAATATGTTAAAAAGAACTAAATTGGTTGCTGCAGAATGTGGTGTTTGCCAAATACCAAGGTTGCCAAGCCTTGATTCCATCATGCCTCTTTCTTCCACCTACAGGCTCACCCTGCTCCATTATTTCACTCATCATTTTCCTTCCCTTTTCTGCCTTTCTCTCTCTTGCGCTTAATCAAAGTCCAAAGATGGAAAACAAATCCTGGTTCCTAAAATGAGTGCCAGTGTCCACCATCTCTAACCCCTGACACAAATTAAGCACTGGCGTGTTTTCCAATTTGCAATAATAGTAAAATAATACCTCATTAAGGAAGCCACAGCCTTGACAAGATTTGAGATCTGAAAAAATCCCAAAGCAAGTGAAGTGGTAGTCATGCATGCACAATGTATTCTTCACAGGGCTCAATTTAGCACCCTTGTTCAAAAGTCATGTAAATACCATGTGCATGAGTTGTCAAATTATAATCATGAATACAGAAAAGTCTGATTTTTACAGCTCTCCTAAATACCAATCTTAATGGAACATGGAATTTGATAATGCGACCAAATTACCATTCTATGTATTCACAGGTTTTGTTTATTTTGTGGTTACAAATCATGATCTGGCTTCCTTTCCTCTTCCAAATAAAAGGGGCTGTGAACATGGGTGGATGTTCCCAGCTGTATCCATCGCATTCCTTGTCCACTCCTGGTAACAACTTCTAGGCCTTCTAGATTTGCTCTTTCCCTTGTGATGTGCAGCAAAATACAGCCATTTTATCACTTTGGATTTCTAGCTAGAGTTGTGATAAAATAAGCATGAAGTATCTAAGCCTCTCACATGTTAGCAGGCATTATGGTTGCTATGGAGTCTTTTAGGTCAAACCCTACCATACAGTGGCCCTTTGTGATTGCAAAGACAATTGGGGACATGCTGAAAGTTCCTCACGGAATACCTTCCACCCTTTGCATACCATAGGCTTTGTGTTTTGTATCTCACATTTGCTGGCTTTTTATTAGGTTGTCTAGCATGTCTTTGTCATTCCTGTTGAGCATGGCCTGCTTACTACCCCTCTGGCTGGCTTCTTGCAGTCTTCTAAAAAGAACAATTGATGGACAGAATGCTGAACAATGTCAAACATTCACCCCAGTACAGTAATCAGGGCCTAAATCCATGGTGTTTTTTGCTCCCCATTAAATTAAATTAAATTAAATTAAACCCAGCCATATGCAAATCAGTCTTGACCCTGTTCCCCATAGGAACAGTCCAGCCAGAACTGCCAGGCCAGGTCCTCCTTGGATTGGAACAAGCATCCTGGGACTGGTTTGTGGTTTCATCGCTCATCTGCAAGGTTAGCTTGACTCCAGTGGCATGGAGAGCACAGGGCCCACATCTGGGCAAACCCGTCCCGCTCTGGGTAAAAAATGCAAATAGAGCAAATTCTGGTCCCAGGTTGCTTGTTTCCGGTTTCTTGTTTTGAACTGTGGTGGCATAGTGAGCAAAAGAATGATGGATTCAACTCAAATCTCATGACCGGAGGTGAGTGGTTGAAAAGTTTCAGCACTCTGTCCATCATCTTGTGGTGTTTGTTCTAGCATTCTTTCACAAGTGCTCATTTTCTAGGGATGTGTTTTCAGTTATCCCCCTTGTATACTAGTACCTAAAGCAGTAAATATGCTGTATTTCTATGAAAAAGTTTCCTGTCTGCCATCTTTTCGCTTAACTGACTCTACTTATCTCTTCGACTACAAGTTCATCACTCAGGAGTGCTTGTTAGGAACAATATTCTGTCTACAGGTTTGTACATTTGGCCAGTGTTTGTTATTAATAGCATAACTTAAAGAATCCTCTTCCTAAATTTCACACCCATGGCATAGGTGCTGGAAGTAGTAGATGGGGGCGGGAGCAAGCACCTCCAAAATAACCTGCTCGAATTCAGAAATGAATGATCCCTGAACAGGCCTTTAAAATGTGTTTTTATCTCTTCACATTTGCAGTGCAACTAAACACAGAGATCAAATGCTAGGCTCTGCCTTTCAAGGGAGGTTGGTGTTTACTTTTCTTTCTCTGACTGCAAAGTGAGAAGATTTATATGACATTCTTGCTGGTTATTCGTAGTGTCAAAGAAAAGGATGTCATTTTTTTCTAACACATAACAACATTTAAATGCCAGTATATGAACTGTACACATTTTTCAGAATATATCAGATTTAAGAAAACACCCAACTTGTCACCAGCCCCATACACATCACCAGACACACGCTGGACCCCATCTTCCCAGCCAGCAACCAAATCAGGTACAGACGTGCCTCCAAAATCACTTGGCCTGACCACTCGATCATCCACTTCTCTATCACAACCACCCTCCAACCTATCAACAAGATCAGCACCTCCCTCCGGAGCTGGAACAAGGTAACAGAAAACCTATGGACCAACACCCTCAGGGCCTCCCCCCCTGGACACCACCTCCAATCTCGAGGTGGCCATCAAAAACATCATCTCATGGATCTCTAAATTCTCCAACATAGTCACTCTCCTCAAACCCGCCAAGCTAGGCAGACACACCAAATACACCAGATGATTCACCCCAGAACTTAAATCCAATGAATGCAACTGCAAATGACTGATAAGGATCTGGCACTCCATCAAAGAGCCAAACGACCAAGTCACCTTCAAACTGGCTATCAGCAACTACCACCTAAGCCTGAAAAGCATGAAAAAGAACCCCTGACTGCCAGCCCTAACCACAGCAAAGAACCCTTCAGCATTGTCAAAGAGTTCTCCAACCCCTTAGCAAAACAAGAACACTATCAGCCCATCTCAATATACTCACACTTCAACCCCCAACTGCCAATCACCAGCTTCCACAGCCTCTCCAACCTCACTGACTCCAACTTACTCCCAAGGATTCAACAACACCTCCATCATCTCTGCTACCTTCCCAGATGAGTGGAAGCACATGGAAGTCAAACCACTCTTCAAAAAATCATTGGCAGACCTGGAAGAGCTCTAGAAATACTGGCCTATCTCCTGCTCCCTTTCCCTGCTCAAGTTGTGGAAAAGGTAATCAACCACCAACTCACCAACCACCTAGTGAACAATGATCTCCTGGACCCATCCCAAAGTGGGTTTAGATCAAATCACACTACAGAAACTGCACTAAGTGTAGCCACTGACAACATCACGTCTCTCCTGACCACGGAGAGACCACAACCCTGATCCTCCTCGACCTCTCGGCAGCCTCAACACCGTGTCCCACTACACCCTCCAAAAAATACTTCACCAGATGGGGAACCAAGGGGATGCCCTCAAATGGATTGCATCCCTCCTCACCGAAGAACCCAGAGTGTCCGCCTTCCACCCTACATCTCGGGCCCAAAGGACATCATCTGTGGCATCCGCCAAGGGTCCTCACCAAGCCCCACCCTGTTCAATAACTAGATGATCTCTTTGGACACCATGGTCAGGACCTATAGTATGAACATCATATCATACGCTGATTATACTCAGCTCATCCTCTTCCTATCTGCAGCCTCTGCAAACAACAAGGTAAATGTAAATGTAAATGTACAGGAATTTATATAGCGCAAATCACCAACCGGTTTCTAAGCGCTTGCTTAGGGAACCTGTCCTGGTATTCCCCTGTGAGATAACCCCGGCAGGGTATCTGCAAGGTGAAAGCCAGGCATCCCACCGCGAGGGGCCGTTGTGGAGATTAAGCAAGCTATTGCCCAGAGTTGCAGAGTGTGAACCCGTGAATCGAGTAGGCACCGGAGCGAGAATTGTCGAGTCCATGGACATTTTAGGACTCAAGACCCCGCCGAGCTGGGAATTGAACCCTGGTCCCGGGTTGACCTCTGCTTCCAGGTCTGCCTGCTCTAACCAGTGAGCCACACTTCTCCAAGGTCAACATTCAACTGTCATGGCCAGCATTGCCAGCTGGATGTAAAACAACTGCCTCAAACTCAATGTTGACAAAACGGAAGTCTTCATCTTCGGGAGCAACACATCTTGTGGGATGTCTTCTGATGGCCAGTAGAACTGGGATACTCACCCTTACCCATACCTACAGAACACACCAGAAACCTAGGCATAATACTGGGCAGCAAACATACAATGAAAAAACTGAAAAACGCAGTATACTCAACCTGCTTCTTCACTCTCCACATGGTCCGAAAGATCTTCAGATTAGTCCCCACCAATACCAGATGCACCGGTACCCAGGCCCTCATCACCAGACACCTGGTCTACAGCAACTTCCTCTATGTGGGTATCACCTCACAGATGCTAAACAAACTTCAGAACATTTAGAACTCAGTGGCCAGGCTCGTCCTTGACCTCGACCTCCCGAGTGGGTCCACATCACCCTCACCTCAGAAAACTTCACTAGCTCCATGTCCACAAAAGGTGGCAGTTCAAAATGCTAACCCACGCCTAAAGGGTCCTGTAGAATCAATGACCGGGCTACATCAACCACAGGTTGAACTTTCACCAACCCCACAGACAAGTGGGGTCCACCTCCCTCAAACACACTTCCCACTTCTACCGAAGCAGAAGCGGGTATACAGACAAATTATCGAATCAAAAATATAGAATAGCACTAATATCGAAGTGAAAATACAGAATGGACAAAATATCGAATGGACAGAATATAGTCAACAAAAATATTGAATTTAAGGTAAGTAATTTAATATCGATTTTCATGAATATAAAAAGTCAAAATATCGAAGTATATAATATAAGTATTAAATATATCTAATTTTTAATAATATCGAATTTTTTTAAGTGTTTTGTGTGTTAGTATATGTGTGAAAAGTGTATATTTATTTTATAATTTATTTTTAGTAATACATTTTAAGTTATTCAATTCTTGTGTAATTTAATTCTGTAGCGGGTTATGGGTTTATAGGGGAATATGGTGGGAAGTAATTTAGGTATAATTAAATAAAATATTTAAATTTATTTATTGGTATTTATTTTGAATTAATTGTTATTTAATTTTCATTGGCAATTAATTTTGCTTAATTGATTAATTGATAAATATTTTAATTGTATTAATTTATTTTCCGGAGCGGGTTGTGGGTTTATAGGGGAATAGGGTGGGAAGTAATTTAATTGTAATTAATTAAATATTTTAATTTATTTATTGGTGTTATTTTGAATTAATTGTTAATTAATTTTTAATTGCTAATTATTTAATTGTTAATTGGTAATTAATATGTATTAATAGGTAATTAATTTTAATAATTTGTATTTGTATTTTTAATTGATTAATTATTATATTATATTAAATTGGCAATTACTTTTAATTCATTTTTTATTGGTATTAATATTTCAAGAGCTGAGCTGTTGCTGCTGTCTGTTTTGGGCTCTTGAGAGGTTTGAGGCCTTTGCTTGGTTTCTTTCCACCTAGGGTACGCCAAACCATCATGCAAGCCTCAATTCTTGCGAGGCTTGACTATGGCAATGCTCTATATCTGGGTGCCAACAAGGTTAGTATCAAACGCCTCCAGAGGGTCCAAAACGCGGCGGATTGTATGCTAGTGGCACTCCCACGGTCTCAATCAGCTGCACGGGTGATCTTGAAATTGCATTGGCTGCCAATCGAAGCCCGTATTCAGTTTAAGGTACTGTACATTGCCCATAAAATCCTGAGACAGCATGCTCCCATTGGGCTATCAGGCTTATTGAAGCCGTATTTGCCTAGACGTGCTCTGCGTTCTGCCCACCAAGGTTTGGTATATGTCCCTCGAGTGATGAAAGCAAGGACTGGGGGCCGTTCATTTGGCTTTTTAGCAGCCAAACTTTGGAACTCTCTCCCAGCTAGCATTCGAGCAACCCCAATCTTCTGGCATTCCGGAAATCCTTAAAAACATGGTTGTTCCCCTCTTTTTAATATTCGGTGCCTGTGAATCCTCTCGTTTTCCTCCCTTCTGGTTTCTGGTCTGCGCTGGGATGCCTCGTCGCTGAGGCAGCCATGCACACTATAAATCCTCTCTAAAAAAAAAAATATATATATATATTTTTATTAATATGTGAAGTATTTACTTTCCCTACTGTTGCAGTCACTGAAGTGGGAATAGTAATGTTTACCCCTATGCTATCTAACACTTTCCCTACTGTTGCACTCTCTGAAGTGGTAATAGTAATTTGTACCCCTACGCTATCCAACGCTTTCCCTACTATTGCACTCTCTGGAGTGGGAATATTAATTTTTACCCCTACGCTATCCAACGCTTTCCCTACTGTTGCACTCCCTGGAATGGGAATAGTAATTTTTACGCCAATGCTATCCAACGCTTTCCCTACTGTTGCACCCTCTGGAGTGGGAATAGTAATTTTTACCCCTACGCTATCCAACGCTTTCCCTACTGTTGCACTCTCTGGAGTGGGAATAGTAATTTTTACCCCTACGCTATCCAACGCTTTCCCTACAGTTGCACTCTCTGGAGTGGGAATAGTAATTTTTACCCTCCCGTTATCCAACCCTTTCCTACTGTTGCACTCTCTGGAGTGGGAATAGTAATTTTTACCTTTACGCTATCCAACGCTTTACCTACTGTTGCACTCTCTGGAGTGGGAATAGTAATTTCTTCCCCTACACTATCCAACGCTTTCCCTGCTGTTGCAGTCTCTGGAGTGGGAATAGTAATTTTTACCCCTACGCTATCCAACGCTTTCCCTGCTGTTGCAGTCTCTGGAGTGGGAATAGTAATTTTTACCCCTACGCTATCCAACGCTTTCCCTACTATTCACTGTCTGGAGTGGGAATAGTAATTTTGACCCCTATGCTATGTTATGTTATGTGGGGGTTTTCTATAGCGCTCGGCTACTCCGGAGAGTGTCCCGGCGCTTAAGATCCTTCACTAGACCGGGGAGTGGGAGAGCCAAGTACCTTTATTGAGTAAACAGCAGGGTTTTTAGGCACCCCTACGCTATCCAACGATTTCCCTACTGTTGCACTCACTAGAGTGGGAATAGTAATTATTACCCCTACGCTATCCAACGTTTACCCTACTGTTGCAGCTGCTGGAGTGGTAATAGTAAATTTTACCCTCCCGCTATCCTACAGTAAAATTATTGTATATTAATAATTAATATTATGTTAATATATATATATATATATACATATATATATATACATATATATATATATATACATATATATATATATATATATATATATATATATATATATATGTTAAAAAATTAAATTGTATGATTGTATGTTTATTTTTTTAACTTAAATAAATTATTTAATACTTTTAACCCCTTAAGTGCTGCTGACGGCCAACGGTCGTCAGCAGCGCTACCTCCCCAGTGCTGCGCACGACCATTGGACGTCCATTCAGCACTGGTTCCAATGGACAGCGCAGCACTGGGGAGGGATGTTTACACGCAGCTAAGGTGTTAAAGTTATTTAAGTATTTTTAAGTATGTTTTAGTTAATCATACTTCACTCTACACTACTCTATTGTACTCCACTGCATTCCAAACAATGACACTCCACTGTACAACACTCCACTCCATTCCACTCCACTCTATGACACTTTACTCCACGACACTCTACAACACTTCACTATATGACCTCTACTCCACTCTACACCACTCCACTGTGCGATACTATACTCAACTATATGCCACTCTACAACACTCTACTGTACTCCACACTCCACCACTCCACTCTGACATTCTACTCCACTCTACGCCACTCCACTCTACTCCACTGTACAACACTAATCAAGTCTATGCCACTCCACTCTTTGACACCTCTTTATATGACTCTCTACTAAACTCTACATCACTGCACTCTACAGCACCCTACGCCTGTCCACTCCACACCACTGCACTCTACTCCACTTTACTCTACTCTACTCTATTACACTCTACTCTACTTTTCTACTCTCTATGACACTTTTGAACACAATTTGACACTGTATGACACTGCACTCTACAACACTCTACTTCACTCCAGTCTATGAGTCCCTACTCCACTCTACACCACTCTTCTCTATGCTACTCTATGACACTACACTCTACAGCACTTTTCTCTGCTCCACTCTATGACACTCTACGCCATCCACTCTATGGCACTCTATTCCACTCCACAACACTCCAAACCACTCTCCTTTACACCAACCTTTAGACATGGCTAAAACATATTGGCAAAGACAATAGCTCCTGCTTTGGCGAGACCTACTGGCTTAGCCAATGTTTGTTTCCTCTTCCATCCACTATTTTGTATCTTGGCTAATCTTATTCTTACACATGTTCTCAAATCTGTTTAACTCTTCAGCTGACTCTGTCTCTCCATACCCCACCTGCTCCCTGCTTGCAAACATACTAGAACCGATTCAACAACCTATTTGCATGTATATGTATTCCTTTTACACCTAAAAATGATTCTTGTGAGTGTAAAACCTCTTTTTCAATTTAAAGTGTGATTTGCACTGCTTAAATCTTTTGTTCACACAGAGGTTTCCACGTGAGTAAAGTTATTCCTGGGATGGGGAAGGGACTTACAATATCTTGAATGCCATGCGAGATAGTGCACACCGACAATTGTTCACGTTTGTACGTTTTGGTGGGAGTGTAGAAGAAGTGGTTTCTCCATAGAGAAAAGTGTTTTCAGTGTGGAGAAAAAAAATAACAGTCTCATTTGGACTGCCACCAGTGCTTAATTTGTGCTTGTCTTTCCCGGTGCACCGACACATATTTCTAAACACCAGCACTTAATTATGACAGCCCACCACATGGTGGCACTATCTGTCTTTTTAAGGTTAGCAAACTGGTTCACATTTCCATAGACTTAAAAACCACAATGAATCAGTGCTTCTAGTCCATCATTAGCACTCAAGGTGGCCTGCAATAGTTATTATGCAAGTTAGGACTCAGCACCAACCTGTTTACAAATTAAACACTGACTGCCACTGCAGGTTTTCTTATTCAAAGATATACATTTGTATATTTTGATTGCAGAAATTGATACAATATTTTTTTTCAGGGAGTACGGCAAAAAACTTGCAACTTACAAGTTTCCTGCAATACGTCTGAGAAGGTTTTTGAATTCCTAGAATGATAAAGGTGATCTGATGTGAGAGTGCACACCTGCTGGTGCATATTTCCAAATAATATTTGAGAATGGGGCCGACAATCTCCAAAAATAGCTGAATCTCCTTGTGTAGTCAGTAGCATTTTATTGAAATGGATGAGATATGGTCTAGTGTCTGGAGCAGCTGAGTTTGAAACTGGGAAATGCGTTGAATCCTAGTCTCAGCTCTACATCTTGTTATTCTGGGCAAATCATTTAATCTCATTGAGCCTAAAAAACGTGTAACATAGGTCCTGTTCTAAAGTGTTCTAATGCCTTCAAGCCTAGTTTAAACTATATAAAACTGCAAAAATAAATTACAGGTGTTGCGTGAATCTAATGGGGTATGTTTGTGACATTCTTCATATCTTGGAAGTCATATCCAATCACAGAGAAGGCTGAGTGAGAGAGTGAGTGAGCGAGTACGTTTGTGAGTCAATGAGTGAGTGAGTTTGTGAGTAAGTGAGTAAGTGAGTGAGTGGGTGAGCCAACAGCCGCTCACAGACATATTGGCAAGAGGACTGTAAAAAAGGCAGAGAAAGGTCTTAATGCAGCAGTCATCATCATTATTACATCTTTATTCGATTATAAGTACAATTATAACAGTACAGACAAAATGATAAAATACAGTAGTATTACCGTCATCAGTTTCATATCAAATTAATTTGAAAATACATAAAAGGAGAAGTATGGAATTAGGCTCAAATTGGCTGAGAGAGAAACTTAAATGACATCTAATAGTTCCTAGACAAAAATTCGTCAGTAATGTTGTTTTCCTGGTGTTGCTGACTTACTACAGATATGGCTCAACCCCATTAACCATTTGAAAGCTCATAATTACTTTTATATTAAGACTCATGACCTCAATGTCTTCCCTATTGGATGCCGCCCACAGTTAGAAAACAAATCTTAAATTTTAATGGACTCCCCCCTTCAAGATGGCCTGTGAATTGGAAAAAAGCTCTGGCCTTCCCATGACTTCCACTGATTTTTGTATGTAAATCAGCCATGGGATTCTTAGGCATTGGTTGCAAGACAGGCAAGCCTAAATTATTTCACGATTAAAAGAGGCCCGTGGATTTCTTCAAATGGATGCCCATTGAAGAAAGAAAGGCCAACCCTAGTCAATGACAAAGGCCCCACCCAATTCTTCATGTGATGAGTGCCATGCGCTACCTGGTCCAAGGTCAAGGAGCAGCCTGTAAAAGCGTTTTTCTTCTCCCTGGAGACTACTATAGTCTCTATACACCCATATACCAGCTCATAGGTGAGGACATGTAGACATTTTAGTTTAAAGGGCTGCTACCTGCTCTGGTGGATACATTGAAGTGTGCCCCCACAGGACTGTTAAAACGTGGCAACTGTAGCACAGACGGCACAAAACTGTTGTTAGAGTCAAACTCACTTTCAGGTAAGGGAACTCACTGACCTTTGAAATATTAGATCCCTTAATAGATATCGGTCTTACCTTGGTACTCTCATACACGCACACCATATAGTGTAACTTTAGGATGTTAGTGACTAATTCCAATTTATCCATAAAGGATACAAAGTTGTTGACCAATTCCCGAAGCCCATTAGGTGTCCGCAAAAACAGGACTGCGTTGTCAGTGTATAAAAAGGCCAACACTGGGTTAGAATTTACCCATTCTAACTCATGACAATTGCTAATATGAAAATAATCTAATCGTTAATATATAAGAGAATTGGTGCCAAAACGCACCCTTGGCGAACACCTCCTGCAAGGGAAAGTAGAGGTGCACATTCTACATCTATGCCAAACCACACCCTTACTGATATCTCACAGTGCAGTGTGTGCAAAAAGTCAACCAGATCCTGCGGCATGCCAATCTGCTTGAGAATCGACCAGAGTGTGGATAAATTGACTCTATCAAGTGCACTGCTGATACCCATAAAGGCGAGGTATAATGGGCTTTTCTTAGGAATTGTGTATTTCCCTATTATTAAGTTATGATCAGGGAATTGCTCCTGTGTCCCCAGGCCATCCCGAAAGCCATATTGAGCCCGGCTCAGCATCCCGTTCTGCTTGACCCTACTCTCCATCCTATTACCAATCATCCGGCCAGCTAACTTGACCACAGAGTCAAGGAGTGAAACTGGCCTGTAGCATCAGGGATTCTGCCTGAGGCCCTTTTTTGAACATTGGCAGAATAGTGGTTGAGGCAAAGAGGTGGAAATCTTACAGGATGCTGCGAAGTCAATGTAATGGTGACAATGGGGTCCCATAATTCAGTATTTTCTTTATACATGTCCAATGGAATCCCATCATGTCCTGGTGATTTGTTTGAGGGGCTATAAACAATAGCTTTTGGCACCTTCTCAAGGTTGCATGTAACAGATTAAGAAAAGGAAGACTCACAGGGCATTTGGTTCACAAAGGAATAAATATGATTAAAATGCTCCACCCAGCTATGGGGGGTAATATGTATAGTTCAGCCATGGGATGCTTAGGCCATAGTCGCAAGACAGGCAATCCTCAATTATTCCACCCCTCTTTGTAGCAAACCACTATTGTTCCAATTTTCAAAAAAAGGGCCTCAGGCAGAATCCCCACACAAACCTAGGACACATGAATAAGTAGGCCTTGCGCTGTCACAATTGCGCCTTTTGCAAATATCGGGGGACTCATTTATGAGGCTGTGCGTCACTTTTACGCCGCCGGTGGGTCACTTTTTGTGATGCACCAGTGGGGTAAAAAATGCCTCTTGTTGCGCCATATTTACAAAGTGAGGCATCTAGGTAGGTGCGTCCCTTTGTAAACCCCTGCGCCACATTATATCTGAGCCAGGTATAATGTATGCAAGGGGGGCGTTCTGGCGCAAGAAAGGGTCATAAAGTGACGCAGTGACATATATGAGATTTCACTGCACCACTTCTAGGACTCAAATGCGTCAAAATCTTACGCCTGCCTCACAGCAGGCGTAAGACTGATGCAGGCCCTTTCACATGGGGCTTGCCCCATGTGAAAGGACGCATTGCTGGAGTTGCGTCACTTTTGTGACACACTCCAGCAATGCGTCACTTTTGCGCCTACAGATACGTCAGAAATACTGACGTATCTGTAACTCCTTGCGACATGATACTGTAAATATGACGCATCATTGGTGTTGCAAGAAGGGCGCAATGAAAAGTGATGCATCGCTGCTTTCACGCAGTGATGCGTCACTTTTCATAGATGAGGCCCCTAGTCTACAAAAATTCTTGTAGTTACTTTTTGCATGCATATCTACACATGTGCCTAATAACATTTCTGTTTGTGAATAAAGATGCTTATCGACCCTCGACTACAAACATCAGAGGATTTATTCAAAGTTCGGTGATGTATCATGATGGGCTACGTAACCACAGAGCCGAGCAATTGTTCTTATGCATCTGCAGTTTGTAAACAGAATTCACTTAACCCAACATTTATCTGAGAAGGTGCATTATTTAGACTGCTCAGAATCAGAATGAGGCAAAAGCTGCCAATTGTTTCCGAGCTCTCCTGTCTGGAAATCAAGCCCTAACCCCGAGAAATATCAGATTAAACGAATTCACATGACACATCGTAGGCACCCAGCTACAGGAGTCTGCCTCTCGACCCGACCCGGCCACACACACTTATGGCTCATTGGACCACTCATAAAATGTTATGCAACAGGCATTCTGGTTACTTCTGAACTCTGTGCTTTTTTCCACTCCGCAGTGAATCTGGGCTCTTGCACAATAAACGAATCCTGCTGAAACAGACCGAATAGCCGCTTTCTGACCTTTGTACCGAGATATTGCCAACATTCTGCCTCGAAGGGGACAATGGTTCCTGCAGCCTGAACATGTCATTGTACCTTAATAATCATGTGATAGCTGGTGGCACGACTATGTGTTTTGGTATTTCCCCAATTGGGTAGGACTCTTATTGAATTCAGAGTCAGAGTGGGAGAGGTGTGGCGTAGTGGCCAGAGCGGCTGTCCCCGGAGCACAGGGCTCATGGTTCCATCTGCGGCGGCAGCTGAGCAAAAGCTCTCTTCATATTCCCAACGGTTCCAGCACCTTGAAACCCTTAAGGACATGTTTGTGCTTTACAAATAGGAATTAATATTATAAACGGTTACATACTTCCATTCAGAGGGCACAAGTACAGTAGGCTTGCACATCCATGCAAAGACATTATTAAATAGGTGCCTATGGTGCTCTGCTTATGTTTATGTGTAGACATCAGTGCGCCACTCTCTTTCTGCATCGTTACAGACCTGTAGTCTTCTCTGACCAGCTTTCTACCCCGATTCAGTTGATTTATTTTGGTCTCAGACCCAAGAACTACAGCTCTATAGGGAAGAGGAGGATTTGCTGAATCTTCTTAAGGGCCTAAGAGCACACAGAATATTTTACGGCGCTTCTTGTGCTTTATGTGTATGTCTTTTATTTTATTTTTATTTTTATATAGCGCGAACTAGACCCGAAGGGGGTTTATCTCCGCTTTTTTGGCTTTAAAAGGCAAGAAAGCTGAGATAAAATTATCTCCCTATTACTTAGCTGTCACTAACACCAGTTAGCGACAGCTAGTAGGAGATAGCGACCATCTTGGGCCCCGCTTTGCATGTCAGTGATATTTATCACTAATGACATGCAAAGTGGGCGGGCCAAGATGTTAGCGACTGGAGTCGCTAACATCGCTATCTCCAAAAGCTAACACCTGCCCCTGAGCAGTTCTGAGCCATGTTATCCAATGGTAGGTGGATAACATGGCTAAGATTCAGCGATATTCATGCATTTCGGCCGATTTTTATCACTTAGGAGATAAACCTTGATAATAGCAAGGTTCCTAAGCGATAAAAATCGCCGAAGCTCGGCGATAAAAATATCGCCGCTAAACCAACATAGCGATAATTATCACTAGTTGTTGGTAATATGCCCCAGAAAGCTTTACATGAGCACCAGTTTCGTTACAGATGGACACATTAATTTTTTGTTATGCACGGGGAGGTTAAGTGATATGCCCAGAATCACAGAATGTTGAACGTCCCTGCAAAACTCGAACGCGATCCCCAGCTTCGAGGTCGACAGCTCTAGCCGTAAAGCTACATCCTCTCCCCTTTCTTGACAGTGCAGTTGCACAAGACACTCATACATTCATCCATCGGCGCACAGTTATTCATGTGTACATGTGTTAAGAGGAGCAGTGGCACTTTAACGCGCCAGAAGCTCTAAGTAACGCTGTTCCTCCTCGGTAAAGACAGAGCAATTATTTTGCAGAAGTTAAAAGCATAGACCCGTGCAATGCAATGCACCTATTCACAGCTCACTTGCATATTTTGAGATTTTACATTGTCGGTTGCAGCCTGTCCGTGGACTGACAGTGGAGCAAGCCCTCTCCAACAGAAACAAATGATCCAATCAAAGGCATTAGGATCCAAAAACAACATTTTCGCTAATAATCGAAGCAATTCTCAGTGGACTGTACATTGCACTGTGCTAATGATAATGGCTTTCACTCCAGGCGGAACATGATGCATTGGTAATTCTATTGAATCAGTAAACCTTGGGAAATCTGCTCCCGAGAGAGTTGCCAGCAATTGTCTGTTTGCTGTATTGCAGCAATTAGCTTGGAGGTAATTAATAGTTTCGCAGAGCACTCATTGATGCTTAGTAAGCTTGTGGTAGGGTTTATTTAAAGGGATGCTAACACAGTAGCCAAACAATGTACCTGCGAATTGCTTTTTGGAGATGCTCACATGCGTGTGCGCGCAGGCACCCACACACATGCACACACACATTAGCTGCAGTAAAATAAAAAATAACACATTGAATCCTAAAAAGACTGAATTTATATCATGTTAAAAGGATACAGATTGATCAAAAGGATTTACCCTTGTACCTCATGATAATGATATTTGAAAAGGCCCTGCATTCAACACAAAGGCCCTCTTTCTGAGGTGTTGATGAAACTCAGACTGGTAATTCTGAATCTGGAAGTACTAATACCACAGGGTACGTCAATTTCTACGTGCAAGAATGCTGAGGCAGGTTTTCACTTCAGAAATGAGACATAAAAGTAAAAACTGTGTTTTAGTACTCATTCCCGTAGATTCTCCTCATTATAAGCCTTTTTCATCACACACATTTCACCAAGTTTTTCCTGGTTACATGTATGAGGGAAAATAAATCAGGAGTGTGGTGTTCTCGCACAACTCGTAGTTCTCTCTCATAAAGAGGGTAACAGTGTGCTTTCCAGAGGTGGCCGGCACAGGTTAGCATAGTGTGGCAGGGTGGGTTGCGGCAGGAGGAAGTCGACAGATGACGGAATCTGTATTTTTTATGCCCTCCCACCCCGCCCTGCCCCATTTCCCACCACACTTACCTGTGCCGGCCGCCGCTGGTGCTATCAACAAGTAGCAGACTCCAAGGCACATAAATCCAAGTGTGCTAAAATTATATTCCCTGGGCATACCACCACATGAAGCCACACATTCCTTTATTACAGCGGTGAAGAAAACCCTACCTGCGGCATAACCTGAACCCATAACCTGAGTGTGAACCACCCATGCTCTGATGGACATAAGGAAATGCTAATGATAACTATTGAACTGGTCTTCCATCTTAGAAACCCACAAACAAGGCACATGCACTTAACTAGACTTAAAGCAGAGGAAAATAGAAGCTAAGATGGAAGACCACCACAAGCTACACAGCCTCTACCTCCTCTTGCTATTGCCTTTGCGAAAAGCAAGTTTGAACTATACACTCATCAAACATATTTTAAATATTATGCTGCTCTCGTAGTTGAAGATTTTGTCATATTAAGGGTGAGGAAGATACTTTATGAACTGGGTGACTACAAGGGTTGGGTCTTGAACAGTGACTCACTGCTCCAATCACCTATCTCTAGCTCTTGTGCTATTTGAGCTCTTGAGTGATCAGCATAAGAGGAGACAAATAGGGACATACCACAACTGGGCTCTCCTTCCTGCACCACCTCTGCTAAAATGGTTCAACACTGTACCGCAGCAGTTAACATCTGTATGTACTCAAACACCAAAACTGACGCCCTGCCATCAGCTGTGGGCTTAGAACATGTGTACTCTGTTTGGTTTCTCAAGAATGCCCGAAACCGAATAAATAGAAAGATTGTAGACCAGTTAGCATTTGCAGCTCAAAAGGCGTGAGTTAAGAAGAAAGAACCTTAGCTAGCACAGAGATTAAGTCTCCCAAAGTCAAGTCAATATGCCATGTCGCATCCTTACCACAACGCACTCACCTCTACGTGCGAAACCCAGTGCCGCAATTACGCTTCAGGAAAGAAGAACCGAACAAGGGTTACCCAGGTGCAGTTCAACCTTAAAAACTCCTTTTCACCCCCCCCAGATGAAAAGAGACTATAGCCAGTTTTTTGGCAGAGGCAGAAAAAATGCTTTAAATAGGCTAGGATATGAGGTGCCACCTTTCCTCCTCAAACCGTGACTAAAGGTGACCCTACCTAATGGAGCTGTAGCTATGGTCACTTCTCCAGTACTGTATGAGAGTATCCCCTCTGTCCTTAGTGAGAGGGGTTCTACAGTCTCCCAGAGAGGGTTCAGAGACTTCACCAGGATAAATTAGCTCCTCTAACTTCTCCCCCCCACAAATCACAGGAGACAGTTTTCTAAAAAACATACTACGTGTGCCAACACAGCTGTTGCTGTAGGTTACACTTGTCCAACATACAGACTGGGAGTCAACATGTGGCCCATTAATGCATCTCATCCAACCATTGACCTATGTGTTTATCCTTTGATGCCTGGCTGATGAGCAGACAGGCAAGTGACATGCTGCTACATACTTGCGCCCATCTGTTAAATATAGGGAAAATACATTGTATTAGAACATTGGAATGGTAACAGCTCCATTGAAAATATTGGATCAGCAGCGTGCAATAAACATTGGTATGGGAATGTTGCTGTAAACATTCCAATGTCCTACTTGACACACTCTGGCTCTTCTTCTGCCATGCCTCTCAACATGCTGTATGGATTGTGGAGGGGTATGAGAGCATCAGAGGCTGTAATTGAAGGCAGAATTGAAGGTTTCCCCGCCTCCTGTTGCTCTCTGACACTGGAGCCTGGGAAGGAAGGAATGGGGACCCTGCTCAGTTCCTGTCTCCTTAAGGCTCTGCCACAGAAAGGCAAACAGTTGGCAGAGCCTAAGTAAAATCAGGGCATGAGTGCTGCCCACATTCACAGCTTCTGTTATGTGCACACACCAGCAACTGTGAGGAACACCCACAGAAAGAGTGGAGAAACCCACTTACGATTCAGAGGGGCAAGTGCGTCTCCCAGGAGGCTGCATTTTCCAGGTAGGACAATTCTCCCTCATGTGGCAGAATGTTCTAATATAGTAATCAGTTGGGGGGGAGGGGGGAGGGGGGGGGGTGAATGAATCACATACGTCAATATGCCAAAGTCTCAGGGAATTTTGTCTTGGAGTTCCTCAACCACACTTTCACAACTTGCGGTGGATAGTGTCATCATTGGGTCTGTTTCTTGAATGTTCTTTTCCCTATGTGACTTACCGTTCTCCACAAAGAGGCAGACTGTCTGGATGGTGACTGTGGTGACAAGTTAAAATTATCTCCTATCTTGCATTTGAGAATGTATTTTAACAAAGAAAGTGAGGCTTGGGACAAGGTTAAAAGAAAAAAGGCGGTGTAGAAGTAAATGAGTTATTGAGCCACAACACCCCGTCGCTGGGTCAGCATGTTTTGGACATGAAATGCCAAAACAGTATTTTTGGCCTTTGTTAGGACCAAAATAGTAGAGGGCCAGTGGTTCTGGACAATAAGCCCATTCTGCTCGTGACAGACTAATGTTATAGCTGCAGACTTTAGCCCAAAACATAAAACTGGGTGTGCCATACCCCTTGGAACACGAGAAAAGGTCAGGCGGTAGTTAAAGACTCAATTTGAGACATTTGAAACAGAACTACTGCCGGTCTTCCTCACCCAAATGTTCTAACAGCGTTATCATCTACTGTAGTGGGCTATACCTGTCTTTAAAGGCCTACTCCCTTGATATAGACTTTCAACTTTGGCTCATGCCAATAATGCTGGAGTAGGCCTTCAATAGCTGGTGTATCTGCTACATCGGCTATAAAGCTATATTATTTATCTCCATCAAAGACAAGCAAGGAATACATGCCAATTCTGCCTTCTTTCATTGTGAAACTGATTACAAAAAAATAATGGACTGTGTCAGCTTCTCCTTTTCTGCTAGCAGGATGTACCTGCTCACCTTCCTCTTCCTCTCTCTATATATCTCTCTCCTCAGTCTCCTGTTCCTCAGCTTGTGAATATCAAAAGTGGTCTTACTCTATTCATTTCTTCCTTCCCGCTCCTACATGAAATGGGCAAAACAAACTCCTTCAAACACATTAGGAAATAAAGATGCTGGTTTCACCTTACTGAGGTGCAGGGTAGCCGTGATGCAGCTGCTCTTGGATGATGACCAGGAGGATGGCTGATGGACTGACATATGGCGAAGGATCAAATGAAGTGTAGCGTCAATAGTAAAGCAAGCTTAGCCTTAGCCTTCCATCCTTTTGAGGTGGGTACATATTGAATATCATAAATTTGGTAATAGTAACATATGTTATTTACACGACTTAAAAAACAGCAGAAGTGCAGTACATGGCATTGCAGACGGAATGACAGCAGTGCGGTGTTTAACTTTATATGAGAACTAGTTGTTATTATTACTGCAGGAAAATGCTGCCCTGGTAACCAGGGACCAACCTGTCAGGCAGGTCCCTTGCCTGACAGACTTGTGGCACGTTGTGAGGTCCTCTCAGAAGAGGGGCAGTAGTAGGACACACATTTCTTGCCCTGCAGGGAGGCCCATTGTGCAATCAGCTCTTGCAAAGGCACTATGTTTGAACTTGGTATAATATGGAAATAAAAGTAACCTGGCTTGGCTATAATTTTAAATTTTCTAAATTTAATATGCCGGATATAGGCACAGGATAGAGACACTCTGGCAATCAGAGAGTGAGCATCCTGTCCTACAAGATCACAAAGAGGTTTGTACTATGTCATTTCTTCTCTTCGCTTTTCCCCTTCACATGGTAAAATTGTCATCATTTCTAAACAAAATATCATGCGACAATAATAATAAGTAACAATCACAATAATAATAATATTATTTACTTTCTCCAGCAACTTTTCTTGTAATGAAAACTATGAAAAAGAAAGTCACATAACAATTTCAAACTTCATGCAATAGATACCAGACTTAATAAAATATTAAAAAGAGAAAAGTATCACTATAAAACACTCAACGTTTTCTTAAATCATCACAAATGATCACTAATAAAAAGAACCATTTCCTTAAAGGTTTCTCTACGGTTCTCTTCCAGAAACAGAAAAGGGCTCATAATCAAGGCATTTTTTATTACAGTTCTTAAATATGGCAAACAAGACTGTTCCAGAGGAACAATTCGCCACCTGTGCACATGTTCCATAAGTGGCTTCCCTACTTAGTGCATGGTGTGATCATGGACAAATTACTTCATCTCGCTCTGGATCATTGGCTACATATCAGAAACATATAGAAATAAGCTGAGAGCCATCATGAAGTTATACATAAATAATCAGGCATAAAACTTTGCTTTCTAATTTACATGTGTTCCTCTCTCCGGCCTTGACAATTTAGGAGAGAAAGACGTATTATCAAGCGCAGAAAGCAATCTCAGTGAGAATTGTAAACTTTAATGAGTAGGGAGTGAGGCCCCCACACTTGCCTTACTTCTAGTGCTTACTTTTAGTAGCAACTCCTTCCAGACGAATGATGTTTGGATGATCAAATTGTCCCATGATGCTGGCTTCACTCAGGAAATCTCTCCTCTGCTTCTCCGTATAACCGGCCTTCAAGGTTTTAATAGCCACACAAATCTCTTTTTTGGAGGGAAGTTTTAAACGACCACTGCACACCTCCCCAAACTCCCCTGTAGGGATAGAGAAACATTATGATTGACTTAATGCACACAGAAAAAAACTAAACACTTTAATGAGTACTATTAATCTGGGTAAAGGAAATCCCTTTAATATACAATGCTATGAAGAGACAAAAGGGTAGCAAACTCTATGCAAAAAAACGAATTATAAAAGTTTGTTATCACTTTTAATATTACTATACAGAGAATCCTGCAGTGCGAATATAAACATTTGTATCACGTTTTTCCATCATAGTTCACTTGTAAATACTCTCCTGTATTAGAATATAATTTATGTTCCAGCACCATATTTTTTGTGTAAAGGTAGATGATTATGAGATGGATGATAATATTTGGTATTTTTCAAAATATTTTAAAAAGGAGATTTGAGTAGGGCAATCCAAAATATGCATGCATTGTCTTTTGCCCAGATGTACTTGTTACCTTTTGTAACGTTTTGAGTTGTTTTTTAATTTACTTCTTCAGGGCATCCATAAAGTCTGTCCACTACTTTGGAACTCATGTCAGCCAGCATTTGAAAGCTGCTCCTTATTGAAGTGTTTTTGCTACCACCAAAGGCCCTCATTTATGAGGTTTTGCCGAAGGGGAGCGCCACAGGCCTTCCTGCTGCACTGCCCTACAGCAAAAGAAAAAGACACGAATGGCCGCATCTATCGGATACGGCGCATTCCTTTCCTTTTCCCCTGCGCCGGCGCACAATGGGTTGCCGTGCGCCAAAGCTGACACCTTTGCACCATGGTGCAAGGGTGCCTGCGTTGCAGGGATGATTATTTTTGTGCAGTAAGGAAAACCTTCCTGCACAAAACAATCACAATAGGCTTTTTCTGTGTGTCCTGCAGAATGCAGCAGACATAGGAAAAGGAAAAACGAGGAGAAATAAAGATATTGCTCCTCATTGTGCCACCCTTACGCCTCCTCTGGGGAGGCGTACGTTTTTGGTGCTTCCTCAGATTTACAATTTCTCATAAATCTGGGGCAGTGTCAAAAAGCCATGGATATTTGTGGGAACACCCACAGCAACACCCATTGCACGCCCCTTTAACACAGAAACCTGTGTTAAAGGTAACCCTATTTAGGAGGCAGCACTAAGTCAAAAAAAGGGGCTTAGTGCTGCCTCGTAAATATGGAGCAGGCTCCTGCACCATGGAACGTCACAAAAAGTGACGTTCCGGCGGCGCAAGGGGTCTCATAAATGAGGCTCAAAGTTTCTTTCCATAACAGACTCAGCCACCCCTGTGAGGACAAGCATATTCTCTCAGGTTCAGGTTCCCTTACCCCTTACCCTGTTGCTCCAGTACTGGCGAAAGCACAACGTTAGCACTATGTCATCTTTTTCAACTGAATGGTTTCCTCATACAATTTAATGATCATCCTAGACTTCAGTATTATTGAATTTGAAGACAAATATATTTTTCTACTTTTAGCCCAATTTATTTCTGTTTAGTGTGTGGTAGCTAAAAGATTGATTTTCAATATATGTATTGGCTGTAGCCTTAAGGGGGCAATACCGTAACAAATGTCAAATAAAATCTCGACCACCCTCCTCCCCCCATATAAAATAACAAAGAAACATTCTATAATAATTATTGTTGCTTATTATTATAGATGCATGACTGAGTATAGAAAACCTTTTCTCGAATGTGGATCACCCTTTTACTTGCTTGACTAAATTGCAATTGTGCATAATGATTACCGCACGCCTCGAGCACCTCTGGTGGGATTAAACGTTTTTGCTAAAACTTGCACTTTAATTTATGAGCCACATTGCAGCTCAACCAACTCCACTGAGAATCATTCTCTTATGAATCACTAAAAATGGACATCGTGAGAACTCATCCTATGCAATTGTAATTGTCACTGCATTTATATAGTGTCAATCTTTATTGTGATTGCACTCATTCTATGCCAGCTAACATATCAGATTTGGAAGAAGTAATAGCCACACATTATTATTAAAGATTAAATAAAGATTTGCATAAGTATAATCTCCATTAACACTATTTAGTAGTAACTGAATTGTGAGATACACCTATACCTTCTAACGCTGTACAGTAAACATACCCATGATGTTCAAAAGTAGCAATAAAGTACACAAGTTTATAAGAACAACAAAGTCCACCTTATGTAACTCCCAAGTAGTTTATTGACATATGCAGTAAAAATAACTTTTCATTGCTGCTTCCAAACATCTAAGCTAATGGCATAGAATATGATAGAATGGTAAAAGAAAGCCAGACAACTGGCGAGATGACCTGGTCCAGGTTTGCAAAAGGGAGTTAAGTCCTGATTTAGCCGTAAATTGAGAGTTTCTCCACTCCGTCAAACTCTAAGTTTCCCTTGCTCAATTCTGAGGCCAAGGTAGTGCGGGCTTTGTACTTGCGGAACCTCCGTTGGCTCCACCTGTATACACCTCTGACCTGACCTGTCACAGTGATAGTCATCCTGCCCTACTAACCGTAGGGCGAACATCACTCATTCAACCTGCCTGTGTCCATCACGTTAGGCACAGAAGACAATGGTAGGAAAAATTAAGAACAGCCCTGTGTGAAGAGATACACCAATCTACACGTTGGGGCAGCCTATTTTTTTATATTGTGAAATCAAGCTCCAACTTTGGGAATTTATTTTCACGATACAAAAAAGCTTGTTGAGTGGGAACTTCAAACATGGAGCTCATTTGGCAAACTGCAGTGTCGTTGAAGGGATTTGTTGGCACAGTGGTGACTCCCTTCACAGCACTAATGGTCAGACTAATCAATCGGCGGACCTCTCAACTGGATGGACGGTGCTCCACCTGGCTCTAAATGACTTTTCAGTCTTTGGAAAGACTAGATGCATAGACATCTGAGTCCTCAAGAAAGGACTGACGAAGAACAGGGCGAAACCAGAGGTGTTCCATTAGAAGCAACTCTTCTTAATTATGCCTGAAAAGGAACTAATATTCAAACCTCCACTGCTTTCATCCTGTTCCTCGGATCAGATACAAAGGAATTGTTTTAAAAGTTTACATTTTTCTGATAACACTTTGTTGCCCTTCCTCTGTCACTCGTGGATTGTGTCTTCAACAAAGGTATTTTTTTTGTATTTACTGCTACAGGTCATTTAGTTCAGAAAATGGGTGTTACTCTAGTTCTGAGTTAGCCTGACTCAAAGGTATACCACTAGGCCAGATAGCAATGGTATGTCAAAGAATGTCCATCTCCAACGCACATTTTCAGATTTGTCAGGCAGGTACTTAAGTCCATGAACAGTTACTCTCTTATTCTATGTACAGAAGAAGCGTTTGCTAAAAACGGTGACACCTTTTATTGATTAGATGCTAAATTATCCAGCCTCCTTGTGGTGTGATGTAGAGTGTTTTGGAGTAGCGTCACAGCCTGGACTATTTATCATCTCTAAAGGGTTCAGACTAATCCAATCCTTAAAAATCTCACTGAGAAGTTTCCTCTTTGTGTATTTAAAGGAAATTAGTAAAACATGTATTAGATCATAAACATCAGTTACAAGAACTAGACATACCATAAAACTAATAGTCAATGTAGGCGAATATCAGTAGTGAAAAGGAACGGTGCTGACCATGCCCAGTGTAAGGAAAGTTACTGGACACTAAAAGAACCAGACAGACAATGAACAGTATTTAGGCGACAGCTTTGTGACGTAGAATCAGCATAAGCTGGATTGCCAGGCCCTGCTATTATGCGGAATATCAGTAGCTGGGAATGGTGAATTCTGTCCATTTCCATCAGTATTACAATCATTTTTCAGAGGAAAATTTGACATAATCCGGCACTTAAGTTTCAGAAATCTAGGGCTAGGCACAAAAGTATCTTCCTTAAAAATACCACGGAGTTCTGCTTTCGGTGCCAAAATACCTGCTTCAATTTGTTCTCAGTGAAAGCACATTACATCTGATTGTATATGTGAAGTCAATTTTTTCAACTATCGATTTTTAATTTGGACTTAAAAACATGAATATTGGTCATTGCCCAGAAAGTTTCACTCGACAGAAAAAAAAAACACTTCAGCCAAGATCTAGTATTGAGTTGTGGAGGAATAGTGAAACACCACATTTCCAAGATGCCTTGTTTTAACAAATGGATAACTTATAATGAGAGTATTCTGATACAGTCAGGCTTAGTGCATCCAAAACTAGTATGCGTCTTATAAATCACCACAAAATGTAAAATATATAATTTTTAAAAAAAACTTTAATTTCAAATGACACATGGTAAAGTGATGTAGGACCCTGCAACCCCGCCAGGGCTTGGGGATCTCCCCCAACAGACACTGGCTCCACCCCGGCTAGCCTTACGTATTAATATGAAAGGAAAGTGGAATTTGTAGGGACCCGTGTCCACGTGATAGAAGGCACTGTTTTGCTTTAAAATGCTGATTTACAATTTTGTAAAATTAAATCTATAGAGACATCTAGGTTAATATTCTAATTCAATCAATTAAAAAGGCCGTGCCAAAACATAGTGATACATGCTTGCAGTCCATGTACTGCCCAACAAATCATTAAAATGTTATCACGATCATCGATACAGTACATACAAAAACCAGGCCAGCCAACCTCCCAGTTCACCCCCCACAATCCTAACTGAGATAAAGGTGTCAGCTGAGCTCAACCGGAGCCACTTTTCAGAGGGAGGATACAGGGCTGAAACAAAAACAGCTATAAATCTTGGGAAATTAATGGTGCTTTTTTTTCATTTATTTATACTTCCTCGATTACACTTGTCAGTTCTTGCAGCTACTGTTCACTTTGATTTTTTGGCAGGGGAGTCTGTATTTAAAGTTTTGGTGGCCTCTGTGGTTAGCCAATTAATCACTCGTTGCTAACTCCACTCTGGGAAGTTAACTACTGCTCAGTGCTTCTTTCAGGCCTGCTTTAAAAGGGGAGGTAGGTTGTTGGTAAAGGATATTTGTCTTGAAAACGTCTTTGCATATACATATGTACATTTGTATATACGTCTTCAGGAAATCTGCTTTACAACTGCAATCAAAACGATTGAAAAACGAGTTTTACACTGCATTATCTGAAAAATTTAGGGGCATATTTAGAAGGACATATTGCCACCAGAACATCACTTTTAGCGGCATTCTGGTGGCGATATGCCCTTCTTCATAGTTACAAAGTGCTGTTAAGCCACTTTTTGTGGCGAAACCCTGCCTTGTAAATAAGGCCCCTTTACATGCACCACTTAGCGTGAAAGGGGCGAGCAATGGGTGTTGCTGTGGGTGTTCGATCGCAACAACCATTGCTTTTGACGCTGCCACAGATTTACAAGAGGTATAAATCTGAGTCAGCGCTAAAAACACCATGCAAGAGCAGATATTAGGATGGTGAAACGAAGAGAATGTGTTGCCATTAGTGATTGTTTATGTGCAGGTAGGGACACTTTCTTGCACATAAACAATCATTCCCTGCAATGCAGGTTCCCTTGCACTATGTGCAAGGGTGCCTGTGCTGGTGGCAGCTACCTTTAGCGCCATAGAAAACACAAGGATGCACTGTATTCTTATGAATACGACGCAACGCTGCATTCTGAAAATGTAGGATTTGGCGCAGGTCCGCGCGCTGACATTTTCTCGGAAATGTGCCCCATTGTGTCAGTATGGGGGGATGCCAGACTACAAGCGGCTGCTCAAACCCTTGTCTCACATGGCTGACATTTTTTAACCTTCTCCGTGGTGGTACAAAGAAAATTATATTGTCAAGGTAGTTGCTCTTACATATTATATATTAGAGTACTTGCATTGCAAGTGAAAACAGAATGCAGAATTATGCCCCAGTGCTCCATACTGAGCCCTGGTCTGTCTAGAACACTCTCCTAGTTTTCCTTTCTCTGATATTTGTCCAACTCGAGAGCTCCAGCCAGCAAAATACTCAAGATCATCCTTTTACATAGTGGATTGGAGCCCCATATCGAATCTTGAGAGCAAAAACGCCCCCAAAAAGTCAAATAAAAAGAGATATTCTGTTCTCTCCAAGAAGGTGGATGGTCCTTCTCTGTGAGGACCTCTTGCGTTTGGAGCTCCCTGTCTTCAGGGTTCCGCAACGCTCTCTCCTATATTTTGTCCAAGAAGAAACTCTAATTGTTCCTTTCTTTAAATATTCTTTTTTCTTGAATTGTCGAGTTTGTGCAAGTGTTTGGGTGCAATGTGAGTGAGTGGGTGGTTCCCAGAATGAATTAATTGTTGGAAGAAAGGACAGAAGAGTGCCTGCATCGATGAGTAAGTGAATGGGTGCTTGGATAAGTGCATGAACGGTTTGATAGGGTAGCGAGTGCAATGAAAGACGGCTACAAGAATGGATGAGGTGAATGTACGGACCGACAGTTGCAAGGATGCATTGTGATGTAATTTAACAGTTTTTTAAGAGTGAGTGCCTGAGTGATTCATCCATGCACTAAGTAAATCCTCAATTCACCCACCCCTGCACATTTGAACCATTCTCATTTGTACTTCTGCATCCGTCAGTACAGTTATTCTTTCCCACATCCATCCACTTACCCCCCCCCCGCCACCCATACAAACATCAATAATTTGGCCAATCCATGAAGAAGTACTTTCACTCATGAAAAAGCCAGACCCATTGGCTTTGTCAATGCTTTTATCCTAATATCCTGTGTTTTTAGTGCTGAGAGACCATACAAGTGTAGGAGGGCTATACAAAACTTCCCTGAGATAACATAGTATAAAATGACAATATGACAGGGGTTAACATAATGTGAGATACCTACATTAAATATATATGTTCCCCCTTGGTAACATGGCAGTGAAAAACAAGATCAGCCCCGCTATTACACATGGTGGACCCTGCTTACAATCTAGCCTATAGCTCTCAAAACGTCTAAGCTTCTGCATCTGTCTCACCTTCGAAGCATAGTCCCTAAAACCAAGATACTAGTTAACTACCATGAGAGCTCAATCTACTGTCGTGCAGTCATATCCTAGAAAATGATTGAGCCAGACATCAACAGTGCATGAAACAAAATAATCTACGCCATAATTGCCATTCACAAGAGGAACAGAAATTGGATTGCTGAACATCACAGAGGATTTCCTCGTCACCACGTAAGAGCATCATCAATTAGCACTGATGTTTTTTTTTTTATCTCAGCAGACTATCATATGAGACAAAGACATAATTCTATAGTACTTGCAACTATGTAAGGACATTGTGGACACTTCTAAAACTGTACTCAATTATTCCTACAAAACTGTAAGTGTAACAGAACTGTCAGAATGATGTCATTCTGACCTTCCAAAAAATGGTGTCTGGAAGGATTTCCCAACGTCGATCCCTTTCAGTTGTTTTGGCATAAAGGTGTTCTCTGCTCCACCTTCTTGAAAATCTTAATGATATACCACAAAATTTGCAAGATCACATTGTGTTGACATGAAAAGGACACATAAACCCGTTTTATAGAATGCTTTAAGAGAGCTGCCAATGTCTGTGTGGATTAAAATAATAGTCAAAGTACCCTGGACATGCACAGAGCATTTTAATGACAGAGATTACTTTTAGAAGCTGGTGCAAGGCAGGTCAATTTGAAGTGGTGTTTAGTTGCTCTGGAAAGTGCTTGATCTATCTGTGATGGCACTACGGGTGTTTTGATTTAACAATCCATTTAATGCCATTGAGTGGCATAGGCTCAGTCACTAAATAATCCAGTATAAATGGATTTACCCCTCTGTCTTGCCTGACACCACAGCCTGGAACCACCACCTTGGGATTTGTGGTCAGCACACCCCGCCCCATATCTCTAGTATATCACATATAACTTTCAACTCACTTCCCTGTCTCCTAACTGTATCTATGTCTTACAGAGTAAACAAATAAATTTGTAAAATATTTCATAGGATGAATGATTAGATTTTCTTTTCTTCGGTGACTTCCAGGAGCCGGATAGATTTCTGGCAGTGACATAATCCCCCACCATTTGGGGACAGTTTTTACCACTACGGAAGTAGGAAGAAATGATAATGGACTTCTTGGCATTAAGTGCACTTATCATATCCTACATGATAGGAACAGTACAGTGTGCTCTTAATTCCAAAATCCATTCCGGGGATGAGCCATCCAATGGGAGCAAGGATGCAGCACCAGCTGCCTCCCTAATAGGCTGTATGCGATCAGTTGCGAAGGGCCACACTGGGTGCCTGGTACATTCAACCTAGTTGTGATGACAACTGGGATTGAACCCTGTATGAACTTTAGTATAATCACCCAAAGACCATTGGACTTTGCAGTGGAAGGAAAATCCCTGCATTAGGATTATGGTTGAGAGGTAGTATCTTAAAACTGAAGACATTTTCCCTGGCACCATCAGCCATGGGCACGGGGCCAGCAGCAATGACATAGAGTACCTGCTTTCCAGCGAAGGGATAGTGATGAACGGCACGATGGCCATGATTGATGTAAGGGTGAAAGAGAAGTACGGTGCTGGATGCTTGCTGGGTAATGATCTGATTGGACCTGCGGCAGTTCCAGGACTAGAGGCCTACATGGGCTGGACGACCTCTGCTGTGCTCACCTGGGTACATTCTGCATGGCAGCATTCAAACGCAGCTGGTCCCTATCTATCAGCAGAGATGTCAAGAGTAGTTAGTAACAGGCAAACTAAGGTTGGCTGTGAGGTGACACTGGCAGTTGATTTCATTTCTTCTCCTCCTCTCAGAAAGATTACAACTCTGAAACAGATGGTGTGTTGGCCCATGACGCTGTCAGACAGGTCACTTTCAGGCCTTATAACACATGATTCACCAGACCCTGGAAATTGGAAGGCACATTCTTCAACCATAAAGGCCCCCCCTCCGAAATCCCCCTGCTTACCTGATCCAGTTGTGCCAGCCAAGCAGATTTGTGTAGTGAATATCAGGGCCTGCTCTGCATTACGTTTGTGAGTGCTTTCACAGGGAACAACTGACTTCAAACCATCTTTTCCTCTTTCTTCAGATGAACATATATGGCTAGGACATCCTTTGGAAACCTGTCCAATGCCCTTAATTCTATATGTTGCCAAAAACAGAACAACATTCTGAAATCCATATTCTTGTCCAGCAGCCAGGTAGAAGAAGGGGCCACAAATGCAATGGTTTTGTGCCATGGTGCTCATAACAAGAAATAAGTATTACCCACTGTAGTTAAATGATCTTTGAGCTCCAGGGCTGGGATCCTAGATGGCCAGCCTCTTTGCTACGACTAGGAAAAGCCAGGCAATAATCAGTCAGTTGAACCACAACACCTCTCAACTACAAAGCTCAGAGGCCAAAAAGAATGAGCACCACAAAGTCTTGGAGCAAGGTAGAGGAGCTAGCCAAATCTTACAACCAGGAACTTGTCAAAGACAATCCCTCATCTATGATCCAGGTTATCACGGGACTAGGTAGAAATAACACACCAATGACCATGACCCGCTCCTCAAGATCCTAAGAACGACAATCAAAACAAATGCATGCTAATTAACTGCAGGTCTGCAACCCAGCATGCAGCATAACTAGTAGAAGCCATCCTTAACCACAACATTGATATCGCATTCATCACAGAAACACAGTTAAACAGACCATCACAGCCGATCATGCACACACTGTATTCCTGCTGGGATTTTCAATCCTCAAAAAAGACAGGAAGGATCACCATGGCGAAGGCATCACCATTATTCACAAGAACAACATCAAAGTGGGTGAAATAGACCTCCTCAACTATAACTCATTTGCATATATCAGAACCACCTTAAGGATGAATGACAACACAAATATTATCTTTCACCTCTCTACCACCCACCTAGAAATGCACTCTCCTTTGGCAAACACCTTACAGATCTGATAAACACTGCTCGCTCTCATGTGGGAATAACATCATCCTGGGGGACCTAAACCTTCACTGGAACAACACAAGCAATACTCTAATCCAGCCCTTAAATGGCCTCTTACTTAGTAAGGACCACTCCAAGGACTGCAAAGATCAAACTCACGACAAATGCTCAACCCTGGATGCTATAAAAGCTCAGAAAGAAGCTCTAACTATTGAGAACATCCTCCCCATGGACTGGTCAGACCACCACATCATTCAGTTCCATATCAACAAAGCTTTTTACCACCCATCTTGCATGCACAAAACCCTGAGGCTCTGTCCTCGCCTACTCTGTTCAATATTTACATGGAGCCCCGGCCCGTCTTTCTCAACCAAGCAAATATCCCATTCCATCTATACGCAGATGACACCCAGCTCTACATGAATTCCCCTCACTAGAGGATGGACATCAGTTAAATGCCACACTCACAGAAGTACAACAATGGCTATCCCTCATCCAGCTAAAACTCAGCCAAGATAAGACAGAAATTCTTCTCATATCAAAGACAGAGCAGTCCCTCAAGATGCAAGTATGGATAAGCTCCATAGATGCTCTAAATTGCACTCTAACCCTAGCTGATTCCATCAAATCTCTAGGAATCACACTGGACCCCAAACTGATCATGAAAGATTATATAAAGAATAATGCGAAGAATGCGTTCTGTAACATGAAACTTCTGAACAACATTAAACCCTACCTGCCGCTGAATGAACCTAGAATCACCAACCAAGCTTTGATGCTGCCCAGATTAGACTAGAGGAATGCCACTCTCACAGGCAAGGCAAACACCCTTCTTGCACCTCTGAGATCCACTCTCAACGAAGCTGCCAGAATAGTCACATGAATCAAAATATATGACCACATCTCCTCTGCCCTTAAAGATCTAAAGTGGCTCCCAACTGAAGCTCGTTGTAGCTTCGGAGCTGCTTGTCTTACTCACAAAGGCCTTCACACTGGGAACCCAGACTACCTTGCCTCTGCACTCCAAAAGGTAGGCCAAACAAGAAAACTAAGAAGCTCAAACACCCAACTTCTCATTCCTCCTAAAGCCCACAAACAAAAACCCTGACATGCTCCTTTTCAAGCAATGGCCCTAAAATTTGGATTCCCTTCTAGGAGATATCAGGAAGAACCCCCTCCTTCTTGAGCTTCAAGAGACAGCTAAAGGATTTCCTCCTAACCCAACATCTCATCTAGTCGTACATCCACCGCCCACAAGTCCGATTCTACTTCACTGTTATTTGTCTTCCTAACTTGTGCTCATACTCTGATATGTTTTAATTCAATTCCGCTATACTGATTATATGAGCGATCTGCTATGAACCTGTATTGACATAAAGCACTCTGAGACCCTCTGATCTTGCCAGTGCTATATAAAACTCTTAAATAAATAATAAATAAATCCGACTTAGAAAATCCACAAACTTAATGAAGTGCTGTTGAATCTTTCTTTGAAGAAGGAAGCCCCACGTCTGCTGATGAGGAGTACTGGAGGTGCCCTGCAAGAGCAGAACCATTTCCAGAAATGAAGAGTGCCGCCTAGCTACCCAAGGAACAAGAAAACTGTGTAAAGGGATTCTATGCATACTCATTGGGAATTCTATGCAGCAACTAATGACCATGCTACAGAACATAGCAGGATGATTGGCATTGCGTCCAATGTGGCCAGCTACTCCTGTCCCTGAACCATTTACTGTCTGCCAGCTAGTGGCTGCTACAACCTTGAGTTCACTTGGCTCATCTTTTGAAGCTCGGATTGCCAGTGCAGTGTAAAAAACTTGTGTACAGACCACATTTAAATACATGTGGTGGGTGCCACAATATTGTATTGGAATTCTAGTTCATGCTGCCTATCCCAGAATTTGCGACCCGCTGGGCAAGTATGAAAAAGCTGAGCAATTCAGTTACACTGCAAGTGAGACTGCTTGCTGTGATTAAAGTTTGACCTCTTGCTGGACATTCCTAATTGTTTCTCACTTTTACGCATCACATGCAAATTGTGTGCTTTATTATCAATGACAATGGGGGTACTCAATACCTCGAGGCAAAATAGAGTGATGGGGCAGGATTGAGGAGAACCAGAAGCAGGATCTTCATTTGCTTGCAGTTTCAAAATAGACAATTATCACATATCGAATAATTAGGCCTTCTAGTTTTATGGGAATTCTTTTTTTGACATTTCCATCTGTATTTCCCATTATTATTTTTGGCACTATTCTCTGCAATTTATCCATATTTATTTTGGGTTTTGTGAATATATGAAGTTAAAAAAGCATATATTTCCACATTTATTTAAATGATAAATGAATACTCATACTTTGATGCATGCTGCGATTTAGCAAATTAAGCAGTTAAGTATAGCATAACAATACACCCACGGGTAAATGTCAGCATTATACTACAAATGTATGTTGACATATGCTTTTATTTAAGGAAATGTCATCCTGCATTTGACTCCCATGCAGCCTATCTGCTCAGCTATTGGCCTGCCTGGAATTCATAAAAAACATCACAGAGAACCACTGAAAAGAAGCCTACTTTAAAAAATAAATGCAGACAGAAAATACATTGGTTTGTGTCAGTATTTATCTAAAAATCAGTAAAAACTGAGAGCATTACGAATAATGAACTAGGGAAGCGCAGTCAGATAAGTTGTAGTTTCAAGGAGCGGCTTTGAGCTTATGGTGGAATTGTGTCCCATCCACCTACACATGTTACCCTATTATAAAAGTATATAAGATGTCAGCCAGGGGGCACTGTAAGGGTTGAATAGCACTAGTGACAGGGCAGAGACCTGAGGTACTACTCATTTGATGCCAGCAATTCTGGAGAGAATGTGCCCACATTGATTTGCCTAAGACAGTTTTTCAACTAGGAAACAAACAATGACAATAGATTATTTGAGGGAAGCCAATTTTTTCAGTCATTTAATTGATACTTGTGGTCAATGGAGGTCGACAGTTTTAGTAGGATCATTGCATTGGGATAGCTCTGGTTCTGTAAGCAGGGAAGTTCTTCCTGATTCTTAGTCTAGCAGTCTCTGTGGAATGTGGATATGGAATTTATCATAACATTATACACGTCTTTGTTCCAAACAGGTGTCCCACAAATTGTGAATTTGCCTCAATGCCTTTCAAAGAAAAGTCAAAAGGCTCATTTAGCACATTGCTCTAAACTAGTAGCAAAAACCCTTGTCAATCGGATTTAAAGCACTGAAAGATGGTGGCCCACTTGGGAAGCCTCCCCTCTGTTGGAGGATTGTGGCCCGCAGAGTTCTAAAGCTCTTGTCCCTATGGTGTTGTGGGTCTCAAGACTGAGGGGCAATGAAGGGGGGTTCTGTGGGGATCAGCATTCAAAAGGAGAGAGAGATGGAGGTTCATAGTTTTGCAAAAAATTGACCCGCACCAAGGTTGGTATACAAGTACTTAATTATCAGATTTCTATATTTCACAAGTGTTATTGATGTTCAGAAGAAAACTTCCCACAAAATAAGAATCTCAAAAGAAGTTGATTGAAGATTTTCCAATTTTCTTTATTCAATGTCTCAATTAAAATTACAGAATTGCTTGTTGCCAACGCGTTTCGTCACAACGTGACTTCTTCAGGGCTCAATTGGTAATTTTCAGAAAAAGAATAGTGACAGCCACCTTACAGTTTCTACATATTCACAATCTGATATGCTCAAAATGATATGCTCGGCTTGTCCCCCTCTAGCAACTCAGTATAATGCAGGGAAAGTGCCTCCTGTTCTTTTTTAGAGCTTTAGTCAATTAATTTCTCGTGGCCAGCGCTCATCTGTGTATAGATGATTCCCAAAACGTCCATGGTCTGTGTATAGGTCCTAGTACTATGGTGTAGCAGGGGTCAGCGTCCTCTGGGGCTCAAGCTGGTCTGGTAACTAATCTTGTAAGCGGGTTGCCTTCGCGCTACAAGATTTGCGGTCTCATTAATGTGGTGTTGGGGTTTCAGTAATTAGGGCTCCTGAAAAGGACAATATGGAGAAAGCAAGTTGTGGGGCAGTATGGGGCAGGGGAACAGGGGCAAGCCGAGTCCACAGAGCCACTGACCCAAGCAAGGATTTAGCTGGCCACTCTGCCGAAGGTGCCCAGAAATCTTGGGGGCAAAGGACAAAGCCCTACAGTAGGGGCTGTGAAATCCACAGCAGTGCAGCCAGACAAGACAAAGCCACTAGCCACTGAAGATAATGTATCTACAGGTATCTTTACCTAAGATGGGTTCAAGTTAGGTGTGGTTTGAGCGAGATCAGTTTGGGGTTAACCTTTCCTCAGAAGTCAAAGAAAAGGTGTGGAGTAGGGCCTTTGCAGAAATATTTGACTTGATCATTTACATCCCAGTGAGGGAAGAGGCTAAACACTGCAAAGAGTGTTCACACTTGAGGGATTGCACTTGCATCCCCTGTAGTCAGTAAGTTGAGGAAACATTAAGGTTAAAGGTTTCACTATTTTCCATGTAGTCATGGTGTTGAAATTCCCCGAGCTAGGGCCTCAAATATCCTGTAATCAGAACGCAATTGTCTGTGCTCACACTGAGTTTGGCGGAACTTTATGGAAGGATTATGTCAGAGCCTTTAGGGGAAAAAAGGTTACCTGCAAGTCAGTGTACTGGTATCAGACCGATATTAATACACAGCTTTGCCTACTGATGGTCAAGAAACCGGAGGCCGGCTCACATCAGGCCTTTTGGTCAAGGTCTGAGGGCCATCATGGTAGTTGTGAAATGAGGGGTGCATGCTGGGCCTATAACAAAAGATCTTGCACAGAATCGCATGGGACTTGTAAATGTAAATATAATTGTTCCTTCTGTGGCATGCCATAACACGCTGAATTCAAATTCTTCAAAAAAGGGAGAGAGAAAGGCCAGGAAAAGCAGATTTTTTAGAAAGTTCACTCACCAGTAAACATTCAGGCTTTAACCCCATGGCTTAATAGTTACAGTAACCTTAGAGCTGCACAAACACTGCTTGATGGCTTCACATTTGATTTCAGGATCCTTGTTGTGGTCCTATTTAGCAAGGATCGGAAATCCTTGCACGCAAATAAAGCGGTTTTCAGACAACAAATTGGCAAAGAGTGCACGCTGGACAGGGTAGCCGGTCCTTTTGTTTCAGTGCCTTTTGAGCATTGTGTATGCTTTTAATTAGGGTGGTGCCCAAGAAGAAGTTGGGATGTTTTTAACTCAGATATAACCGTTCAGCTCCTAGGGAAAGCTCTGTGAACTAGGCCTAATGATCTTGCTCTGTTCTCAATGAAATGCACTCTGTCTGACACAGTCATAGCAATGTTAAAACAATTCAGTTGGGTACAGGTGCGCTATTAGCAAAACCGGATATTGAATCAGCTTTTCATTTGTTGCCAGTGTACCCAGATGATTTCCATTTATTGGGGTTCCAATTTGAGAGTGCATTTTATCTCAACAGATGTAGGCCAATTGGGTGCCCATTTTTGAGTGCATATTCGAAGCAATCAGTTCATTCCCAAAGTGGATCTTTAAGAAGATGACAGCTGCCAGTTGGGTGCTGCAAAACCTGGACGATTTCCTCTTTCTTGACCTCGCAGGCTCATGGCATTTGCACTTGGGTTCCTCAAAGTCTTTTTTGACTTGCAGTGGCGTTTTGGGGTCTCCTTGTCTTAGGGCGAGGCATGCAGCCCATTCACTGTGATTACTTTCCTGAGCATTGAGTTGGATTTGGTGGGGACAGTGTGCAATCTCGCAAAGTCCAGCCCGAACCGCCAAGCCACTATGGCTTGGCAGTTCGGGCTGGACTGTTCCCATGAGGCACAGGGTCAGACTGATTTGCATATAGCCATGTCTGAACTGGGGTGGCAGAGTGGGCTAAAGAATGGTGATGGATTAAACCCAGATCTTTTGACTGGGTGTGAGTGTTTGATTGATTCAGATGCTCTGTCCATCACCACCCCCTTTTGTACCGCTTTTGGCCGCCATAAGTGTGGCAGGGTATGCTCAGACGTGAGTCCCTTGCTCACTTTGCCACTGGATTCAAGCAAGCCGAGCTGAAGACGGCTGGAATGCCAGAAAACGGTCCTCGGAAGCTTGTTTCGGTCCAAGGAAGACATGGCTTGGCAGTTCGGGCTGGACTGTTCCCATGAGGCACAGGGTCAGACTGATTTGCATATAGCCATGTCTGAACTGGGGTGGCAGAGTGGGCTAAAGAACGGTGATGGATTAAACCCAGATCTTTTGACTGGGTGTGAGTGTTTGATTGATTCAGATGCTCCGTCCATCACCGCCCCCTTTTGTACCGCTTTTGGCCGCCATAAGTGTGGCAGGGTATGCTCAGACGTGAGTCCTTTGCTCACTTTGCCACTGTATTCAAGCAAGCCGGGCTGAAGACGGCTGGAATGCCAGAAACCGGTCCTCGGAAGCTTGTTTCCGGTCCAGGGAAGACATGGCTTGGCAGTTCGGGCTGGACTGTTCCCATGAGGCACAGGGTCAGACTGATTTGCATATAGCCATGTCTGAACTGGGGTGGCAGAGTGGGCTAAAGAACGGTGATGGATTAAACCCAGATCTTTTGACTGGGTGTGAGTGTTTGATTGATTCAGATGCTCCGTCCATCACCACCCCCTTTTGTACCGCTTCTTTAAAACGGGTCAGTTGGCAGAGGTGAGCATATAATCTTGCATGGGGCCCCAGGCTCCCAGCCCTGCCCGGTCCAGTCTCTCCTGGATTACCTAGCCATGCATCCACAGGGGTTAGCAACAGCTCACCTATCTCTTGGTTTCAGTTTACAAGGGTTCTGATGATCATACAAGTGGTGACCAGGATTGATCCGTTCATTTTAAGAACCCACTGATTCCGCTTAGGGGGGGGTAACGTATGCAAATGGTGTGTGGGCTTGGACAGGCAGCAGGTACAAAGGATTGTGAGCTGGCAGTCTGACTGTTACAAGAATTATATGCACCTGCACATGGTCTAAATCTAATGCTGTTTTCTCTTCCTTCCCTTACTCTGTGCATGTAGGTGCTATGTGCCCACTCGGGAGGTGTGGGTGTTGGGCCACTATTTCATCCCGAGGGCCTAGGAGGCATATTGATTGGATCACTTTGTAACATGTGCAAAGGTAATTGTTACAACATGAGATGGTATGGAAAGGGCCAAGGGGACTTCTGCCACCAGTTCTCGTAAACCTGCACCTTGGGGGTAAAGATTTTGCCCCAATGGGACTTATTTGATGCCTTTGTTGGTAAGGTGATGTGGCTTGCTGAACATTTCCCTGAAGCTTTGACAGTTTGGTCCCACACTTTGCTAAGACAGTTTTGGCATGGGGAGCCATTCTGTCTGCGCACTGAATAAATCCGTTACTGAGGTCCTTTCGGTTGGATTCCAACCCCATGGTTTTATCAGGGGTAGAAGGGCTTTCTCTGTGATGGGGTGAACCTGTCTCCTGAAGGAAACAGTGGGCCTGATTCACAAAAGTATTCTGAGACGAAAGTCTAACTTTAAGACTTTCGGAATTCACAAAGGGCATTTACGAGAAGTAAAGTTAGACTTTTGGTCTAAGTGTAGACCAACAGTCTAACTTAGACTAAAAGTCTAACTTTACTACTACTAAACTTAGACCAAAAGTCTAACTTTACCACTCGTAAATGCCCTTTGTGAATACCGAAAGTCGTAAAGTTACAATTTTGTCTCAGATTACTTCTGTCAATTAGGCCCAGTAAGTTTGTGAATAACTTCTTTGCTTTTGCCGATTTGTTTCACGACTTGTGGAGGGTGGCAGTTGATCAGTGAGCCATGCTGGCCTGTGGTGAGTTGAGTTCATGGTTGGCGGGGGCTTTTCAGGGTCATCCTGCACCCACAATATCAGTTGGACCTCAAAGGGGGTGCTCGCAGTATTTGTTAGAGACTCTGCAGTTGGAGGAGTTGGAATGATTGCTGCTGTAGCCACTTAGAGGAGCTTTAAACATGTGCATTGGCACTTAGGGACTAGTCATTTTGGGGGTTGGAGGGTACAATCTGTGCCAGGGGACAAAGACATGACCCAGTTGCCCAAATTGGCTCTCTGGTGGTGTGGGGAGGCCCCAGGTCGGAACGCTCTGTGGTGTAGCAGGCCTCCTGCATAGAGATAAGCTTCTCTATGAATGAGAAGTATAGGGATTTTCGTGTAAGAGCGTTAATGCGGTGTTGGGCACATGGTGATCAGGGTACAAGCCAACCATGAACTCAAAGATGTTGTTTGCTGGGGTAGTTAAGCAGTCAAGTGGCTTGGTTTATAGGTGAATCTGTTAAGCATGGTGGAACAATGTAAACATAATGTCAAATTTTCTATATTACGTTTTTTGTGATGTGACTGAAAGTTGACAGTGTTGAATTAATAAATACAGCCTGAGATTATAAAATCTCTAACCAAAAGACCTAAAGGTGTTGTCTCAGGCTGGCTAGGTGAGTAACGTTTTGGGAATAGGGGATGGAGGGATGTCTATATTTCATTTGACTGGTTGCAGAAGGCCTTGACCTGTCCCTTTCCATAATGCCTTCAGCAAACTTTTGCCAACTGCAAACAATGTTTTTGCCATTCTTTCCCTTGAAATCACTGCAGATGTTTACTGTATTGTGATGTGGCTGGGAGTAATGTTAATTTAGGCTAGGGAACAAAAGTGGGCCCTTGAAAAGGAATGGGTGGGCGGAACCATGGGAAGTTAAATCAAAACAAGCAACAATACCGGTCCAAACCCCATATTATTACATCTGTATACATCCAGAAAAATATAATTCTTAGAAACATATACATTGAGCCACAAAAAATGTAAACACCAAAACTGTATATATAATTTATCATTATAGGTTTTATTCATTGTTTTTTCTTTTCAACATTTGTTCTCCTATTGTTCACAATATGCATGTTTGGACAATAGGAGAGAAAATGTTGAAAAGTAAAAACAATGAATAATAAAAAGTATCATGAGAAAATATAAACAGTTTTGGTAATTATACATTTTGTGGCTCAGTGTATATGTTTTGATTATGAATATTTTCCTGGATGTATACAGATGTAAAGATTTGTAATAAATGTGCACTTTGAAAGCCATGCCAGTTTAACTCTCTGTGTTATGATTCCTGCTAAAACTCCTTTCTCTCTAGTCCTGTAGGAGAGTTTCACTTCACTGGCACAAATATGCTGCCATTTGCTTTTCACACTGTATTGATGTCTATGGACAGTTATCTCAAAAAGGTCCCCTCTTTTAATTATTTTTATTTTTAAATTACATAATTGAGATTGGAATGGCACCTCAGCTGTGTGTTCATACAATGTAGGTGCTCCTGCTACCTGTCATCAAAGAGCCTTGACGTCTAGACCATACTAAACATCAGAGTTTACCCCCACTGCTTTTAAGTAGTGCAAAGTAAAGGTAACATAAAATGATAATAATGTTGAGTCATTAACAGACCTGGCTCTTCAGATGACCACCAAGCTGTTTGCACTCCTCCCCCTTCACCCCCCAGTGACTTGAGACTCTCACAGGAGAGTAGCGCGCTTCAACAAACCCTGATTGATTAATTGATGTTTCTGTGCTGCTTCGCGGGCGGGTGGGCGGGTGGGCTGGTGGGAGGGGCTGATCTACTCTCGTAGCAGGGCAGGGGAGGAATGGTTCGCCCACTCCTAAGTGGACATGACTGTGTGGCCTGCCCTCTCAGGCCGCCCAATACAGTCATGTGCACTTTCACTGTTCTCCATGCAGGATGCATTACAGCCTGCGTGGAGAACATGCCCAGGCCCCAATCCCTGGCTGAGCATTGAACTAGGATGCTCAGACCAATCACAACGCTGCATTGCAGAGATTGGTCAGGGGAGTCTGGGTGCTTACCAATCACAATGCTGCATTGCAGCATTGTGATTGGTCAGGAGATCCTGGCTGTGCTTCCTGTTCCTCAAGACCGACGAGGAGAGCAGCAGAGAGACGCAGGACCCGGAGGCAAAGTAAGTATTTATATCTATATATTTTTTTCCATTGAGCATCTCCCCGCTTGCCCCCGTCCCACCCACCCACACCTGCCCTGCTGCAACCGGTGAGCCATGCCAGCCGCCATTGCCTCTAGGTCAATGTTACTGTTGCTAAAAATACACATTTGTGGGATTCATACAGTAGCCAAAATCACTAGAGTCCTGCACTGTCTTTACCTATTTGTTAATGATTTGCTTCTACTGGCAGTCCAAAGTGCCTTCAAGCAACTGTTAATGTTGTGACAAGTGTTACACAACCATCAGTTCCATATTAAAAACATAATGTTGTTTGTGAATTGTGGTTATACCTTAAGTGTAATCAGCAAATGTTATAGTCTACCCGTGGCTGTAAATACAATGGCTGCTCGTTCTGTCTCCTGGAGCATGCTTGATTGGCTGAGAGTGCTTAACAAGTTGCAGATATTTAATTCATAAATAGTTCTTTCATGTTTTGTGATGTTTTATGCGATCAAACTTCCTCCCTGAATTGATGCTATGCATGGAAATGTTTCTTTAAAGTCTCACAAGCTCCTTCCACACAGCGTTTTCTTCTTGGGAGAAAATTTGCAAAATAGCCGCAGAACATTTAGGGCCCTGTTAACAAAGTGCATTATTTAGTATGTTCAGAAGTACTACAGTATGACTACTAAAGTAATATAAAATGATATTCACAAATATATAATTGTAAATGCCCAAGTCCCACTCTCCTATCTTCTCTATGGAGAGATCCTCATGCATGTAACTTTACGAGATAGTAGTAAAAGTGGTAGAGACTGAAAACTGGGACATACTTACTACAAAATAGTAGGCCTGGGTGGAGTTTGTGGAGTTCTGCTATGCAGAACTCTTTGAAGTGACAAAAAAAATCAGCTGCGCTCCGGGGAGTTCCGCAAGCGGTGGAGTGAGGTGTAATATCTGCGCAAATGGCACAACGCCCAGCACAGCTTCTTTTTGGAGCTCAAGTAGATGTTCTTCTCTAGCGGCAGCTTCCTCAACGAGAGCGTCAGGTTTCTCAACAAGAGCAGTAGCAACCTGCCGCAACCGCGATCATTGAAAAATCTCACCAGGAGCTGGTCTAGCGTTAGATTTTCCTCACTCACTTGCCAACTTAACGTTGGGGAACTGTGACAGAGGAAAAACTATGCGCTGCTAAGTGGAGTTTTTCGGAACTCCACACTCTGCATGGAGTGGCAAAAAAATCCTGCAAACTCTGCAAGCGAAGTGGAGTTTACTTTCCAGGCCTGCAAAATAGATGGGATTTGGGGAAGAGTAAGAAGGGTTTAAGGAAGGCTTAGAAATGGGTTTAGGGATGGATGTACATCCACCCACAAAAGAGTAAGCTATTTACAAACTGAATTTCTAAAGTTACTACTGCCAAAAAGGACCTGAAACAGTAGTGATGTACTTCTGCTCAGAGCTGGAGTAAGTATAATACCACATATGGCCAATCACTGGTAGTGCAATAATCTCCTACAGAAAATTATGGAGGTAGGGACCCCATACGAACTAATGTTTAGTTAAATTACATTATTTAAACTATTCACAAATATACACAGATTAGATTTAATATCAAAAATATCCCAAAAGAAAACATATTTATAATTTTATTTTAAAATATTTTACTAACCTTTTTAAATGTAAAAATTAATGTAACATGAACTTATACTCAAATATAATTACATTACTTGTATTTACTTCTGTACATCTCTTTTTATTAATTATTTCTACATATAAAAAAATATTTTTTACTTTAGGTTGATTTTTTAAAATTAAACTTCAGAAAATCATTATTTAATATACAATATATTTAAATTAATTAAATATTTTATTCAAAATACAGTTAATAGTACTTTACTATTTTTTATTTTGTTGTACATTTAAAACACATATAAAATAATTTTACATTATTAATTAACATAAAAATATATTGACATTTTTTGGACCACAGTAGAAGGGTGAACGCATTAATTGACCTTGCCAACATTTGAACTTGTGACCTGCAGATCATACTAATTGTTAGACACAGGATCTAAACTCACTGAATCAACTCGCAGATTTAAAGCAGACGTTTTTAATAGCTTTATATTTAAATGTAATGCAGACCAGGAACTATCTAGTGGAAAATGCAAACCGCTTTCAGTTTGCCTCAGAACCACCAGAAGCCAGGGTCCTCCGCAGCCAGAGATCTAATCAGTTAATAATATAAAGTTCAAACACATTTTCCTTATTTAGAGGCACATGTTTCAGTCGTGTTTTCCGACCCGATGTCAGATTTCTACTCTAGTGCAGTAATCACGCTGGTCGTCAGCTTTAACAGTGTTTTTTTTTTATCAAAAGGCTCACTTTCGGATTTCCCTGCAGCTTTCTTTTTTATTTAGGCCGATAGGTTGCAAGCAAGATTCTGAAGCCATTGCGTGGCACCTCATATACCAGAATGCATCCATTTCTCTGTATCGCTAAACCCACGCAGCCATCTCAACTCTGTCGCGGTTCTTTCATTCGGGGTTGTCGCGTTTGCGCACTGAGCGAGCCAGGAATGAGCGCTGTTGTGCTGCTGGTTTCACAAAGGTTACGGGGAGCAGCGCACCCTGGTGGATCAACCACAAAAGAAAAATGCACTCTAGCGGCTTTGATGAAAATCGACTCTTTGCCCTTGTTTCACAGCGTTGTGTCCGTCAGAAAAGCAGCAGTAAGAATGAAACCGTGTTTTAGAGCACGGAAGCATCCTTTAAGTGTCGATAGAATTACAGTGCACGACTATTCTGTTTCTGCATGCCAGTGCGTTTCCGAACCTTTATTTCACTTGTCTATTCTTTGCTTTAGCTTTCTTCTGTAATCCAACCTTTGTCAGCCGCCCTACCAGCGATAAAAAATAAAACAAATATCTATCTATCTATCTATCTATCTCTCTCTCTCTCTCTCTCTCTCTCTCTCTCTCTCTCTCTCTCTCTCTCTCTCTCTCTCTCTCTCTATCTATCTATCTATCTCTCTCTCTCTCTCTCTCTCTCTCTCTCTCTCTCTCTCTCTCTCTCTCTGTCTATCTATCTATCTATCTATCTATCTATCTATCTATCTATCTATCTATCTATCTATATCCCTCTATCCCTCTATCCCTCTATCTATCTATCTATCTATCTATCTATCTATCTATCTATCTATCTATCTATCTATCTATCTATCTATCTATCTATCTATCTATCTATCTATCTATCTATCTATCTATCTATCTCTCTCTCTATCTATCTATCTATCTATCTATCTATCTATCTATCTATATATCTATCTATCTATCTATCTATCTATCTATCTATCTATCTATCTATCTATCTATCTATCTATCTATCTGCCTGCCTGTCTTATCTGTCTGCTTATCTATGATACAAAAGTGGTATATAGTTGTCTTCATTTGCATGTTATTGGAGCTTTCGACCAGCGTTTCATCACTGAATAGCAGCCTCTTGTTGACTGACATGTAACCCTAAGCCGATGTGTTTGGGCGCAAATATACATTATGGGATAGATTTCCGAAATTGTCACGTGATGCAGCTCAGCGTCACCTTGCTGCGCTGCCCTGCATGAAAGGGAAAGGGCAGGAATGCTCATTATTTAAGTCAATGCTGCACATTCCTGCCTTTTCCACTGAGCTGGCGCCCTTTTTGCAGCCTAGCACCAACACAGGCACCCTTGCACCAAGCAAGGGTGCCTTTGTTGCATGCAGGATAGTTTTTGTGCAGGAAGGGGCACCTTACTGCACAAAAACAATCCTGATAGGCTTATTCCTCTTTCTATGTGTGCTGCAGAATTCAGCACCCATGGAAAGAGAAGGTAATGACTAGAAATATAGATATTTGTCCTGGTTACACCTCTCCTGGGAAGACATTCCTAGGTTTACCAATTCAGGTAAATCTGGGAATGTGTCGAAATCCATGGGAGTTGCATGGAAATACTCACGCAATACCCATGGCGTGCCTTCCCAGGGCAGAGTAAGGCTACGCAGTGATTTCCACTGCGTTGCCTCACTCCAGATTTATGGAGCGGCATAGCGCCACGCAAAGTGGCCTTGCGTGGCTTCATTAATCTCAATTAAGGTTTGCATTGCGCATGTAGCGCGCTGCATGGTGAAAATTCGACACAAACTGGGTCATAAATATGCCTGTGTGGAGTGCTGCGAAGCGGTGGGGCGGGGTGGGCCTGGGGAGGGGCAGGGTGTGGGGGTAGTGTAGCCGGAAATATGACGGCAGGGAGTACAGTTGCCATCGTAAAACTATTCACCTTGTGATCGCTGCATCGACAGCTCGACGATGTAACGAGAGCAAGGTAAATAGTTTTATTTATTTATTTACTTACTTTACTCCTTGCCGTCGTATGTCCGACTCTCCCCACCCTGACCCTCCCCCGCCCCGCCCCATCGCTCGCAGCACTCCCTCTGCGAGCCGCCACTGGATCAGAAAGAGTCTGAGGCAAGACTTGATTGACAAAGTCTGTAGCAAATGGCTGAAAGATGTTGGCCATAGAAGGGCATGGATTAAAAAGGATCGACCTAAAGCCCATTCTATATATTTTGTTAACAATTGGTCTGTTTGACAGTGTGCTGTGAAAAATTAATCCTAACTATTTTTGGAAAGTTTATTGCAACTGGCTCAATAATGTGCCTTCCTATACTGGAAGTTGACCTAAAAACCTGCCTTCTTGTCAGCTTTAATACTCACCACTATCTGCTGTTTTCCTGAAGACAGCCGCAGTCGGTAGTGGGATGACCTGCAGGGCAGTGACGTGGGGAGAGAGAGGGGCAGGGTGGGGGGTAGTAATATATGGATTACGGAGTTTAATAGGTAAGTTAACATATATATAAATAAAACGATTTTCGTTGTGTGCACTGCATCACCAAATGCGATGCAGTGCCCACAACAAAATTCGTTGTATTTATTTATTTGTTTACTTACCTGTAAAACTCCGTAATCCATACATTACTACCCCCCATCCTTCCCCTCCCCCTCCCCACGTCACCGCCCTGTAGGTCATCCCACTACCGACCGCGGCTGCCTGAACATCTGAATTAGGAATGTTCAAGTCTGTGAAATTGTTTTCGTACGAGCTTCCCCTAATTTCCCCAAATACCTTGATTACTAACCGTAGGTCACAAAGTATTTTCTACCAGGTTGTGTGTACTGAAATTGAGTTTTTCATGTTCCTTGAATTTTCAGAGAAAACAAAAATTGTCAGCTATTTAGTTTCAAAGTCACTAACCATCACTGACATCATAAAATCTTCCCACTCTCCCAGTTTTACCATGTCACCGAAACTCATTTATTGCATAGTTCCATGCATTCTCTGCCTATTGATGCCTGTCATAACCAACCATGCATATTGGACTGTCAACACATTGCTTCAAAAGCCTTGTTCAGTAAAAGATTCAAACAAAAATAATGATCTTCTGTAGAACTAATATCACTTTAAAATAATTACTGAACAGTATTTTGATGAACTTCATTTTGACTGAAAACAATTCAGCAAGCAACATACCCAACAACGGGCTGTGAATCTGTACAGGAAAGTTCCCTCAGTTGTACCCTGGTACAAGAAACTTGGTTTTGAATATGCCTTGGCATTTACTAAATTTAGCTTGCAGGTCTCCAACCCCTTCTGCAATAAGAGTTACTTATGTTCAATGGAAATCATCGAGCGGTACTAATATTAGTGAGGTAATAGTGACCCCTCCCCATCCAAGATTGTCAGCAGTGATCACATCAGTGTGTGAACTACTACTCAAGAAAAACACCTGCCTATATAAGGAATATATCTACTGCCCACAAGGGGTCAAACAATATTAGACAACACAGGGCTGACAATAGGACAGAATCATAATAATTATAAGCATAACATGATTACAAAATCTCTATTCCTTTTATTATTGTAGATTTAATAATTCATTGGTTTCTGTTGTGAGGCAGGGTTTCCAGCACTACTGTTAAATAATTCCTTTGAGAATTTGAAATTACTGTACATGGGTAACACATAAAATCCATCGCTGCAATCCCCCTGGCACTCAGGTAACTATAAGAGCACTAAACCTCCCCCACTCAAAAATAGCTTTAGAAACATTTTGAAAAAGCAACTATTTTTTGCCAAGCATCATCTTACGAGTATTGAAAATAGACACATTTTCATATTAAGAACAAGCCTTTAATTCTTTTGTATACACATAATAATTCAACCAAGCAAAAGCTTCTATGTTAGTAGGCTGGGATGAACAGGGCTGACTTGAGGAGAGATATTCACAGGTAGCTTGGGAACTACTGGTAGCTCACAAGCTACTTGGAGACATTTTAGCTGAACAAAGAGAGAGAAAAAAAGAAAGCGTGTGGACATTGGCTACCAGATAGAGATTCTGTTACTAACACACTAGTCCATGATGCTGACTTCATGACACTGTGATTGAAATATGTATAATTTGTGCAAGACTTATGAATTGCAGTCCACCTTCACTGTAAACCTCTTCGCTGCGGATGACGAGCTCAGCTCGTCATCAGCCACGGTGGTCGTGTGCGGATGACGATCTGAGCTCGTCATGTAACACTGCTTTTTAAAAATTGCCGCACACAGCGGGAAAGGCCGCCGCAGCGTATACATTGAACAACTTTGGGTTTGTAACGGAATACAACAACCCATCTCAAACATGTTAAGGAAAGAGCAACGCATTGCCTAAAGACTTCTGCTTTAGAAATGTTTCTTAGAAGTATATTTTCTGAGTGGAGCTGGATCAACCATGAAAGTAAATGCAGTATTTGCAAACAAACCTTCAAATGTTTCTAGAAATGTCAAAATGTAATAACAGAATTATGCTCATGCTAGAGCCTGCCAATGAGAAAGCAGCAAAATAGGAATCAATTCCAGAGTGAGGTCGGCCAAACTGAATATAACATACACAGCTCAAAAACAAGAAAAATATATCAATGAATCATTAGTATTAGTAGTGGTAGTAGTGTGAGAAGTAGAAGTAATAGAAGGACTAGTAGTCTTGTTTTTTCTTGTTATCTTGTTGATATTGTTATGTTGTTATGGTTATTGATATTATTGGTGTTGTCATTGATACTGTTAGTATTTGATAATAGTTTTTGAGAGAAGACTAGCAGTATCAACCTTACACAGTGTTGATTGCGGGTCCAAGCAGTGAATCAATATTAAGAGAACACACCATAAAAAGTCATCCCAATCACCCCAGAACTCCATAATTGTCAAATGGCAATGAAACACGATTCAATTAACTCTTCATAAATCACAAAAACCCTTTGTCTTTGCAATTACCTGCTCCGACAACTTTGTCAATTGACACCGAAGTAGAATCTAGTTCCTTTGCAAACTCATGCACAGCCTGGTTCGGATCCTCATAGGTGTGTGGGTCAATATATGTTTTCAGTCCAGAAAGCTTTACTGTGAAAGGCAAATAAAAATCAATTAGCCATGAGAACACTATGCAGATTTTAACAATATGAGCTAGGAGAAGGATGGACAAATTAGAATAACAACAGATTTGCATATGTCACAGAGAGGAAACATAAGAATTCATTGGATATTTTTTAAATGTTCCTCAGGCTCGTTAAAATCAATTCTATAATTATAGTGATGCTCAGTATGTGATTCATTAAAATTACATGGAGATAAAATGGTAAGGCTTATAAAATAAGTTGTTTGATCACATCGTGTCTTAATCCAAAGAAAAAAAAAATTAAAAGCGGAAGCAATCGTCTGCTTTTCTTTCTCAAAATTAATTGACGAGTGATTGCTTTTATACAGATATAAAAAAGTTTTATTTAAAGTAGAAAACAATTTGCACTCTTAGACAATATCAGGAAGAGTTTGAATGTTCAAACAGAAAACATGTGCCTTTTGGCGGTGCTTACAAGCTGCCCACAACAAGGTGTCAGACTCCATTTAATATGCTAACATTAAAGAAAGTGCAGTGCTTTCTTAAGAATAAATTAATCTTTCCACACATGTTGATGTTTCAGAACAGCCCGTATTCAAAAACAGAAAGATTTAATCACATAGGGGCTTACAGACTCCTGATTGTAAATCCCACTTCTTTCATCTGACCAACTAGGTGCTTTTAGTTAAATTATTTAATCTGCATACACCTCAATTCCCTTATCTGCAAAAATAAAACATTTTAGGAAGAAGTTAACCAGTGGACATACAGAACTGTAAACCTAAGCTGTCAGTATAGAAGCTGTTGTCCATCCAAGCGATAAAGCAAACTTCAAATTCCAGCTGTATTCGAGCGGATGACTCTTTGACGCAAATTGAGGCTTTACTATAGGCAGTTCAACTGCACATCAATAGCAATGTAGCACGTTTTTTTCAACAAGAATGGAAGAGAGTATAAGATTAGCAAACCATAAAGGTTTATTAGCAGATTAGCAAATTACACACTCGAATCAAACAAAATCAATCAAATTAGTTTTAATCAATAATCATCTGGTTTCAGCATAAATCAATATAATCTGAGCAAGTCATAACAGCAGCTGGAAAGCCACGTTATTTATGGATTATGGCAGGAAAATCTTAAAGATTCAGCTACCCTGAAGCTACCCTGAAGGGAACCTTCCTAATGTTAAGCTAAGGTTACAGAAGTGGAGTTGGGGACGTTTTAGGCAGCAGGTGCCAGTAGATATAGCCTCTAAGGCAGAGCCAAACGAAGGTTTCAATCAGATAAAGAAACAACGTGCTTGCTCGAGAGATTAACTGTAGGTCTGGGCTCTCAAGAATGTCAGGAGGGTAAGTGTTGGATAGTGTAAGGGTACTATGTGTTGTAATGCTATGCGTTGTAATGGTATGCGTTGTAATGACTGCGTTGTAATGGCATGCGTTGTAGTGGTGTGCATTGTAGTGTCATGCGTTGTAATAGTTGCGTTGTAAATGCATGCATTGTAATGGATGTTGCGTTGTAAAAGTTTCGTTGTAATGGTAGTGCATAGTAAAAGTTGTTTCCCGCTAATAAGCTCAGGTCTAAACCATAGGTGAGTACATTTATTAAAAGATTGCCAACAAAGATCCCACTTGTGGGGCCTGCCATTCATTGCAGTGCCGGCCTGGTGAGGTGCACAGCCCAATGATGAAGCATGTCATCTTCAGGTGAGTGAGGGCAAGTGTTCTCAAAGGCACACGCTCCTCCGGGTACCTGCCTTCACCTTGGGAACATTTCTCTGGGGCTGAATCTCCTCTGAACATTATACTGTGATTTGATTTCGGTTAGTTTGAAAAGAGTGTATACTGGATTGGTAATCTCCCAATCCTCTCTTGTGATGTTAAGATTTATTGCTCAGCTCACTGAAAGACACATTCAATGGCCTTCACACATAATTTAACAATAAGAATACAGTTTTAAAGAGCACACTGATGAAACTTGGCTTCTGAAATGAGGTAAAGAATATGCACAACATTTCATTTAACATCGAGCCTTTCAAAACAAGGCCTACAGTAACCTTAGCTAACCTAACAAGATCACACTATAACTATTAATGCTAAATCATGAATTTATTTATTTGTGGGTTTGTATAGCGCCAGAATCGACTCGGAGTAGTATCTCTGCGTTTATGTGAGTGCATATTATTCAGAGGGAGAATGTTGGTTATTTAGAGACAGAAGAGAGTGGTTTTAAGTAATTTTCTAAAAACAAGATGGTTCGAAAGTTCCCTTAATGGAATTGGAAGGTCCTTCCAATGCTTGGGTCCAAGGTATGAAAGAGATTTACCCCCCAATCTCAACCTCCTGATTCTGGGAACTGTTAGCAGATATTTGGTGCTGGAGCGCAAGGTTCTCGATGGATGATAGGGAATAAACTTTTCGGACAGATAACTGGGGCCAAGATTGTATAGTGCTTTGTGAATGGTACAACAAACCTTGAACTTTACTCGTTGACGTATTGGGAGCCAATGCAGTTTTAGGAGAAGAGGGCGGGAGGCTGATCTGGGATGCATATTTAAGACCAGACGTGCCCCCGTATTTTGCACCACTTGTAATCTGTTAATTGATGCTTCAGTGGCAGAGAGCAGCAGACCATTACAATAGTCTAAGCGGCTCAATATAAATACCTGGGTCAGAGTCTTTCGGACAGAGTCAGGAAGTAAAGGAAAGACTCGTCGGAGTAGGCCCAAGGTGTAAAAGCATACATCCACTGTCTGATCAACATGCTCTTTAAAAGAAGGAGCTTGGTCTAATCGAACTCCCAGGTTTTTAACAGAAGATTTGGGGACAGGGGGCTTTCCAAGATTGACGGGCCACCAATTTGGGGACCATAAGACTGGGGCCTCTCCAAAAAGTAAAAGCTCGGTTTTACCAACATTACATTGGAGGAAATTACTCCTCATCCATTGTGAAATGGCATTCATGCCCCGAGAGAAGGTCTCCTGGATGGTAGGAGTAAGTACATCGAAGGGGAAGAGCAGCTGCGTATCGTCTGCATACGATATTGGAAAAACCCCATGTTTTCTTAGAACATTAGCCAAGGGAGCCGCATAGATGTTAAATAGGGTGGGGCTAAAACAGGAGCCCTGTGGAACACCCTTGGTAAGTCCCATGGGTGCAGAACGATACGCGCCTAGAGTAACCGACTGAGTCCGACCAGAAAGGAAACTTGCCAACCAACGAAAGGCAGAATCCCTTAATCCCACTTCCTTCTGCCTTCCGAGCAGTATTTGATGGGAGACAGTGTTGAATGCGGCGGATAGGTCCAATAGCACCAGCATCATAGAATGGCCCTTGACTAGGGTAATTCTGATGTTATCTGTGACCTCTAGCAGGGCTGATTCGGTGCTATATTTGGGCCTAAAGCCTGACTGAGATGGATCTAGGCTGCCTGAAGACTAGACAAAGCTAGAGAGGTGTTTTATGACATGTCTCTCTAATACTTTACTCGGAAAGGGCAGGAGTGAGTTGGGACGAATATTGGTCAGGTCGGTCAGAGGGGCATTCGTATTCTTTCGAATGGGCATTATCTGTGCTGCTTTCCACTTCAATGGAACATAACCTTCCTTCAATGATAGGTTCAAAAGATGTTTAAACAATGGTGCAAGTTGAGGGATAAGAGTGTTAACTATTCTGGCTGGAATTATGTCACTAGGAGAACCAGACTTCACATGGTGCATTCAAATCTCTACATATGTGATGGAAAGTGGGGGAAAATTTTCAAGTGGCGTGGAGGCAATCTGTCCTAGTACATCCGCTGACACAGATGGTTGAGGAGGGTTACTCGAAGAGACAATACTGTCATATATTGATTCAATTTTTTGTAAAAAATGTAATGCAATTTGGTTGTAAAGTAATTGTGTGGGGGCTTCCGCGTTTTCGCAAGCCTTAGGGTTAATAAATTGCTGGAGAGTGTTATATAAGACCTTCGGCGCATTACCAGCCAGAGAGAGTTGGGTGGAAATATGATTCCTTCGTGCAAGCTTGATACTATTATGATAGTTCGACATAGATGCTAAAAATTGTTTTTTGTCACTTTCCTTGTGGGAAAGACGCAATCTCCTCTCATGTTTTCTACAAAGTTTTTTCAATGAGAGTAAGTGGGGTGTGTACCAGATGGCTTGCTGGCGTTTTGGGTAAATGGGAGAACATTTTGTTGGAGCAAGATGGTCTATAGTTTGGGTTAGTGCTAAATTATGGTTTATAAGCGCTTCTTCTAGACTATCAGGGAATTTCTTCCAATGGACTTTCAGAAAGGCTTGAAAGTTCTGTGGGGTGATCTTCTGCCATTGTCTGCGGGTCCTGCTAGCATCTTGATATTGGCCCCTATGTTCTGATTTATGAGTTTTAATTGCAAACTTAATTAGAGCATGAATTATGGTGAACCTAAACATAAATTCATGCTTGAATATATGTAAACAATGATTATATGTGATTTGCATTAGCATGTTAACAGACAAACATGAAAAATAGTGAAAATGTGTCACCTCAAGTGACTTTCTAGACAACAGTGACACCCTGTCTTAATGTTTTTTTGGGAAGCCCTCCCTTTGTTTATAAATGATTAAAACAAAAAAATACATAACTCTTGCCACCCACCTCCACCATTTTCAGTACAACCCCATTAACAAGATATACCTGGCGTCCTTTCAGAATTCTCCTTAATAGTCTGCCTCCCTCAATCACCCTATTTAATAACAAAAAATTATTTAGCAGGGAAAAAATGGGTGTGCAACTCCACCATGTGTGACATCTCCCAATTCGGATTCTCCACTATGTGCACCATTGCCCCACCGTGTGAGCAGTATTAATTAATTAATGTTTGAGCTTGTAAAGCGCACTGCTACCCGTAGGTTTCCTGGCGCTGTATAACACTGGGGAACCTGTCCTGGCTTTCCCTGTGGGATAGTCCCTGCTGGGAGTCCTCAAGGTGGAGCCAGGCATCCCCGGCGTTGATGGGGCCGTTGTGGAGATTAGGCAAGCTAATGCCCAGAGTTGCCGAGTGGGACCCCTGATTAGAGTAGGCACCGAAGCGACAATTATCGAGTCCGCTGACCCAAGTCCACGACCCTGTCGCGTCGGGAATTGAACCCTGGTCCAGGCCAACTTCTGCTCCCGGGTCTGCTGCCTCTAACCAGTGAGCCACACCACTCCATTTCTTCAGTATGCATAGCCTATAGCCTTCTTGTTTAGCCCTGGAAACATTTCTGAGGTGGGGATGTACCACAAGCCTCATTCAAATTCATAGCTGGAATCCGCCCATGACCGCATCACACCAGGAGGTGCTGATTTTAAGCCCAGCAAGGCTCCCAAAGAATGAGACGTGCCCATGCATGTGCTTGGGCAAAGACCAGGCCAAGAGCGGGCCTGTCTGTGCCTGACCGCAGCCGGTCAAGGCAGGGCAGGGCCCCCCTCTCTTGATTCTTCCTTTCGAAAGTCACAGATACGTCTGGAAGCAGGTGAGACCTGCATTCATCCTTTGCCATGTCGAAGAAGAGACCTGAGGGAGGTCTGAGGGAGGGGGGTCGCACGCGCCCTTTGGTGCCACTTGACTCTATGCTCGAGACAGTGGGCATCGTTACAAATGAAATTGAACTTACAGAGAGGTGTTTGTCCCTCGAATATTTGCTATTTCTCCAACTGTTGCCCTCTGAAAATTCCTCGGGGTGCTGGTACTAATGTAATTACTGTTGCCTCAGTTAGGGAGGATCATTAATGCCTAATACTTAGTCTTCCCAACCTCCCATTAATGAGAGCACAAACACCATTAAAAGTTCAGGAAGAAGGCCCGTGTTACCTGGTCAGAAAAATTTACAACTAGACGTACTACTGCTGGAAAACACATTGGAAAAAACAGCAGTTAAGAGGAAAAGGGCAACCAACAAACAAGTAGGAAGCAAGTGGAAAAAGCCTTCTTCATAGAAAAGCGTCTGGTAGTAACCAATTACTAATATGGGCCCAACCCACTCCGTTGGGCAAAGTCTCACACTCTTTACAAGCTCCATTACAATTAGCCTCACAACAAGCAGCTCAACAATTACCACCCAGCAGGAACATAAATAGTAACGCTATCTGAGTCACTCCCTGAGTGGACTCTTTTTTTTGCGACACCCGACGCAATAGACTCAGTATTATCATGGATACTGAATTAAAACCACTACTGGAAAGATTGGTCACACTTAAGAGGAAATATGATTCTACAAACTGCTCTGCTCAACCAAGTTATGCCACCAGAAGTTATGACTGTCACTTTAGCACCCAAAGGGGACGAATACATCAATGTCGGGGATTTAGATGTTGCAATGGTTACCAAATTTACAAATAAGTATATATAAGGCCTAACAGTACCATGGAAAGCATGAAACAGTAATTAAAAAAACTTGAAACAATCATTAAAAAAGCTTTTTCATTTATTTAAGAAGATTTAAAATTAGATTATAACATATTTTTGCACTTAAAATAATACATAAATTTCAGAAATTTCCAAAGCATACAGTTTTATGTTAAAAATTGCTAACTAGGTTGGCAATTTTTAACATAAAACTGTATGCTTTGGAAATTTCTGAAATTTATGTATTATTTTAAGTGCAAAAATATGGTATAATCTAATTTTAAATCTTCTTAAATAAATGAAAAAGCTTTTTTAATGATTGTTTCAAGTTTTTTTAATTACTGTTTCATGCTTTCCATGGTACTGTTAGGCCTTATATATACTTATTTGTAAATTTGGTAACCATTGCAACATCTAAATCCCCGACATTGATGTATTCGTCCCCTTTGGGATCTCAATACCATTAATGTCTCATTGAACTCAGGAGAAGGAACTTTGTTTTTATTAGATTGCTGACCCAATCCTTTTCCTGCTAGAAAGGGTAACTCCCGATAAATATTGTTTGGACTGTCACTTTAGCACAACACCTCAAGCTCCACCTTTATCCAGTAACACAGTACCGCATAGACCCTGCAACATAGCTCAAGGTGATGCCGTTTTAACCAACCATCAGCGATCTACCTGATCGCACAGACTATGTGGACAATATTCAGGAAGTGAAAGCGGTTCACTCGCTATCAATCACCAGGAGAAGTTTCCTAAAACTAACTCACATCGCACCACCTGTAGATCAAAACATACTGTCCCCATGGGCAGCAACACAACAACATGTGTGACAGCACCTCAAGTGGCTAAGGGCTCTACAGACATTTTGGACATCCCACCGGCAGCAAGCGGTCTTGGCAGGAGCACCACCACTAAGGGATAGGCAAAGAGGATCTTGGGAGGACCTGGGAAATAAAAGCGCAGACTGGTTAATTAAACATAGAGGCCTTAGATCCACTGATATTAATGACATATTAATGGTTCGGAGGGTGATCTGGGTCAGGCGATGCCAGAAAATTATTGCAGATAACTGCATTGTGATTAACCTTTGAGTTGAGTTGAGGGAGAATTTGTATAGCGCTACTTTATCCGTAGGCGTCAGGCCTACATTCGCCCGCAACCTATTAAGTCAACTGGAAGACAGCCAGACTCTCGCCATTAACAACTGTTGACTTCCACTTGGTTTCTTTTACAAGCTCATGATGGCGAGGCCCCCCTTCTCACTTTCCCATCCTCCATTAAAAAATAGATTTGCTGCATTGGAGGGTCTGGACGGATTGGATTGACTGGAACCTACACCTCTAAATGAGTGTAACCCAGCCATCATAGTTCTAGTCTCAGATTCCACCCCCCCAGATTACACCAGGACCTTGTGCAACTGAGAGCCCTAAAGATAACATTAAAAAAAAATTGTTGGAATATAGCTGCCTTAAATTCTAAATCTACATGCCCTGAGTGGCTTTCTTTTATCACTCAGTATGATATCCTGATGTTTTAAGATACCCGGTCCGTATAAAAGAAGTACATATAAATGGCTTTGTTTGCTTTCACAACCCAGCCTCTCCATCAAAGTCTGGTCATGTGATAGGGGGTTTGGCGACCTGGGTTAACAACAAAGCAGGGGGATGTGCATAGGCTTTAAAGGTAGATAAACTTAAACCTCCTAGCGATAAGATATAAAAAAGGCCGGGCACTATATTTAACATTGTTTTATAACAATGATTTCACAAGCGTGCCCAATATTAACTTTATACTTTATCTCCTTTTCTGAGTATATCTCTTCCCTTCAAAATATCATTGTAGACAGCGTCAACTTATGGGCTTATGTATAGGGGGAGATTTTAATGTAAGACTGTTCGGTACCTTCTTATGACCCCTATTCAAGAAACTCCCATTTTAACTCTATGAAGGGCACAGTCACTGCCAATAACCTTAATGCAAGAGGACGTGAGCTGGCCTTCTTGCAGGCTGCCCATGTCTTTGTTAACATCATGGACACCGCATATAATGGGACCAATATCCCCTATACTTTTAAAGGACGAGGCCAGAACTCTACTATTGATTATACATTTATATCCTCTGAACTTACGGACTCTTTGCTATACGGCAATGTGGTCCTCTCTAGTTATAATGATCACAACCCCATGAAAACACTGCTTGTACTCGCCCCTAAGCCAAAGTACAATAAGGAGACTGGTCTTGCCATCTCGTTCCCTCTTCGGATGGTTTAAGGTTGAAATGGAGATCCATAGCACCTGAGCGTTTATTCCAGAAAGTAATTACTGAAAACCTTCCCCTAGTACAGGCTTGCCTTACTGAGGCTGATATAACCAATCCCGCAGCTGTTATTTCTGTCCAACTTTGTGACTAAATTAAATATGAGCTCAAGGTGCCAATACATGAATCCCTCTGAAGACCAAAATAGTTCAACCGGGATTGCTTTCTTGCTAATCGCCATTTGCGATGCACCCTTAAGGCCACCCCAAAGAACTCAGCTGCCCTGATTAAAGCCTGCAAGCAATATAAATAGGCATTGAGTCTCAGGAAAGCAGAATTAGTGACCCAACAATGGGAATCACTCACCCTAGCAGCTAATAGTAGGAACAGTAACCTTTTCTGGGCTTCAGTTAAAAGGTGAAACAGCCCAATTGTACAGTTCCAAAGATCGATTGTGATATCTCAAGTCAGGACTGGGAGACCAATTTTTCCAAAAATATTTGCACAGGTCACTGCTAGCATTGTCATTCTGCCAGACCCTGACTATAGTTCAATTCAAATGACTTTGGAAGAGGTAGAGGAGGCATTACAGTAGAGTGTCGTGGGCAAGGCTCCCAGCCTTGACGGGGTATCCATTAACTTTTTGAAACATAACCAAAATTTTCAATGCTGCTATTACTGAATGTTGTTACAGCCTTGCCACTGTTCATATCCCTGCATTATGGTCGACATCCATTATAGTGCCTATTTTTAAAAAGGGGACCACTCACAGCCAAGCTGTTATAGACCTATCTCATTAACTGAAACCACCAGTAATATTCTAGACAAGGTCTTATACAACTGCATAAATGAAAGGGCAAAAGAGAAGTCAGCACTTCACCCCAGCCCGTATGGTTTCAGACCTAAAGTAGGGACCATAGAGCAGTGCTGCAATCTCAACTCAATTATAGGTAAGTACACTATAGCAACAAATTCCCCTGTGCACCTGGCTTTTATGGATCTATCACCAGCATTTGATATTGTTATCCGCTCAAAGCTGTGGTCCATTTTAATCTCCCTGGGTCTGGATGAAGCACTTGTGCACTTCATAGTATACTTATGTAGAGGCATGAAAGTAAGAATAAGAATTAACACTAATGGTGAAGTCTCAGAAGATGTTAACATTGTGAGAAGCGTGAGACAAGGCTGTATTTTAGCTCCACTTTCATTTATTTTGTACATTAATGACCTTCATTCATTTTTAACTACCACCACCACTGATGCTCCCAGGGTTCAGAGCTCTCCCTTACCTGCACTGTTGTATCCCGATGATGCCATGTTAATGGCCCATACTCCTAAGGCACTCTAATTCTTAGTGAATGGCTTTGTTAAATCCATGGAATCATTAAATCTCCAAACAAATGTCAGTAAGTCTTTTATTATGTCTTGCAGCCCTAAAAAACATTATACTTCATCCTGGAAAGTAGGTGACAATAACCTACTTAGCACAAGCATTTTTTCCTACTTAGATAGGACCTTCAGTGATAGTGGCTCCAGGAAGACCCATATAGCAAATAGTGGCAACTAACTCAAGAGCAGTAGGCTCGTTAATCAGCTTACCTCGCCCTAGGAAAGGTAGTGCCTTAGTCCCCCTAATTAAGATATATAGACTTCAGTGCCTTCCGATCGCTACTTACCGGGCTGAAGTCTGGGGAATTTAGAACTGTCATCAAATTCAACTCGAGGAACACAGATTTTGCTGATCTCTAGTGCCAGCTCTATTTGCCATAGTGAACTAGGTGTCTCTTATGTTGAGAACTACATTAGTGCCCGCCTGTTGCTTTTTTAGCACGCAATCTGGCAAAATACAGAGGGAGCACTCACAAAAGACATATAAATGACTGCCTAGCGTGTGATGAAGGTAGAAAAATCCCATGGTTAAAGTACATCGAATCTTGCTTGCAAAAGATAGGCTACATCCAGTTATTCGAGAACCCAGCTGCCCTTTCACCATCAATAAGAAACAACTGCAGTCTTGCTGGCTCAAACTTGTGCAGGTAGAGAGATTGAAGAGGGAATCAGAAAAACCCAGGGATATAACCTACTTGAGTAGAAATCAGGGATGGAATGCCGACAACACAAAGCTATTGGTCCTGCTCTATGAACTACTGGGAACGCAGCTTGCTTTTCCGTTTTATTGAAGGCACTATAAAATTTCTATCAAACTTCCCATTAGGCTTCCAAGCTAACCTAGATACTTGACCTTGCTCATGTAACGGAAATCTGGTCTGTCTACGTTACATTTCTTATTTTTTTGTGATTTTTACTCAATCTACATCAAAAATATCTTGCTACCTGTAATTAGGAAATTACATATCAGAGACTTTAAAAAATCTTATAACATATTATTGCAACTAAATAATGAGGATACCATTAACCATTTTGGGCCGTTTCTGAAAGTCGCAGTGCGAGCACGGAAGTCGATGTCTGCTATAGAATTGTGGGATACTTTTAGAGATTTTTATAGTTGTACTGTAAGTCCTTGTATCAAATTTATGATGTATTTTTCACTTTTATCCATTTTTTCCCTTGTGTGGACAACCCACATTTAAATTGTACTATGTATACTCTGCTGTTTTTATCATGACCTTTTATGGTTTGTAAAGTATAAACTGAACATAGAAATAAAAGGAAATGAAATGAAAATGCATAGCCTTTCTTATGTCAGAGAGGCCATTTTGCTCTTTGCATAGCAAACCACTCATCTTTTGGGTGAGATCCTGGAGTGGAAGAATTGGCAACGTCTTAATGGCTGTGTGAAATACACATGTGCCAGAACTTCAATACTGTCTTAAAATGAACAATTAGTGTGACTAGAGACGTATTTTTTTTACAGAAGTCCAGTTCCATCAAAATATGTTTTTGAAAGGAAAATATTGAAGCCCACACTGTACTAAAAATATAGTCTACCGCGTGTTACTTTTCTGTAAGATGTCAATTGCAGTGTAACTAAGCTTGGCAGAAAATGCTGGTACAAAATTGAAAGTGCGAACAATATTCTGCCAGTCTCATATTACATTTCATAAAGTTGAGAGGATGTGAAAATTGCTCATGATTTAATTTGACATTTTGTGGGGTTTCTTGAAAACCTATGTTTTCTCTATAGCACGTAGTGCCTAATTTAGAGTTTGTCAAGCAAGGTTTTCCCCCGTAATTGTGAGGGAATACCATGCCCACCAAACCCTCAGTCTGCCCGCCGCATTTAGAAATGGGCAAACGTTATGTATTATGTCAAGAAAGTCTCTTTTTGCTCCATCAATGTTATGTTTTGTTAGGTTATGTTACAAATATTTGGTATAGCGAAGACATGGCTCATTCCTTAGAGTGAATCACTGCGCTAAAAGCTTATGAGAGGAGGTAGAACTCAAAAGGACACTCACAAGGAGGTAAGGTTAAAAAGCTGGGTTTTGATAAGCTTTTTAAAGAGCAGAAAGAAGCTACAAGATTGTCTGTGAATGGCTTACTTGTTCCAATAGTGAGGCGCAAGAAATGAGAAACAGAGACCGCCATTTTGTGTGGTCCGAATTCTGCGGGGAGCAATCAGAAGATGTCAAATACCTAGCTGGGTGGTACAAACTGATACTGGAGCAAAAATATGCTGGGCGAAACCCCATTTAGGGCCTTGTGAAAAAAGTAGGGAAGCTTGAAAATGCCAATTTTCAAACTGGAAGCCAAGGTAAAGAGCTAAGAACCAGGCCAAAGCTATTGCTTATAGGTAGGTGGCATACCAACTAGGGGCGGGCAGAAAAGGCCGCTCTGCTGGCGGAGTTCGCAGAGTTTTGCAACTCTGTGTCCCGCTTGGAGCGCAGAGTTTGGAAAAATCTCCACAACCACCAGAGGGCAGAGTTTACCCCTACCAATTAATTGGACATGCTCCCCTCGCACTTATTTAAGAATGGTGTGGTAATGTTAAACAATCCCGCAGCCGCTGTGGTAAAATTGGACTTTTTGGGAGATATCTGCGCCCCTTGCCAACAATTTGTATAACTTTCAAAGCTGTTCTACACCTTTCAAGACTAATGGCATAGCCCGCAAAAGAACTGCGAACTCATTAAAACACGTCCATATTCAAATCGTTTTCATCCTTTTCAAAATAATTTTGATCTACCCAATTTACACATTCACTGAACATCAAATTGTACTTTTTGTGCTTTTCCGATGAACTGTGTGCACACTTAGCAATGCATTTTCTGTAAAGGTATTGTTCATTTTAATTGAATTCTGCACATCTTTATGGATTCTTTTGAAATTAATTTCACACACTCCTTTTAGATACAGTAACAGAAAAAAACTGAAATGTAGGACAGACGTCCTGAGAGTCAGGTATTTATTTTGTGGCTCAACGAGAAGAAACGCTCTCTTCTAATTAAAGTCAACTCACTCGGGCATCCTTCTGATGTGGATACGTTTTTTTAATTGGGTGCTAGTAAAGCCTGTCACAGTGCCTGGGTAACACTGTACATGTGGTGCTTTTTTAATGCCACAATCTGAATGTTTTTTTACTTACATCAGGAAATACACAACAAGTTTGCTCTACAGTCAGTTCCATCAATACGTGTTTGATCTTCTCGTATTTTAGTGCTCGCTGCTGATGCCTGCAGTGTTCTGAACTTCACAGTATTATCCCGGTGAGGCAAGTTTAGCCATTCATTCTGCCGTGGTTGGTAAGTGGAGTACTGTTAACTTTGATACTGGCAACTCATGCTATATACAGAGCCTAGAAATGACAGAAGTGCATTATGTAGCGCTATATAAAAATGAATTTTTATTATTCGCTTTTCAGATAACTGAGTCCTGAGTTTTCTTCGGCTTAACGCAGTTTCTGGTAGCGTTGCAAGCCCCATCTGCCTGTGCTGGCGCATAAGGGGATAAGGTAGGCTAAAATAAATAAATAAAAACTACCCTCTCTGCACAAAAGATCTGTACTCTGATGATAGCTCTGATCGCCGCTCCACATGTCCAAGTCAAGAATGTATTTGCTGTTGTGGTCAAAACTTCAAAACTCATTTAAACAAAATCTGAGCAATATTTGCCTTCTGCATTTCCGAAGTCATCAAAACAGAGATTAGACGAATTCACAGATTTTTTCGGGGACTTCGGAGGTATTAATTCTCATTTTTTTCCTTCTTTAAACCTCTGCCTACTTATAATTCACTTGTTTTCCTTTTCACTGTTAACCTTTTTATTTGTATTTTTCATGTTCCTTTATTTTGCTTTTATTCCTACATGTTTCAATTGACTTTGCTTTATCCTGTGATCATTCTAATTTCCCTTTTTTATCATTGAATATCTTTATTTTATCATTTCATCCCAAATGCTATCTTGTTGCACTACTTTTAAATGACTAATTACAAATAGTGCTCAATTACGAGTCTGGCGGTCCATGGAACGCCATACTCGCGGGGCTCGACATGGCAGTCTTCTGACTACCCTATTACAATGTGTGTGGTCGTACCTCCATTGCCCCACCACAGCCGCCAGGGAACCGCCGTTTCCTGGTGGTGGTGTGGCAGTGTAAAGGTCACAATATGCTTAAAACAAGCATTGGCATAGCCAATAGTTCTCGCCTTTGGAACCTTATAAGTGTTTAGTTATCCAGCCCAATATCCTTGGTGCAACAACATCAACTGTTGCATGGCTAAACACTTATAAGGTCCCAAAGGCAAGACCTATTGGCTATGCCAATGCCTGTTTTGCAGGCTGTCAGGTCCGGCCTTCGGTTTCTGGTCTACATAGAGCAAGTTGGCAAGTGTCTTGAGAATTCTCTTAATCTATCTAGCAGACCGTGGCGATAGGATGTTTCTGAAAAGATACTTATTGTGTCCCCTGGTAACTCTTTTAAAGACACCGGTTGGATTCATCAGGAGATTTTAATGTGTCTTCAATCTGTTAAGGTTCTTCTCATTCTGTTACCTTAGAACCACAAAGTTAAGCAGGTTAAGTAAGTTTCTTATGAGTGTCACTGCAAGGTATTGGATTGCATTTATTACTGCCATTTGATCTGGGTTGACGATATTCTAGCTGACCATGCCACTGGCCAATTAAAGGATCCTCCTTTCACTCCAGTAAACATTACACTCAAATATAACCAAAATAACCCATGGTAGTAACATAACAAGCTTTTGCAATGTAATCGGTCCGATTGCATTGCAAATGCTTAAGTTTAAAACTGAGCGCTGCGCCGCTTCACGGACACTGCGCTCGGTTTCTTTATATATTTCACAACTTTAACACTGAGCGCGGTGTCCTTGAAGCGGGTGCTGCGCTCAGTGCTAAAGTTAAGAAATATATAAATAATCTGAGCTCGATGTCCATGAATAGGCGCCGCGCTCAGTTTCAAAGTTAAAAATTGCTCCAGCCGGAATGACAAAAAAAGTCCTCACCCTGTAAATAAAGGAGATAGTAACACGCCGCCAGTAAACGATCCACTCCCGGTGGGTGGGGCCAAAATGAGACAAGGCTGCAACAAGGAGGGACTAAGAAGCCTCTTTTACAATCAGAAGCCAGCACTTTGCATGGAAGATGACGCCAGCAAATGAGGAAGATGGGCGGGGCATCAACTCCGCCTCTGAGAGCTTCGGAATCTGTATTGATTCCAAGAAGCCCTCCTATGACGAGAGCAGCGGATGCGCTGCTTTCGCCAGCCGAGACCAAAAAAGGCCCTCCAGACATGAAAAACACTCATAATCTGGCAGTCGGCCCAACCACAGATTTGGCGGTGCAGAGGCGTAGCAGACCTGGTGCTGCATGGCCAAACTCATAATCAGGCCCCTAGTCTCTAATACCATACATATAAGAGAGAGTGGTACAAATACCAAATATTCCTAATTATAAAGGGATGAACAATTAGTGCAGTATGTAGTCATAAGAAAACACACAATAAATCTGCCTTACTAACGTACCCACCCCATGGTAGAGGCAACCACCAGAAACTGGTTCAGAAGATTACATAACATTTTTAGCTTCTGTATCAAGGTTCATGCCCTGGGTGCACTTTTTGTTTTATTATTTTTTGTATTTTTATCTGTGGTTTGTTTTATATTTATTATGTAGGATTTTAATTAATCAGCAATAAAGTGCAATCAATCTGTTTTATACATCACTGAAAGTCTAGTAAGTTTGATTCCTTAAGTCATTTAATGCCCTTTCATGTTCAATCCTTATATCACCAAATAGCCTTTCTCGGTGACCGCTCAAGTCACTGAATGCCCTGCCTCTGTTTTTCCTTGAGTCACAGACTGCCCCACCTCTGTGAGTCAATATTTTACTGATTGTCCATCCTCCTTCATTACTAATGTCACTATATGTTGTGATCTTGACTCCGAAAGTCACTGAATGTGCTCTGTGTGTGAAGCATATCGTGAAAGCCCTGTCCTTAGCATTCCTTAAGCCGTGAATGCCATGTTTCTGTCATTATGTCAATGAATGTCCTGTTGCTGTGAGTTCTTAAGTTACTGTTTTTCTTCAGGTCACTGAATCCTCAGCTACCTAATTTCCCTGATTACGAGTGCCACTCCTCACCCATTCCCCATCCATAGTCTTCACCATGTCACTAAATGCTCATTATTTGTGATTTGTGACTCCTTGGGTTCCTGGATCCGTGGACTGGACTCTGTGATGTTATAGGTCACTAGTTCCCCATCTAGCAGCTTTAATATTCCTCTGGTCACTGAATGCCAAGCCTGATTCCTTGTGTTGCTTATGGCCCCTCTTTGATTCCTTGAGTCGATTAAAGCCCTCACTTTACGATTCCTTTGCCACTAAATGCTTAGGCTTGTCTGGTTACTGAGTACACCAGCTCAGTGACTCTTTTGCTTCTGAGCATAAAATTTCCCACTGAACTCTCCGACTTACTAACATCTAACATTAGAGAGCTCCTCGTTTATCATGCACCCCCCTACTGAATCCAAGGAAGACTTGTTACTTTACCTCACATGCAACTGTTTATTTTGTATCACGTTTCTTTGACTCACACCAAATTCCTTAAGAGCGATTGCATTTTGTGTTAAATTTATGAATCAGAGCAGTGAAGATGGTGGACTTATTTTCGTGTCTCTCGGGTCCGGAGGATTTAGGCCAAATACTAAGGGTGGCCGAGAAAAACCGTCTGCTCGCTGAACTTGGAATTTGGCTGAGTTTTTCCGTAACTCCACAGAATTCAACAGAGTGAAACTCCATGAACTGTGCCCAGGCTTATTATATACTGGGCTGCTGAGTTTTGGGCCAACTGAAGGCAAGTCATCAAGGAAAAAATCATGTCCAGCAACAAAGCACTACTGTAATCCAGGTGACTAGTTATAAGGGCTTGCATCAGCCTCCTCCTGCAATCTAAAGACAACAATGAAAACACCCTCCTAAGAAGGCGTAATATGCCAAATAGGTTATCACATGTAGCCTTGATGTGACTTTCCATTGAAAGCTTGTCATTCATTATAAAGCATAGAACTTAAAACCCTGTGAAAATTCCTCCCCCTTCTGCCTATGGAGGCCAAAGAAACAGTAGTCCGGGCTTTGATCCTTCCGCGGTTGGATTATTCCAAAGCGCTTTTAGTTGGTTGTCCAGGCTATTTGATAAAAAAGTTACAGGTAGTCCAAAACGCGGCTGCTCGGCTCCTACTGGGCCTCTCTTCCAGGCAGAGTGTGCGGGTCCACCTCCGTCACCTTCATTAGCTCCCAGTTGAGGCCCGTTTGAAATTTAAAATGTTGGTCATTGTCCAACGGGCCTTGTATGGATTGGGCCCACTCTATCTGCAGAAGCGTTTTACTTTTTATTCCCCTACTAGGACTCTGCGGTCTTCGGACCAACTCCTTATCCAGACTCTGCGTTTTTTGCGCCATAGTTTAGGTGGCTGCTCTTTCACCCGTAAAGCTGGCCTAGCCTGGAATGAGCTTCCTCTTGCTCTTAGGAAGGTTGCTGATCCGGCTGCCTTTAAAAAGAGCCTAAAACACCATTCTTTTAGAGGCTTTGCCTGCTGTGTTGGTGGGCGGGGGTTCAGGGTAGCAGCGCCGGGATACTCTGAGTAACTGTGCGCTTTAGAAATGAAGGATAACATAACATAACATAACATTTCTAACTGCTTTTTTAGAGCAGAGATGAGCATCAAGTTCTTGTAGCCAAAAGTCTTCTGACCAAACCTGAGTGGCTTTTCCAAAGCCCATAATTTCAGTGGTCTTTGATCCATTCGTTTCGAGAAAACTTTGTCTCATCCATGTAGGAAAAGTATGCATGCAGTCCGCAAATCTAATTTTAGTAAGTTCTGTCACCTGGCCAAACGACAAAACCAGCTGGGTTTCATCAGAGGATTTCTATTCAAAATTATCTCACAACCTTGGCGAGTGAGCCTCATAGATATTGCAAAGCATAGGACTAAAGAAAGATCCCTGGGGGTACCCTGCAAATGTTACCAGCAGCCCTGGATTTACACAGTGGAATGGAGAAAACATGGAAACACCCACCCAAGAAGTATCTCAACCAGTTTAAGGCCCCGCCTTACACTCAAGTAGCATAGAGTCGGTCATTAAGTACTACATGTGATACCATCTCAAACGCAGCGGACAGATCAGTACCGCTGAAGTCAGGCAATGGCTGAAGTGGGCTGACCCACTGTCCCATGCTGTAGGCTGTAGGGGGTGAAATTAAAACAGGAATGACTCAATAACAAACAAATGGATGAAGAGGACTGACTGAAAATGCTATAATTAAGTATACAATACATATAATTATGGAAAAATTAAAAGGACTTAGATAATGCCAGATCTAAAAAGCCAACCAAATGATGTAATGTGCTTTAAAGGGATGGAACAGTTAACATCTAAAGAAGCACGAAAAGACACCTTTCACTGCAACAAAACAGTAGAACAAACGGAATGGAAATAATAGAGCTGTAAAATAAGAATCAAATGCAATAACACAAATATCATGAGTATTGTTAGGGGACTGTTTTATGGTAAAGTTGTAACCCCATGAAAGAGACTGAAAAAGAGAGCGGGACAAATAGAATGTGGAGAAGAGGAGACACGAGAAGCAGGAAACAGTCCAAGAGTGTAAGAGACAAGTGAGGGACCATGAGGAAAAAGAGAATGAGTAATAAGGTGGGGGGAAGTTCCGCAATGAATGAGATATACCGGGGTTTTGTATTTTATTTCCCTGGTCGCTACACTGTTCTTGCTTGGAGTGTCTTTACTCATCTATCATGTATCATCCCATTGAAAACAAAATAAAATGGTGCAAAATAATGTACTTCTCTTTTGTCAAGTCACCTAATACAAAATATTTCTGAGTAGCACGTCCCTTTTATCATAACAAAAACAATAGGAATGATATATATACATATATATATTATTATTTTTTAAGATAGTGCATACAACCACATTTTTACATTTAGTATGCGTTTGCCTTGTCAAAATTTGGAAATGTGAGCTGCAGGTGCCCCACAGATCTAAGTAGTGGTAAATGCTTAACTCACTGAGCTTTCAATATCAGCAATATACTTCATGAGAGCCCGTAATCCCAGTGCAAAAGTCTGAGTTAATGTCCTTGCTACAGTCCAGTTGGGACACATCTAGTCAGGGGGATTGGACAGCGCTCTAGTGGCTGGGCGACTCTGGGCCCAACCACTACAAAAGAGCTTCTAATCGGTATCTCCCCACTCCCTGATTGCAGCTCTCCTGAGGCGGAAGCCGGGAGGCCAAACCCTCGTTATTAATTAATTGCAACTTTGCATTTGTCAAGCGCCACTTTTTAATAGCGCTTCGCGCTTTTTAAAACTGTCACTGCTTTGTCGTGTCACAGCTGCTGTTGTGTAGAATTGGTGTTTAAAATTGCACTTTACCTAGTGACCGATGTGAGCCGCTTCCTCATGCAGAGCAATTGCATGACCTGAAGCTTCTCAGGGCTCCCGGTCTCTGTTAGCAACACCCCTCGAGGCGCAGACTCCACAGGCGCCATCTTTGAAGGGGGATTGGACAGCGCTCTAGTGGCTGGGCGACTCCTGGCCCAACCACTACAAAATGAAGCCCTCATCTCGTCCGCGCAGCGGGCGCGCCGATGGCGCGCCGGAGGCGCGCCAGAGGCAAGCCCGTCTGGGCCCGTCCGGGCCAGGCCGGGCACAGGGCCATCCACTATGCCAAATTTACAGAACAATCGAATTGTCCATTCACGGGACTATCTCCTACAATTTGACACGGCCGCCCCTACTTCTACCCCATTACCCCCGCTGCCGAGTCAACCACCACGGAAAACCACTTGCCACTCATCCTGCCTTGTTAGCCTAGCTCTTCTCAATTGTAGATCCGCTTCTAAACATTCTCTAGAAATCAAACTCTTAATCCAAGATATCAATTTGGACATACTCTTCCTTACGGAAACTTGGTTTACTCCTCACTCAGAAGCTGACATTGTTAATATGCTACCCTATGGTTATCTTGTACAACATCTTAACAGACCTAAGGGAAAAGGAGGTGGTATAGCGATTGCTTACCGTAACTCCTTCACATGTAGGATACAAGATGGAGGAATCGACGACTGCGAAAGCGCCTTCTTTTCCCTCCAAATTACTCCCAATAAATCCTTCTCGGGCACCCTCGTATATCGACCACCTGGCAACCTAGGTAACTTTGCCGGCTCACTACTTGACTCCACAATCTCCTCCTGCACCTCAACCTCTAATTTTATTCTGCTAGGAGACTTAAATCTCCATTTTGAGGACAGCTCAGACAACACTGTAAGGGATCTTATCTCCGAACTAAAAGCTCTTGACTTACATCTCTTAAATTCGGAGGCAACCCACACCAAGGGTCATCTTCTAGACCCTATCTTTTCCAATCTGTCTAAAACAGAAACACAACCAACTCTCCGGTTGCCATGGTCGGATCATTTCCTCATCCCTTTTACTTGGCAAATTACCCCGAACATCCCCCAAACCTCATCATCAAGAGAACATGACAGAATTTGGTCCAAACTCTCATTTGAGCGTTGGACCCAAGAACTGATTAGCTCTGCCCCCTTCGCTCTTCTTGACCCCATAAAAGCAGACGAAAACTTCACTAAATGGCTCACATCTACTCTTGATATAGTTGCTCCCAAAAAAAACATAAAGAAAAAAAGCATTACCTTCAAATCCCCATGGTATTCTCAAGAACTGAGGAACCTTAGAAAAATCTGTAAAATCAAAGAGCGGAACTGGAGGAAAAACTGGGACCCCATCATCAAAGACGAATATAAAAAAGCAATGAGAACCTACAAATTAGCACGAAAATCAGCACAAGCATCCTTCTTCAATGAAAAAATAAAAAATGCATCTAATTCATCCAGAGAGACTTATAAAATAGTCAAAGACTTACTCAAAATCCCCAATCCACCCTCCACTGAGCAACCCACAGTTTCCAGATGCAACCAAATTGCAACCTATTTTCAGAATAAAATCACCAATATTTTACAAACCCTCCCACCTGTAAGGGAGAATGAACCCCTTGATGAACGGGTACCCACCACTACTGGCCCGACTTTAGATAGTTTTCACCAACTATCCAACGAAGACTTCCTTAAAACGCTTTCAGGTATGAAAAGTGGCTCACCCACTGACCCAGCCCCCATCCGTATCCTTAAACAAATTGGACCAACCATTTCACACCTAGCAACAAATCTTATCAACGCCTCTCTTAGTCAAGGAGTAGTCCCCCCAAACTGGAAACATGCGATTGTTAAAGCCCTCCAAAAAAAGCCAGGCCAGGACCCCTCAGACTTTTCTAACCTGCGCCCAATCTCTCTCTTACCAGGCATGAGTAAGATTACAGAGAAACTGGTCAACCAGCAATTTTCAAACTTTCTTGAAAGTAACAATCTCCTTCGCCCATCACAAACAGGTTTTCGCCCCGGACAGGGGACAGAGACTGCCCTCGTAAAAGTAGTCGAGGAAGCCAGATGCATCTTGGATTCAGGGGGATCGGTCTTACTGATCCTCCTGGATCTAAGCGCTGCATTTGACACGGTGGACCACAAGATCCTGATCCAGCGACTACTTAACCTGGGAGTGAGGGACAAGGCACTCAGTTGGCTCTCATCTTTCCTGAAGGACAGAACCTTCCAGGTCTGTGAAGGGATTATACGATCAGACCCGTTCCACCTCCAGTGTGGGGTTCCACAGGGCACTTCATTGAGCCCTACACTATTTAACACCTACATGGCCCCCCTGGAGGATGTGGTCATCCCCTTTGGGATAAAAGCCGTCACATATGCTGACGACACCCAAATGGTTGTGTCCTTTTCCCTTGAAGGTGAAAAGATAAAAAACCTTCATGATTGTCTTGAGGGAATCTATGATTGGATGTCCACCTCAAGGCTGAAACTTAATGGCTCCAAAACAGAGCTCATGTTGCTGGGACATCAAATGTCGCCTCTTCCTTCCGCCATGTGGCCCTCATGCCTAGGTCCCCTCCCTCAGCCCAAGACGGAACTCAAGAGTTTAGGCTTCTGGCTAGAACATGATCTATCCATGAAAACACAGGCTAAAAAAACTGCCGGGACCTGTGTTGGCCTACTCCGCTCAGCCAGGAAGATTCTCCCACTACTCCCTGCACTTTCACAAAAACTGCTTATCCAGGGCTTAATACTGTCGAGGTTAGACTATAGTAATGCCCTCTTCCTGGCGGCTCCAGAAGCTACCGTTAATATTCTCCAAAGAACACAGAATGCCGCTGCTCGGATGCTGACAGGAACACCCCGGAGATCATCGGCTAGACCAGCACTAAAGGCACTTCATTGGTTGCCGATCCGAGAAAGAGTCATATTCAAGGCCCTATGTACCACCCACAGAGCCTTGCAAAATCTAGGTCCACCTATGCTGCAGACCATGCTTTACCCTTACAAACCCAACAGGTCCCTCCGCTCCTCTCAAAGGAACCTGGCCACAGTCCACAGAGTAAAAAAAGCCCGCACTGGAGGACGCCGCTTCTCGGTCACGGCTGCCACTCTATGGAACGCCCTACCAATCCATCTTCGAGCCGAACCCAACAACATGAAATTCCGGAAACTACTCAAAACGCACCTCTTCCCACAATAAAGTTCCCCCTTCCTTTTGAGGTCCTTTTGTCCCCCCCTCCCCCCCTTCCCCTCAGTTGTATATGCAATCTCAGCGCTGGGACGCTCTCGGGCAGCCATGCGCTATATAAATCCCGCTTTCATTTCATTTCATTTCATTTGTAATAAGATAATTATGTGGCTGTTTAACTATAATAATGTAATTCATTTGAGTTGTGACCTCATAACGCTTGCTGTAAGCAACCAAGAAGAAAAGCATTTCACGGAACACAAAGCAACATTTGGCTTTTCATTTTTCTGATTTGTCTTTCTAAAATGAACAGTGATCAATAGAAAAGAGATATTTATGGCAACATGTCTATTCCAGTGCTTAATTTGTAAAATAATAAGTGCCAGGGCCCTTTTCAGGAGGCCACTGTAGCTTGCACCATCCATTGCCACTGCCAGCACTGATAATGACAGTACTAACACAACTACCCATCACACTCCTCCAAGTGTGACAGTTCAGAGTATTCCAAAAACCTCTAACAATGGCCTGGGAGGCAGATAGTAGTCCTTTTTAATTTATATTGAATTCCTGTTGTGCTCACCTCCAAATTAGACAAACAGCAACCCTTGTGACACACTGCTTTAAGTGCCAGTGTTGACTATTAAGTGCTGTGCCGAGCACCAGAAACCACTTGCTCTAATTAAGCACAGATATTTTTCCACTCTATAAGTCTTTCACACAAAAGATAGAAGCTCTTTGTGTTTCTACACATTCTGAGCTACAGCATTTCTATCTATTTAAATTAAACTGTTTTTATTATTCTTTTGCAATAAAGTGCTAATCACTTTTTGGGTTGTTAAATTTCTCGCTACAGGTACTACTTTTATTCTGCTACCTTACTATTTATTTTGTATGAGAGAAAAGCACCAAGGATTTAAGCAATGTGTGGTAAGGGTGATGTGATCATGTATTTTAAGGAATACAATATTCTCTGCTATACTTTAAAAGGATATTGTAAGTCATCTCGGAGTTCCACAACCTTATAAAGGGACTCAGACTTCAGCCTCGTTCCCATACAGGGTCAACCAACTCTGACCATTCTTGGGTACAAATGCCTCATGCATTATGTTTGTAACATTTCCTTCATTTGTTGACTTAAGCTAGAGCCAGTCCCTACACCCTCACAGACTTGCGTCTGTGACCTGACCTACAGGAGCTGCACAGATCTCAACAATGAATGCTTTACCCTCTGAGCTATCTTATCTGTAATAATACGTCCTTATTCAATCCTATTAATTGGTACAAATTGCCAACACAATGCTTATGCAAAATTCTCATTCACTGTTGATTTAAGCCAGGCCAGTCCCTAAGTACCCAGAAACTGTCGTAAAATGGCTGCCGAATCCATAATCCTACCTCAGTCATAATTAATAGTAGCGCATGTGGTAATTTCGTCCGACCATAAATAACAGATAATAAACACACGCACACGTGCTAAGCTGTGCTGCATTACAGGCAATTCTTTTTACAAACACAGGGATTTACATTTTTATTTCACCAGCGCTCACTGCCCTCCATCAAGTCAACAAAGAAGGCACAAGCGACAGATAGCATCTGAGGGGCTTTAAGCCAGATCTGTTCCACCGAGGAGAGGTTGGGCTGTGGATAATGCAGAAAGGGGTTCTTTATAGGCACAGCTTTTAGCCCCCTCCCCCCCCCCTTTCAGAAATAAATCGCCCGACCTGAAGCAGCTGCTGCATTCGAATGCGTAAACGTTGACAACAGCTTGTTTGCTCATCTCCTTATCTGTGGCCATGAATGCTCACATATGTTTTATCTGAGCCTGGGAAGGTTTTTGAGGGATAGCAACAGAGAAATGAGAGGTACAGAAAGAAAAAAACGCACAAGCAACAGAGTATTGATGCGCGCACGTGCTCGACAATAAAGAGTGGAATCTGATCGGTTTGCAGGACTTACGGTTCTAAAGCATACATTTCCAATCTGTTATTTTATAGGAGGCCTCTAAATTTAGAGAAGGCTGCAATCGCCAATATTTGTAATCGCCTAAGGACTCTGGAATTTGTATGCATAAAATAATTAAAATTAATCACACATTTCTGCAGAAAATTCTGTTGATCAGTTTTAAATGCATAAAATGTGAGTGTGTGTGTGTGTGTGTGTGTGCGTGTGTTTGTGTGTACAGTTCATGCTCAAACGTCTGAATACAACACATGTCAATCAAGAAAAGACCCTGCTCAACTGTAATTGATAGAAGGAGCCTGAGCCTATATGTGTTTGTATGTATATTGGTATTTACCTAGCTGGGAATCAACACGGAGCACTGTTCATCAAGGGTTATTGAAGGCAACTCAAGATTATAATGAATTATCAAGAAGTGAGGGTGGACCAGGGAAACCCCCTGCCGGTTATGGTTGATGATGGTTGGTGTACACCTTGAGGAAATTGCTCTTTCTGAACCTAAGGAGCAAATGGACAAGTCTGATAAGAAATGAAATATCGTCAATTCTTGGTGCATAGTCAGATAGCCTTTATTTTTTTGCCTTCGTTCACTTTCCATCCGATGAGGTTCCTTGTGTTAGCTTGGCCCAGGTGAAATGTTTAGTTTGTCTGCCTGCTTGATTATGGACTGCTTGCAACAACTTTGTATATGATGCAAAAGGCCTTTCATATGACTCAGAACTAAAAGGCAGCAGAAAGCATGCATCTGTCAAAGGTGGAGAGTTTGTATCAAATTATTCCCAATGTTTAATCAAACATTCCACGGCCTGGAGGATCTTGTTGAAGCGGTTGGACTATAGTCAAGAACAATGTTGACAGGCTATTGTCATACTCCAGTGATGAGAGGATATGAAGTGGGACAGTGATTCGTAGGTATTCTTTGTTGAGGGATGGCTCGACGTTGCATACAAGCGAGAGGTGGTATCACACTTCACGTATTTTCATGGCAATAAGGGATTTTAAGAAGCTAGATTCAATGTTGAAGACAAGGGATTTTTCAATCACAATAAGTTGTCGCATCAATCTGCCCAGTTTCACAATGGTCAACTTTCCTGGATCTGTGCTTGTTTGGTTCCCGTATTGATGATGATGTCTTTTGATTAAGTTTTATCTGCACAATGTGGACAGTTAACATTCCTGCCTGCATGGTGGGAATGCAGTCTTTGAAACGGTTGGCATCCTTCACTGTGGAGACTTTAGGTTGAATTGGGTGTCATCCGTTCATTGGCAAAACTTAATTCCATGAATGGTGATGGAGAATACAAGGGGTTCCGTGCGCTCTTTGAAGATGACTGAAGACGCAATAGGGCTCTGTGGGCCTCTGCTGGTTACTTTCGACCATTGGCAACTGGAGGAGCTCTTCACGCACGAGTTGGTATGAGAACCAGCACAGCACAGCATGAGTGAGTTTATGGCCTCAGGAAAGGAGTTTGATGAGTACTTAATGGCCAATGGCTATAAAGGCTGAGGAGTAGCAGAAAAAGAAGACGCGGGTTGCCCTTGTCTGTGGTGAGGGATGTGTCACCCCAAAACCGAATGGTAGCTGTCTTGGTCTTTCAGTGTGGTATGAAGTCTTAAGGACATTTATGAAGAGGGTGGTTGCATTAACCTGTGCTTATACTTCAGTCGCTTGTTTCAAAATGTACAGTTATGGCATGCGTACTCATCTTTTTTCAGCAAATTAAACATTTCACAAAGACCACACTGAAAATAGTCCAGAGACATATGCAGCCGCACGCCGTGCAGGTAACAGCGGTGAGGCCGGGTGGGGGGGATTTAGAGGGACGATGCCTAGGGAAAATTAAATAAATAATTATTTTCCTTCTGCATCAGCCCTCCAAACACCCCCACACTGCCCCACTGCTGTTATCTGCATGGACTGCGGCTGATTATATGATGTATTTGGATCGCCTACCAACCAACCACATTCTTAAAATAATGCTATAAAACTAAGGAGGAAACTTGGAAGGAGTAGTGTTGAACTGTTCTTTCAAAGTTTCATCTTTAGTTCAACACAGTTGGACATGTGAAACACATTCGGAAAAAAGCTGGATAAAGGAAAAACCTCTGAATAATATCAGGTGAATTACTACATTTAGTAAACAGTATAGTTGTTCAAGACTCATAGGCTTTGATCACAATGTATTGCAGATGGTATTTAGGCACATGTTTACCCTCATTATGAGTTAAGCCCTGTAGATTGGGGAATAACTGTGTGAACAGTCATAAAACTGCCAAGAATTCCTATCTCCATGGGGTTTCATACGCCCATTTGTCTACTGCTCAAAGCAGGTGGTAAATGGGAACAGGAACATTTGTGCCTGGTGAGGGTGAAGGGAGGAGTAGAAGAGTTGGGGAGGGAAGAGGCAGTTTTGTTCTGGCATGTGGAAGCACTGAACTTCTCTCCCTTGCCTCATTCGATTATATTTCCTGTAATTACCGGCCAGTAAAATCGCCCATTGGCCAGGAAAACTGGGTGTGGGAACATTAGGCCAGTCGTGATCAGGTCCATAGTAGTAGTAAGAGTGTTTAAAAATTCAGTCACTGCGACTTCTAAATCAGAAATCCAGGACTATACTGACTGTAAGAGATTCTGGGCAGATGTTATGACAAACAAGAATGTTCTTAAAGAAATCCTATTATTACACATAGGCCAAATCTGATATAAAAAATATGTCAACATCTGCAGAAATATGTTCAGATTTCTGTGATAAAAGATAGTAGAATCTGCTGAAATAACAGTAAAAAAGTATTTTTTTATTTCTTAGATAAACAAAATATCTGGGGAAGTGTACATTACAATTCACACACTATGTTTATTTTCAACCTGAACTATTTTTACTAAAAATGTAGAAAATAAGCCAATAGAAAAATGTTGATACTATATCTCCTTTGCACACTTTTTTGAAACTTGTGAATCCTGATGTCAGGTTTATGTTCTCCCTCGCCTAAGTCATCTCCCTTGCACACATCTCTCAGCTGCCTTTTTTTGTCTCAATTCTAAGGTATCAACACCTTTCTACACTTTTTTTACTCAGGTCTCCCTTTGAAATATTTGTACAAAATAAAAGGACGTGCTTGTGGCATTAAGTTGTAGAGTACAGGAGTAACTGGATAAATTAGAGATTTGGGGCCATATGTAGGTAGCCCAATACCGGTCGGTAACGGCCGAAATTACCGAATTTCGGCTGCTACCGACCGGTATTAGGCTATTGAGATGTAGGTGGCTACATTTCAGATTCGGTAATTTACTGAATCGGTAATTTAAGGAATCAGTGAATTACTGATTCCTTAAAATACTGAATCGTGAATTACCGAATCTGAAATGTAGAGAGCACTCAAATGAGTGCATTGCACAGTTAAGGATTCGGTATTTACCACCAAACAAAGGTTGGCGGTAAATATCAAAAACCTTAAAAAAAGCAATTTTGTGCTTTTTTAACTGTTCTATGTGGCAGACATACATGCCCTTAGGACATGTATATGTGCCACATGTGCACCCATGCACTATTCAGGGGTGCCACAGGGTGTCAATGTAACACCCTGCCACCCTTGAAAATGGTCCCCCTATTAACGATTCGATATTTACCGAATCGTATTTACCGATTCAGTAAATACAGAATCAGTAATTCCCATTCATTCCTATGGGCCTCCAGGCCCATAGGAATGAATCGGAATTACTGATTCGGTAAATACCGAATCGGTCAATACCGATTTGGTATTCACCGAATCGGTAATACCAATTATTACTGATTCGGTAAAATGTACCGAATCTTTATCTACATCTCATTTACCGATTCTTAAATACCGAATCGGTATAATTCGGTATTTTAGAATCAGTAAATGGGAATTACCTACATCTGGCCCTTAGTCTTGGTGGCTTTCCTAAAAAGACTAATTAACGAGTACCTGATTCTGTGTCTGTAGAGTTTGCTAGTCTATTCTAACATGTTCCTCTGCAGTTCTGCCTCATTGGCCCCAGTCATTTCCCTGCCTTTCTGATTTTTTTTACACTTTCTGTCAAAAAATACAGAAGTCTGTAAAAGACTATTTTTAATTTTCAATAATTTAAAAAATCTTCAGAAAGCTAGCAAAATGTCCATAATCTGTCAGACACAAAAGTTCAAGGGCAAACAAAGAAATCTGCTTTTCCGTGTGAAAATCTGTAGTGCAGATTCGAACTGCCCATATGTAAGACCACTCGGAGGCAAAGTATCTATGTCATCTTGTTTTTATTCATTTTTATCACCACTATGCTGGGCTGTGGGTTACAAAACCTAAGCATGTATTCCAATTTTCTTTCTCTTTGCCTTTCAAGTATCCTTCCACTGTCCCAGTGACCTTCTCAAATGTGCCTTGTAACCTTCTATTGTTGATTAATTTAATTGTCTGATCAGGTTCTCTTTTCTTCATTGGTTGTGCCAGAGACAAATATGACTCACTAAAGTATATACAATTTAATGAATGGAATGCCTGAATTAATCTCAGCCACAGGTAATTACTCCGGTCGCATTCCAATCCAACATTATCTTGCACACCATGCCACCTTATTGAAGCACATGGTATATAGCAGCACTTCCCAAACTGTGGACAAGCTGATTTGTGGTGGGTTAGGGAAAGTCAGAGAAATAAATAAATATGCATTTACATTCTGTGTTTATCTTGTCAAATTTGTGGTGCTCCAAAGTCAGAGGTCAAATGTCAGGCTATGTCTTCTGACAAATTACTGTTCATTCTTTCAACACCGGGATTGATGTTTTCTTTCCTTTCTCTGACTGCATAGTGAGAGGAGTTTAAAAGTGAATTATGTGACAATCTTGCTGGAGTGAAGAGAGTTGGAAAGGAAAGGGCTTAGCTTGTCGTTTTTTCACCAGCATACAGCAAAATGTAAATACCTGTAAATTAACTGCCTGCATTAAGCAGTTAGAAAAGCAAAAATGAAGCCATTTTTTTGTTTTAATTTTGGAGTGCGCTGGAAGCAGAGATTTGAATAGGATCAAAACAAATCAAGACATTTTGCTTGGTGACAAATAAATGATAAGTACTCCCAAAAAACAGATGTTCACACATTCTCATTTGTGTGCTATAAAGGTTTAAAAACAAAACTGTATATCTGTGCAAATTCAAGGGCCATTTCAAGGGAAAATGTCCTGTTTGTAAATGACACTGTGCCACTACATGTTGCTTTACGTACACTGAAAAATCACCCTGCCTCATGGCCACTAAAGGTAGATGGATTGTGAACGTTGGTCGTTCTAAAAATTGGGCCGTGGTTCCCAACAAGTTTGCGAAGCACTGGTATAGAAACTAATGTAATTAGATAAAAACATTAGATAAACAGAGGATATAGCCTGGCATTCTGAAATATTTGCTGCTAGTCCTCCTTTCTGAGCTCTTTCCTGAGGAAGTGGTGTTATTAAGTGAGGTGGCCCTGCCTCCCTGAACGTATATTTGAACGTATCTTTTGTTGTATCTAGTGAAGGTTCGGAACAGTGCCCCCTATCTGTTGACACTGATATACTCAACTGAGTAAGGGCCTGGTACTAGCCTGGAGAGCTCGATGCTTCTCTACCAGTGGTGTTGCCCAGTAGACCATTGGACTTTTCTGAAACAGACTCTAACTGGTTTGCCTGTCAGCTTTGCTCTCAGGAGCATTAAAGCTTCTTCACTTAGTGGACTAAGCATTCCTCTCCGCAAACTCAGAATTTAGCAATATCATCCAGGCGAGTCACACTGGGGGGCATATTATCAAGGGGGTTTATCTCCGCTTTTTTGGCTTTAAAAGCCAAGAAAGCGGAGATAAAATTATCTCCCTATTACCTAGCTGCCGCTAACACCAGTTAGCGACAGCTAGTAGGAGATAGCGACCATCTTGGGCCCCACTTTGCATGTCAGTGATATTTATCACTAATGAGATGCAAAGTGGGTGTGCCAAGATGTTAGCGACTGAAAACAGTCGCTAACATCGCTATCTCCTATTACCAACGTTTGAAGATATTTGCGCTAAGCGGGAATATCTCCAAAAGTTAACACCTGCCCTGAGCAGTTCTTAGCCATGTTATCCAATGGGAGGTGGATGACATGGCTAAGAGCATTAGCTCGCTAATGCATGAATATCGCTGACTTTTCAGTGATAGTCATGCTTTGCGGCGATTTTTTCCGCATTTGCGTTAAACCTTGGTAATACCAAGGTTTATTTGCGGTAAAAATCGCCGCAGCGCTGCGGTAAATTTTTGTCTCTAACCAAGCAATAGCGATAATTATATCGCTATTGCTTGGTAATATGCCCCTGTATTCCTACCCGCCTGCCAACATTTTGTTCGCCATTCTTTTTACTCCAGTCACCAGAAAACTGCACCGAGTCTGTGGCCACCCATCTTAGCAGCTTTAGGGAGGCAAGGGTATATTTTGACCTTGAGCTGCCACTGACCTTTAGTTATTGACGATAATGTGAAAAGAGTCTTTCTACCTGTGAGCTGAGCAACTGGGTACCATCCTCCAAGTTTTTTCTCTAAACGGTTCCCCACATAGAATGAACCAAGCAGTGGCAAGTGACAGGATATATCCTTTTAAAGCCACTTTTTGTGAAATGAGTGTGCAAGCCAAAGAACTCCTGAGCCTCTGAATTTACAGTTGCTTTTTATGCATTAAATGCAATTATATCCCAAGACATACACCTATGCTGACTCCCTTAAAACTGTGATTGCTAGAATTTTATAGAAGAGGATAAAACGAGCCTGTTGCCCATTCGCAACACCATTTTTATTGCCTTTCTTTTTATAAACCAATTAAGAATGAGGGAGCATTTATTGAAGGTGCAACCCTGCTTGTTTAGATCGTTGAGGTTGATTCATTAGCAGATTCCACAGCACACAGGGGGACCGTGTCCTCGGGCCACGCAGGACAGAAAGTGAAACAAGAACCCCAGACTCATAATGGCCACCACAGCCCTGTAAATGGCATTGTGCCCTTCACTTTAATGTTTATTAAGAGGAGTGGAACTTTTTCACCGGAAGAGTGCAGTCTCCTGTTGAGAATTAGCTGTTCAGATATTCACTTATGCCATAGCAAGGAGAGCATGTGCCCTGCGGCAAGCAATGGAAATAGACGGCTCAACCCTGTGGTGTGGTTGAAAATGGTTGCAATAATTGGGGTTCAGTCTGCCCATTAGACCCTGTGCCCTGATGCCACTTTAACTGCTGCCCTATTAATGGCGTCTCTGCCAAATGTGATGAATTAATTTGCTCCGCTGTGCCACTTACTATGTTACCGCACTGTTTGTGATTAAACATATTGGAGATAAGGGTGTTCGGTGGTGAAGGAAGAATTTTCAGAATAAATTGGCCACCTCATTACAACGGCATAAAGGAAAATTATGGGGCTCCCATAAAATGTGATGAGGGAACCCTGAGTCTCCCATATCTCACAGATATTCATTGATATTGGTTGAATGGGGGACCCCTGAAGTGTTGCGAGCCCCTGAATGGGAGGGGCCACCCTGCGCCACAGGGACTGCAGGTACATGAGTTACACCTCTGCCTCACTAAAGTCATAGGAGGTGTAAGCAAAAGTGATGCTATCAAACAAACAAGTATAGAAATTGCTATGCCTCCTCTGTACGAGAGTTGAGACCTCAGTCCTTAATTTTTGAAAATTAGGCAGAGTGCCTCCGTTAAAGCACGTTTATCCCAAAACCTGAGATTGGCATTGTTAGGTATAACCCTTTAGATAGCACCTAACCAATCTGAATGGTGTCTTGATGCTGTGAAATCAGCAGAAATAACTGCTGGAAACCCAATTCCAACTTAGTGAGTTACTAATCAGATCTTTACTACTTTTCACTTAGAGATCTAGTCTTGATAACACACAACTTACTCAAATTTGCTACCTACAGTACCCAATATTCATACAGATCACTGCTATATTCCTGTTAAAATAGAATTATTTGCACAGACCTCTACTCTTGATAACACCCAGAATAGCTCAGAAGGAAGTCCTTGATAAAGGAGCGACTTGATCAGGCACTCTTTCATGATAATACTTCAAGCCCCACGCGATAGCTAGACTCCCTTCTAATAGGAATTATATTTCTAGTCTGTGAATTTCCTAGAGAGCTCTTTTGAACCATAGATTAGTTAATTGAGGGATTAGTTGGACTTGTGTGTGAGATAAATCGCCATCATGTTGCATAGATTTAATATTTTAATTTGTTTATAAAGCTCTTCTAAAACTCTACATGCCGATAACAAAGTCACAGTGCTTTCTTGGATGAAGGGAGAGGATGTATAAGTGAATCAGGCAGTGACACTGTTGTAATGATGCAAGGCCAAATATGGTGTTCTTCCAACACTTCCATGTGGCTGATTAGTAAGATTAATATTGAACCTTGACATACAACAGTCATTCAGAATGTTTGTGGGTGGCTGGCCTAAATCTAGCCCTGGGTTGGTCTGATAGGATCTATTTTAGAATGAGGTGACGTGCCCTCTGATCCATCACTATGCTGCTGGCCCTTTACACATAGTTCGACTAAAAATAAATGTTTACAAAACTCTTAATAATATTCTTTGCTGTTTCAATTTAATCATACTCAATGCATTGACCTTGGAAACATGAAATGTTGAGTATGCCTTGCTGAGATTCAAATTTGCAAGCTACAGATCTTCCAAATGTTGGTGTTGAGTGCTTGCACTACCACATTACCAGCTAGATGTGCAAACATGTTCACATTTGCCTTTTGGTATTCATCAGTCATTGGACCCTGAGAACAGTGAATATTTTTGTGGTGGAGCTTTTTTTTTAAAGTACAATATTTAAAAGTCATTTCCCTAATTTCCCCTAACAAAATATGAATTTGAAGGCACCCATTTGTTTTAACTTGATAGGGACCAACACCTTGCGAGTAACAAAACATTCTGGTTGTATGAAATTCAATTTTGGGTGTTAGAATTCGGGGTCTCTACTTGGCGCTGGTAGGTACTTGTGACAAATAGGGACCCTGGCCTCTAGTCAGGGTAAGGGGGATACACTCTTTAGATGACCCCTACTCACCCTCTTGGTAGCTTGGCACGAGCAGACAGGCCTTTCAAAGGCAATGTGTAAAGTATTTGTACCAACACTCACAGTAACACAGTGAAAACACCACAAATGGACTCCACACCAGTTTAGAAAAATAGAAGTATTTAATCTAAACTAAACAAGACCAAAACGACAAAAATCCATCATACACAGTTCAAAAATATGGTTTCAAAAGAGTTCTTAAGGTTGCGTTAAAATAATTCACAGTTGCGTCACGGTTTATCCAAAAGTACCTTTAGATGCGACAAAAGTTCCAAGGGAAAGCTACAGCGTTCAAAAACATGCGAAGCGTCACTCCTTCAGACCCTGGGGAGGCGATACGACAACCCCGCTGGACGCAGTGGGCGTGTTGTGGTGACTCCGATCTGTATGGGGAGAGATGCGATACCTTGTATGGATTCCGGTGGGCAGGTTTCGTAGGAAGCGTCTCGCAAAGGTACAATGCGATGATCTCAGGTGCGGCGACGATGCACAGCGCAGCTTCGATCTTCTCCTCTCACGGCACCTCGATGTGATGGCTCTGCGATGACTCTCGCAGCGACGTGAAGCGGTCCGCAAGCAAGCGGTGCGACGATCTCACCCAGTGATGACAGGCTCTGCGACGATACTTGCAGCGATGGTGCTTTTCCCCCGCCGGAGAGATGCGTTCCGTAAGCGAAGGATGCGTCGGTTCTTGCAGCGGCAACAGGCACTGCGATGATCTCGATCTTCGCGGCGGTAGGAATTTTCTCGCACTGACGGGAATGCGCTCCGCAAGCGAGCGATGCGTGAAACTTGGTAGAAAGACTCTGTTTCTTCTTGTCCAGCTTCCCAAACCACAGGTACAACTTCCAGAGGCACCCCAACTGGCCCAAGCCAGGACATAACTCTCTCAGTAGAGTTCAGAGGGGGAAGCTAGAGGTGAAGTCCTTTTGTTCCTGGGACTTCTTAACAGGGAACCAGCTCAACTCAGGCCCTTGGAGATCTCTTCAAGCAAGGGAACCAGCACAAAGCAAAGTCCTTTCCCTCTACTTGGCAGCAAAGCAACTGCAGGTTAGCCCACAAACACACAGCAGGACAGTCCTTCCTCTTCAGTCTTACAGCTTTCTCCTTGGCATAAGTTCCTTTTTGATTCCAGGATGATCTCATTTTCTGTAGTCTGGGGTCCTATACTTATACCCCTAAAGGTCTTTGTGCAGGAGGGCTCTTAGCCCGGTCTGAAACAGTTCTGGTTATTCCTTGAGCACTATGTTTTCCTGGCCTCTCCTTTCCGCTCAGAGAGAGGGGCAGGGTTGTCAGTCGCCCAGAAGGAGGTGGAGCCAGCATTGTGGAAGGCAGGTACAGCCCTAATTAGGCACAGGTGCTACACCCTCCCGCCACTCTAGATGCAGATGGAGCTATTCAGGCCAGTTTTGGCCCACTCAGCCTCTAGGAGCCACCCAGCCCCTGCCACTCACAAACCAGACAGTCAATTCACAAACAGGCCAAGGCACACATAAAGGTCAGAGAAGAGAACAGACGCTTTCTAAAAAGTGCTGTTCTCAAACACAGGATTTAAAAACCACCTTTCCTAAAAGATGTGTTATTAAATTCCGAGTTCAGGGATACCAGACTTTTATGTCCTATTTTGCTTCTATGGGAAGATATGCAGGTAACCACTGTACACAGCATTCCTCATGATAGCCTATGAGCAAGATAGCCTTACAATAATGAAAAACGAAAATGGCTATAATTCACTACCAGAGCATGTCACCTGCACTAGTACATGCTCTGCCTTTCACATACACTGCACCCTGCCCAGGGGGGTACCTTGGCCATTCCATAGGGATGTTCAATGTGTATAGAAAGGGAAGGGTGAGGCCTGGTCAGTGGGGACACTGGCCAGGTTGACATGGCAGTTCACAGACTGCATACAGGCACTGCGGTGGCATGCCTGAGACACCATTTCAGGGCTATTCATGTGGGTGGCACAATCAGTGCTGCAGGCCCACTAGTAGCATTTGAATCACCAACCCTGACACACTCAGTGCACTTTACTAGGGACTTCTTGGTGATACAAATATGCCGATCATGGATAACCAATTAAAAAAACAATTTACTCAGGGAGCACTTGCACTTTGACACTGATCAGCAGCGGTAAAGTGCCCAAAGCATCTGAACCAGCAAAAACGAAATCCAGCACAGCGTCAACAATACAGGAGGTAGAGGCAAAATGTCAGGGGAACCACACCAAATATGCCAGGTCTAACAGTGGCATTCAATGACTCTCCTAACCAGTAAATGAGTGGCCATAAGTATTTTAGGTGATAAGGCATAAGCCCACCTCACAGGCCACAAAGCCTCAAACAGAAGGAAAAGCCCAAATAATATGCAGAAACCGACAGGATTTTTGTGAAATGTTTTTAGAGATTTTATTAAATGTTTTGATGATTCTTTGAATCAAATAAATAGACTTTGATATACAGAAAACAAGCAGCCTTACGCTTTCTATTCTGAATTATTCTCTAATGCTTCACTGTATAACGGGGTCATGGTATGTGAGAGGCACAGTGCCCATCTCATTAAAATTAATGAGATGGGAAATCGACTGTGCACCTACTTGTGCACAGAAGTAATTTCTGGGGTAGAGGTCTACCCAAAGCAGAGAAGCTCAAAGTCAGCATTCAAGGTTGCAATGTCCCAGCATAGTGACCCCTGTGCCTTAAAGGAGCAGTGGCTGGAGTGCCACAAAAAGTGACCCATTGTGAAATGGACACTGGAGATAGAGTTGGGAGCATGGTGTGGTCCTTGAGCATGCTGGCTGCGCCTGATGATGCCCATGGTTGGGTGCTGCAGAGTGTAATAAGCTATCAGACATTCACCACTTACACTCTACAATTTGTTACAGCTGGCCATTTGTAGAAAAAACCTCTATGCTTTGCGACTGCACAGCAGGCCGCAAGCATTTGTGCGTCGCAAGGAATGACCACTGGTAAGGATGTGCAATGTGTGCCTTTTGAATGTCAAAGCTAGTTGTGAGTCAGAGCTAGTTGTGAATTAAAGTGCATGTCTGCTAATTACAAATCAATACTTTTTTTGCGATATCAGCTGTGCTGGCTTTAGAAAAGGAAAAGTGTTTGAATATAGCATTACGAAGCATAATACATAACCTGTAGTGCATTATTACAAGTCCAGAGGAGAACGTGAAACTGCAAATTTTTTTTGTGTCTGAATAGAAATTGTGAATCCTTTGCAAACACGGACTGTGATTTTTCCCAAGCACATTTTGCAGGGTAATTCCTGTCAACATTTGTTCACAGAATAAAGGTTCCTATCTCGAGTTTTGCAGCCCGAGACGAGGTAACACATAAAGTTTTATCATTCGTTACAACCAGAACTGCATGTTATCCCTTAGTCCCACCCTTAAAATTGAGAATGGGAAGGCAAATTTGCCTGGAAACAAAACCACAGGGTGTGCTAACCATTTTCCCTGTGTGATCTTATCTTCCGCTATTTCCAAGCAACTAGTTTAGAACACAATAATACATTGAACCTGATATGATTTCACAAAAGATGTCACCCAATATACTGATTTATTAATTTATCGTGTCTTAAAGCTTATGAAAAACAGGAGCGGCCGGTGTCTCAATAGAGTTGAGGGGCAGGGGGCGAGAGATGGACAGATGACAAGACAATAAAAAACGATAAAAATAAAAAAAAACTCACTTGCTGCATCACAGCATCGCGCTCCCATCCACTGCAGGCACAGGCTCCCATAGTCCACTGCAGTCAATCCTGATGCTGCTTTCAGTAGCATAAAAGCATCATCAGGATTGTCTCAGCGCCCTTGATTTGTGCACCCAGTTAGACTGAGAGCCTGTGCCTGCTCTCTTCAACCCGGCAACTTAGCTCGGGTTGGAGAGAGATTCAGTGCGCATGACAGTTTGGCCTTCCTCAGACGGCTGGCCAAACCGCTATCAGCACTGTTTGTTTGTTTGTTTGTTTATATATTTGTTTGATTAATTAAAATCTTACAAAACGGATAAAAATGTATACGATACTTAAATACTGATGCATTGCATATATTCAAATACGTCTCATAAAACAATAAAAAGTACTCTGACCCATTAAAATTATTCCATTATTCAACTTGACAGTAATTACACAAAATTCAAACACAAGCGTCCAACTTTTTCTTGGCAATATAAGAAATTTCACAAATGCTGAATTAATTGCTAAGTCTTCGGGATCTAAGCTTGCCACAAGAGCCTGTCTACAGGTCCTTATACCACCTTCATTAAATAGTTTCTTAAGTACAGCTTTTCTTTCGACTTCCAGGTTCGGGCAAAGGCACATTAGGTGCATGATGTTTTCTAGACCAGATTTACAAAGCATACACGCCCGACTTCTTCAGGTCTTTTCCACGGTGCTAAATGACATGAGCCTGGAAAGATACCAAACCTAGCATTCATAAAGATTTGTTTATTTTTTTTCATCCATGATGTTTCCAAATAGGTTTGGATCTTCTTTTTCTTAAAACCATTTACTATTGGCAATGCATGGTGTCTTTTAGTGAAATCATCTTTGTCCTTTATCAAAGAAAGATAGTCCGTGATTTTGTTTACTGTCTTCTTGAAACTCTCCTGTTTGACCGCGTTGTTCCAAATAGGAGCTAAACCATAGTCCTTGATTGCCGATTTTAAATAGGCGAAAATAGTTAGGGAACGGTTGGTGCTTACTTCTTGCCAAAGAAGGCGGGACTAGGCATGAGCGGATTTTGCGGATTGGCAATCCGCGAATTTGCGGATTTGCGAACTCGCAATCCGCAAAATCCGCGAATTCCCGCGAATTTGCGGATTTTTTTTTTTTTTTGTGTTCGCCCGTGTTTCTGCCAGTTCGCGAGGGTTTTTACAATTTCGCAATTTGCGAACTTACCTGTCGGGTCGCAAGTTTTGCGAACTTGTTGTTTCTACGTGTCCAACCTGTTTGGGACACTCTTCTTCATCACTGCCACTCTCTGTCACCACTGCCACTCTCTGACTACTCATGCCACCCTCTGGCCCACCCATGCCACCCTCTGTTTCATCACCACACCCTCTGGTTGTCCAGTGTACATTATTTTCGGCAAAGCAAAGCACACCTTCCCTGCCTCAAGTGACCTGAATTAATTTGGGGCTGATTAATGTGTCACAGAATATTTTTTTAGCTGGCACCTGCTTCCTTAGTGCGCCCTGATTAGTGATCTTTTGCACTTGCTAAGTGCTTTCATTGTTGCAAAATTAGTTACAACACCTGCCCTGCCCCAACTGACAATAATGAATTAGGGGCTGATTAATGGATTTTAACTTCCAGCCTGGCTCCTGCTTGTCTCCCTTAGCTGTAATTCATGACCTTTGTGGCATATGTGTAACTATTCTGAGGTTCAGAGCAGGGTCACATAATAGTTTCAACTGGCAACTGAACTCTGGAGGGGCCCCTCAGGAAGCACTACAGGAAATGGCTACTAATGATGTGCCTGAACTTTTGAACCTGGTAAGTAGTTACTTTCAGTTTTGCTTAGATCGTATTTCTGCAATTTCGCACTTATTCGCGGGGCGCGAACTCACGCGAACAGTGCGAGCAGTGCGAGCAAAATCCGCTGCTCGCGGATTTGCGGATTTTGCAGGAAATTCGCAAATCTCGCGGATTGCGGATTTCCCGAAAATCCGCAAAATCCGCGAGCGGAACGGATTTTCCGCCCATGCCTAGGCGGGACATTTCGTTGTCATATTCATTTTTTATTCTGTTCCACATCTTCATTATGTTTCCTTTTCTTGCACAAGATTGGTCGTTCAGACCAAATTCCAACCTTACTTGTGTTTGTGAGGCATTCTTAAGGAGTGAAAATAAATGACGATAGGTTTTTGCTACCGAAGTATTTATAATCTCTGCATCGCTCCCATTGAGCACCTCACTCCCATATGTTAGGGAAGGCAATAGTTTAGCTGATATTGATTTTAATAGAGAGCGGTAAGACAAATCTCCAATGGATTTCTGGATAGATCTAAATGCGGCGGTAATGGAATTTGCTTGCCTTATAATTTCACTTTTCTGATGAACGAACTTATCATTATCACTGTAAGTTACTCCCAAGTATTTGTAATCCTTTACTTGTTCCAGTTTTTTACCTTCCAAAAACCAGGTATGCGCATGCTTTAATCGTACATTTTTGGTGATTACCATCATTTTAATCTTTGCGTCATTAATGTGCATACCGTTTCCCTCGGAGTATTTAGATATGCCGTCGATCAGTCGTTGCATCCCCACCTTTGTATAGCTCATTAGAACAACATCTTCCGCATATAGCAGGTTTGATATCGGAGTTTGAGCCAGCCTTGGTGGGTGGGCATTGATATCATTAGGGTCAGAAGTGAGATCGGATAAAAATAATTTAAAAAGTAGGGGAGCTAACACACAGCCCTGTTTAAGCCCATTCTTTTTTTTTTTTGTCCTCATACATGCCACCAGTAAATTGATACTCTGAATTGGCGCTCTTCAAGCCACTGACACAAACCTTCTGTTACGGCCCTTATGTTTGTGGATAGCCATTGAAGATTGCCCAGAGGTAGGGTTGTTACCCGTCCAACTTCCTCTCGTAATGGTACTTGCTGAATAGGAAGGACAGGACCACAAGACCTCTGGCATAATCATTGGACTATTAAATTATTTTTCACTCCAGGTTTTTAGCACCGACCACAATTTAGCAGACTTTTCACCCCCACATAAAGTATCTAGTTTACTCACCACCATGATGTTTTTAAGACAGTCTGCAAACGTCGGAGGGAGCGCCGACTTCCATATTTTACAGATCTCTCTTCTAGCGATCACTATTACATAGAAAATAAACTGTGATAGATTACTATTAACAACATAAACCGGAATAAAACCAAAAAAAAACAATCTGGGGGTACATATAATTGGAAATGATAGTACCTCCTCCAAGAACTTACACACTTGTCCCCAAAAGTTACTGTTTAAGCCCATTCGATGTTGGAATAATTTTAGTGACCGTTGAGCCATTACCCATCCTCACTCTAACCCAAGTATCAGAATGCAAAAGTTTAATCATTTTTAAAAGCTTGACTGGAATACCTTGTTTTGCAAGCTTGGTCCAAAGAAGCTCGCGATCAACACAGTCGAAGGCAGATTTAAAATCTACAAAACACAAATATAAAGGTAGATTTGCAATAATTGCCTTTTCAATTAATATTGCTACGATTAAAAGATTTGTTGTTGTGCCAAGGCCTTTGACAAAGCCTGTTTGGTTTGGGGGTATTACCTGCACTTCTTTTGCACACTCAGTTAAGTTCGTTAAAAGAATATTGGCAAACAACTTTGCATTTGAATCCTGTAAGGTAATTAGACGGTAATTTTCTGGCTGTTGCCAGTTGCCTTTTTTCAAATATTGGGATTATAAGCGAACCTTTCCATGAAGTTGGTATTTCCGCTCTCTCGACCACATCATTAAAAACAGCTGTGAGATGATCTGACCAGAAGTCGGGCGATTCTTTAAACAATGCAAAGGGAATGCCATTCCGCCCAGGGGCGCCATCTTTTTGTTTTTTTATCAATCTTGCCACTTGGCTGGGAGTTATAGTCACGTCTGTCACTCCTTCTTTGCAAATCTTTGTTAGAGGACTTTCGACATTAGGTTGTATCAAAGACCGTTGGTTTGGATTGAGATGAGTTTGTAGAAAAGTTACCCATTTTTCTTCGGATAAACTTGATCCAATTCCCAGATTCTTTGGTCTAGATAAGCCATTAATAAGTCTCCAGAACTCCCTTGAATTTGCCATTGAGCTTGCATGAAACATTTTTGTCCATAGGTCTGTCTTGCTTTGTTCTTTTCATTCCATATCAGTTTTCTCAGTTTACAATTGATATTCGCCACTGAGGCTCCTATATCTTTGTTAGACGGAGTCCTCTTTAGGTGTATCAGCACTGATAACAGTGTAAAACACTTCCCCTAGTGCCTGTCAACCCCCTGGCCCCGCCACAAAGCCTTGGCTCAGAGAGCAAAAATAAAAGAATAATAAACAAGGGTTTATTATCGTTTTAGTTTTTCATTTTTTTGTCTGCTGGGGGGGGGGGGGGGGGGGGGGACAACGCTCTTCCGCCATAGTGGTGGAGCCGCTGCTGATGAAGAAGCAGTGGAAAATGATAGTACTTTAACCTTATGTGCATCACACATGGGTTGCATATATTTATCTTGTTTCATTTCCACCCTATTTAAAGATGTTCCTGGTAAATATTAAGATGTAAAAAGCCTCAATTGCACTTTGAGTAAAGGTCCTACCTTTAAATATTTGTAAATTTTATAAAGGGAAAAGTAGATATATTTTTATCAGTGTTTTTTAAAGAACTCTCCGAAGTTATTTTCTCTTTTCAATTTTTTTTGTGCTACCACTTTCATTAGTTTCAAATTATGAAAGGCTCACATTTCGATTGTAGACAAACATAAAATCAAATATGCATAACTAAAAAAATCTAGCAGTATTTTTTTTTTTTAGAAAACGGTGTTCACTCTGTTTAGGGTTTGAGTATACCTCACAAATGAATGTCAGGAAAAATCTTTGAAAACAGAGTCTGCCAGAGACAGGCTCCAATACTCTCTGTGTCTTCCTCCACGAAATGAAAGGCACTGGCATGGCAGTTTGCACGCCCCTTGTTCCAGCATCAAAGCCTGTAATGCTGTAAGTTGCCTCACTCTTCCGGTTTCACTTTTACTGTACGGTTTGTGACTAAACACAACAAAGATGAGGGTTGTTGGGCCTTAGCAAACTACAGAGAAAACATAGGTATTCAGGGCAGGGAGGCGCACAATGTTTCAACCCCTTGGCTGCGGGGCATATTCCCCTGCCGTGCTGGGGGAGGGGGGGCGCGCAAAGCGCCCCGGTGCTCAGGACGAGCTCAGCTCGTCATGAGCCACGGTTATCGTGTGCTCATGACGAGCTGAGCTCGTCATGACCACACCCGTTTCATTAGAACGCTCGCACAGCAGGGGAATTTGCCCAGCGTGCGAGCGTTCTAACAGTCATGACGAGCTCAGCTCATCATGAGAACACGAGAACCGTGGCTCATGACGAGCTGAGCTCGTCATGAGCGTGGGAGGGGTTAATTCGAGACAGTTGCCTCATTTGGATGTGTGCACAAAGTACCATTTGTTACGAAAGTGTACATCTAGTGTGTAGTGACTTCTCTTACAGAATATATAACACCTGTGTTATATATGTACCAGTGTTACATTTTGGCGTTTGGGCGAAAACAAAGGGATAACATTTTGCAACTTTTTATAATATTTAAGTGTGTTTCAACAATATAATAGTTCTGTGACAATAATGTTCCCAAAGGAGTGTGGAGAAGCGAAAGGACTGATGACTGTAACCATGTTGCGCTATGAGAAATTCCTGTCTGGCGAGACATTTTAGGTCAGATTTTGATTTTGAGGTTTGTTTGCCCCTTCATTAGGAGGGACTCTGAACCTGTGGCTATTGGCCCTGTGTCGCCCGAACGCTTCACATCACTACACTGCCTTGCACCACACTACCTTACACTTTCTCATGTAACGTAACATAACACAACACAGGGGCGGATCCTCTGCTAAGGCGGAGGAGCGATGCCCCACTGCTTTAAGAACAGTGCAGACAAAAAATAGAATGATAATAACTAAACTTTATTATAATTTTATTTTTCCATTTCTAGGTGCCGGGAGGGGTGGGTCTGGCCAGAGCAGGGGCCATGGGAGGAGTGGTGAGCACACTCAAAGTGTGCATGAATGTTTGACCCACCGTTGTGGACTGGCCAAACATTGATGCGCACTTTGCATGTACCCCACCAGCCTGCATTACACAGCCTGGTGGGGAACATGCACAGGATCTCTGTCCCCGTTTGAGTGCTGAACCACGGGGTTCAACCCAATCACAATGCTGCAGTGCAGTGTTGTGATTGGTTTAGAGAGTCTGGGAGCCCGAGTGCTCTCCGCGATGATGAAGAGAGACGGCGGATAAGCTGCCGTTGGCGACATGACCAGCAGGTAAGTTTTCTTTATTTTTTATTTTCTACCCCCTCACCTCCCCCACCCCACCACCATTTCCGACCTGCCGCCACTCCATATCATTACAACATTCTCCACAAGCAGCCCAAAACCATGTAATCTTAGTACCAATCGAGCAGGGGTCAGCTCTCGGCATCCCTCAACGTGTCCCAAACAAGCTCAAGCGTTGGTAAAGTCAGGAACATACAGAGATAAACTTTGACAGGCACACTCACCTCATAACGTGAAGACCTACATCATGGTAGCCTCATCCATGCCTCCTAAGTGAGTGCCAAGACACTGCCTTCAGCATTTGAAGAGCATCTCTCATTGAATATTGAGGTCTCTTCTGTCCCAGAATTCAGAGCACCCAGGGAAATGAAGGGGGGGGGGGTTACTATTAACTCCAGCTCCAGCACAATTTCCCTCTTCAACTAGTGGGCCCCACTGGTGGATGTATCAAGCACACTGCAGTCTGAGTGTAGAGACTGACAGAGAGTGGGAATCATTACCTCTTTTCCTCTAGCGCTCTCCTCGAATTGTTCTAATACATTACCTTTAAGTGTGACCTTTTCACTAGCTCAAACCAGACAGACACAATCATGCGCACGCACACTGACAACCCACACTGAAATGCAAACTGAGCTAATCTCTCTCTCTCTTTCTCTATTTATCTCTGTCTAACACACTCATGCTGTTTTTCTCGCTCCCTTTATACAACAGAATACAAACTGCATAACAAGGTTACATGTGTTACTCAAATGCGGAAAGCATAAAGTGTATCTTTAGGTTTGGCCCACATGCCGGGGTTTCTTACAATGGATACTACATGGCTAAAAGTGCAGCACTCAATCCCTTGATATTCATTATTTAGTAGTCATTTGAGCCTAAGCATATGCCTTATATAGGATTTGTACATTGGTAACTGTGTAAATGCTATTCTTTCTCCATGTGTTTTTTCCTAACATGATAACCAATGCTGTCACCCTCAGAACGCACCAACTGCCTTCACACTAATGTATAAAAGTAAAGAATGATTTGTCAATCTGACTACTTTACCTGTCCAAAACCATCACACAAACTATATTCAATATATTATTGATAGCCCTTCCCATATGCAACTAGCATACCTGTGATAACCCATATTTTGGCTTTCTTATGATATTCAACAGCTCTGCAGAGCCAACCATAACATCAAACACCATCACTACACGCTCTCTATAATGCATCATCGTCAAACAGCACAGATAGAGATAAAAGCTCCTCAGTAATATGCCAACAGCCTAACACCATAACCTGGAAAAGCATGGCCAAATCAATTGGACTCTTATATACAAGAATATATTCTGGAATTGTGCATATAACTTTAGAATAAGCATAGCAAACCCTCCCATGCACACCATTCCATCATTAAACTCTGACCTGGCTTGTGAGGCTTGTAAAAAAGTGCTACACTTTGGCTAACCCAAAAAATAATATATATTACTCCAAACAGAGAAAAGCATCGAAAGCAATAACACCAAACACCATCATTGCAATCACATTAGGAAACAGCCTTAATCAAAGAGTATATGTGAGACGGATCACTCTCTGAATGGATCAGGCCTCCAATGGCTAGTTTGTAATAGGCAGAAACATGGCGACACATTTTTTAGACATAACTAGGGTTTTTAACTATCCTCAACATATGTCATAGAATTTTAATCTTGTGTAAGGAAGGGGGCATAAACAACTTTCACTTTACAGTCTTATTCTCTAACCCTTCTGATGGAGTAACATCTCTCTTCCTGGAAGCAAGTTCAGAAGTAGGAGATCAAAGCAATCACACTGGGCCTATCATGAAGAGTTTGCTTTGGAGACCTGCGTGGCTATTTGTGGACTTGATGATGAAGCAGAGCACACACTGTGGGTGAAAGTCCAGCATCCTTAAAGTGAAACCTTTTTAGGTCGCAGCACTTTCGCTGTCTCTTCAAAATATGCTATATTAAGGATATGGGCATAATGCTCCGCCGACGTTCCGCCTATCTTTTTAATTTGCTCAGGTCCTGGTCGTTTGTAAATGGGGGGTTTTCATTGGTCAATAGGCTTAATAGTACCGCCTTGTCTCTTCTTGTAACCTCCCATGAGGACACCCCCGTTACATGTGCTGTTACTCCCTAGGTTTTAATTACAGCCTCAGGCACTATTTTCTTTAGAGGCTTCAGGCAGGACTCACACTTGGTCCTAAGCTAGGCTGGCAGTGATTACTTCACTCACTAGAACATCTCACATTTATAAGAGACCGTCTATAAATTTCTCTTCATCAACTCCACACAAAATATGTACAACCTAATCCGAAATTATTGTAATCATTCTTTTGTCACATTTTAAAGCTACTAATTGTATATATGGACATAACTATTCGAATGCACGTATAGTACTGTCTTGCTTGCAATGCATTATGGGTAGGGTGGATTTACCATATCTTCTGCAGGTTGCAGTACAATATGTGACCAAAAGAGATCCCATTTTAGCGACATATGGTACGGAACCCTGCAACACCTCCAACTTTGTAGACATGCAGTACTGGTGCCTTGCTCACTAGGGACCTCTAGGAGCAACTTGCGGTTCTGCACCTAGACATGCAGTGCTGGTGCCTTGCTCACTAGGAGCATCTAGAAGAAGTTTGCTGTACTGCGCCGAGACATGCAGTGCTGGTGCCTTGCTGACTAGGGACCTCTAGGAGCAGCTTGCAGCACTGCACCAAGACATGCAGTGCTGGTACCTTGCTCACTAGGGACCTCAAGGAGCAGCTTGTTGTACTGCACCTAGACATACAGTGCTGGTGCCTTGCCCACTAGGGACGTCTAGGAGCAGCTTGAGGTACTGCAGCTAGAAATGCAGTGCTGGTGCCTTGCTCACTAGGGACCTCTAGGAGCAGCTTGCGGTACTGCCGGAGACATACACTGCTGGTTCCAGGCTCACTATGCAAGCATTTGCATTGCAGTAGGTCTTGCATTACTGAAAGTATGAGCTATTGGCATTGCATTATTATTTGCAACACCAAATACCTCAAACTATTGCACTGCAAATGTTTGTTACTCTTGAGAGGTGTCAATGAATAGCAAAGTCTGCATCTAATTGTAGTCTATGTAGTGAAGTAGGGACACAATTTGTCTTCCTTAAAGGACAAGGGTGTGGTACATATATGTTCTTGATATGTGGGAGCATGAAAACCATACCCTTTTCTCTCACCCTCCCACCAGTTGTTTTAGCTAAAGGGAGACAGCTGCTAAGTAGCACCGGACTATCTGATGCATCAGAGTGGCCTCTTGTGGCAGCTGTTAAATGTTGTGTTGCTACAGCAGTTCACTGACTATTTCTTTTGTTTTTTATCAACTTAAACTTTGAATTAAAAAAATCTTTAATAACTATTTAAAAAAATCAAATTACTTTGCAACTTTGAACATTCAGGAATCACAGCCGTTCTTCTGTGTTACCTCACTACACTTTTGTGTATTTACTGAAACACATCTCAAGCCAAATGTGACTCCTACAGCACCCGTGTTTACCAATTCACCTTCAATCATACAAACTGCATATAATGCTCTACAATACCGTCAGCTGTGCCACATTCTCCCATATTTCATCCTATCATTCTTTAGGTACACCACTTAACGTCACTGATAACTCACCTCCCCCCTCCTTGAACATTATTCTCCTCTGCTGAATACTGGTATAAAAGGCACCATAAATGCTCAGTTTGATATGATCCTAGACTGTCTTTCCTTATTCACCCCCTCTGAGAGGACCTTGGTGCATTATGTGGTATGGCTATGTAGCCTTACAGTGTATTATAGTTGCAAAAATAGTCTTCAGTCCAGTCAGGCTCATTTGAACAGCTTTAAGCTCAACCCTGGGTAGCTATTGCTTATGAACAGAAAGGATTGAACAAAGCAAATTAGTGTAAAGCATTTCACAGTACCACACAACGAAATCCAAAAGCCACACAGCATGAAAGAAACACAACATCAATTTATAAAACTAGATTATATTTTTATGAATTATCAGAGTCCTTGATGAACAAAACATTGGAGGGTTCAGGAGAAACAGATTTTCTAAGGTTTTATAACTTTTTAATTCAACCGCAAACAAGCACTGGTTAACAACAAATTTGGAAACTTTTCAAAAGCTTGTGAAATTTAATTCAACTACTACGGCCAAGCTTGAGTGACCAAATCCAACAAGATGAAGGTTGGGGTGGGGGGTGTGGGGGGGGGGAGGGTCACTGGAGCAGATTTGGACAGTTACCTGGCCCCATGAATGTTTTCCAATCAGTGCTTAATTTGTAAAAAATGAAGTGCCGGGGCTGAAAATGCGGCCAAGGAGGCTACAGACCACTTCTACCTCTAGTGTGCCCAACTTTCAACACCTGCACTGCCTCAGCCTCGTTCCTGTAACCATGCTGTGCAGTCCGTCCTATAAGACATGTGTTTTACTTCTTTACCCTCACCGACAGATGAGTACGAAAACTAAATGTACACCAAATGAAAATGCTTTTTTTGAACATATTAATCAGTGCGGTCTAACTGGGTTTGTTGCAGGTCAGGAGACTGCTTGAGCACAGCAGGTCATGTCACTGCCAGTGCTGCCTGTAGTTAGTTTGGTCCAGTTATGACAATAGCATAGGCATCCACTGCTCAGCTTTATGTGACCCTGCCTGCTACAGCAAAAGCACTGTGCCCAGCCACAATGCTGCAATGCCTGTGAGATGTGAGTATGGCTGTTGCACCTACTGGCCTCAAGCACACTCAGCAATTAGCATGCTTGGAGGCAGTGCACGGAAACTCCATAGCGCACAAAAGTTGCGGTGGGCCACACCCACATCAAGCATGTTGAGGCAATGCAGGGCTGCAGGCCCCCACTACAATTATCCAATGGGAGACTTAGGCTCAGGCAGTGGCAGGGTGAAGCAGACTCAGGGAATAGAATGCAAGCCGTTCGTTAATGATGACTTCTTGGATTCATGACAGGCGTGACAACATCATCACTAAAGTGATGATACACAATCATGCCTGCCTGAACTGATGTATGCCTCCCTATGAAAACATATGAGCCCATCACCATGCACGGTATGTGGTTCTTTTTATTTTAAATTGGACAATTAATATTGAGACCACCACCTATCAGAAATAGTAGCCCCGGCCCTGTGAAAGAAGTGCCCGTGCTGAGCACCTGAAGGCACCTGCTCAAATTAAGCACTGTTTCCAATCCAGTTCCAGACTTTACAGCACAACCGCCGTAGACCTAAATGGAGTGGTACTGATGCCGGGGATACAAGATGAAAAGATGCTCAAAGATGCTCTGGGAGAGCTTTGCAGTTGGCGGGATGCCTCTGTTGTGATTCCTCAGTCCACGGGTGATGAGGAGCAACTATGACCACATAGGTTAGGGTTCTGCAAAGTCCTCTTCGAGACAGTAGAAAGCCAGCTACAGTAGGGCTACCGGTCTCTGAGCAGAGTGGTTGGAACTGAATCCTTTAAGGGGTGGCTAGTGTCCTTCGTGGGTGACCAATCCAGACTTTGTGTCAGATTTTATCGCGCCTCAAGGAACCACCGGGTACCGCCGGGGGGAAAAGACTACATTTCCCAGAAGGCTTAGCGGCCGAGAGGCGGAGCATAAATAGACACTGCTTCCTGGAGCCGGTGTCGGATAGTCCGGTTCGTGTTTCCTGGCGTTCCTGTCGACTGTGCGGTGAGGATTCTTTGGAGCTTTGTTGTTAACTTCGGTATCTCGGATTCACCCAGTTGTGTGTATTTCCGGCGCTGTTGCGTCCGTTCTGTCCTCCGTTGGAGAGCCTTGTCACCGGCTATTGCGGAGGACGGTCTTGTATTCTTGGCATTGTTTCTTCCGTTCTGTCCTCCGTTGGAGAGCCTTGTCACCGGCTATTGCGGAGGACAGTCATTGTGTGTTCTCAGCTTTGTGCGCGTGTCTCCGTTGGCGAGCCCCCATTGCTCAGGCTCTTGCGGAGGACACGCTTTTGGCTTCTTCCCGTTTCCTCCGTTGGCGAGCCTTTTTGCTACGGCTATTGCGGAGGAAACAGTTGTTTGTTTTCGCGCTATTTGAATTACCAGATCCTCTGTTGGACAGCCTTCTTGCACCGGCTATTGCAGAGGGTCTGCTTTATTTAGTTCCTTGCTGAGACGAAGAGTTTACTCCATCTGAAATCACTTGCCTTCAGGTAACTTTTGTCTCCTTTGTTTGTGGGTGACGTAACCCTTATATTACTTTGTGGGAAATACTGTATGCGTACTGCGCAGTCCTTAGAACCTGGTCTACGTTTCTTCAGGACTTTGAAGCACAAAGATTAGGGTACGTAGTGTCCTTATTCCCCCAGATAGGTATTGCTATTTGCAGGGTCTTAAGGGGGTGTTTTACTGTTCAGTTTTGTGTGTTCACAGGGAAAGGCATTCACAGGCTGATTTACGTAACCTCAGTATAGAGAGGCATCTTCTGAGTTCGGGCGGTCAGCTTTCACCATACAGGTATAGCATGGTATAGCCTGATTGGTAGCTTGAGTAAGATGGTACTTTCATGAGAATTGACACCAATCCCTTGTTTGTTTTCTGTCTTCGCAGCTCTCCCTCCCTGCAGTCCCCTTCCTTTCCTTCCTGTTTATTATTTTTGCCCTCACCTGATCCTTCTCTAGCCCACGGCTATTACAGCATTCGGGGCTTGGATAGATCTGGAGGTGGCCTACTTGTACCACAAGCTGATCCTGAGGACGGAGAGGATAACAGAATATCCGACCCAAGTTATTTAGTCCTCCCGATCAGTTTAGGGTGATGGCAACCCTGGACGAGGTGATGGCAGCGTTAGTCGTGGTGCAATCTGAATTGATAGCATCGAGACAAGAAAGCACTGAATTACGGAACCGGTTGGATAACATCCAGAAAAACCCCTTTAGTGCTGGGGCTTCAGGGTCTGGTACAGCCGGTTCGGTAGTGGTGGAGATACCCCCTAGCATTCCGTTAGCCCACCCAGAACGATTCAACGGTGATGCCGGATCAGTGCAAGTGTTTATGACGCAAGTTTTGATGCATTTTTCATGCAAACCCCGGTCATTCCCTACCAATCAGTCAAAGGTGGCGTTTGTCATCTCGTATTTAGTAGGAGACGCGGCTCAATGGGCGGTTCCCATGGTTCAGAGAAATGACCCAATGTTACATGATTGGGACGCATTCCAAGCAGAGTTCACCAAGGTATTCGATAGGAGAGCTGATACATATACGGCAGATAAAGAACTATTAGGCCTACGTCAAGGGAATCAAGACCTGGTAACATATTTGAATAATTTCAGACGTTTAGTCGCTGAAACTAAGTGGCCGGAAGCCAAACAAGCGTCAATCTTTCATCAGGGTTTGACCGAAGAAATGCAAGACATCATCGCTCAAATCGACCCCCAACCCGTGTCATGTGAAGATTTGATTAATTTGGTATTAAGACTAGACCATAGGATGAAGAATCGTAAAGGGGGTGGTGGAGCTAAGAACCGTCCTATTCCCTCTTCCGTGGCGGTAAAGACCCCGGATAGTTCGGTATCGCATGCCGCTGAGCCTATGGATATAGGAGCTGTTCGTGCCGCTTTGACCGCCACTGAAAAGGAACAGAGGCGCAAGTTGGGCCGTTGTCTTTATTGTGGCAAAAAAGGCCATTATGTCAGAGAATGCCCGGTCAAACCCAAATTTTCCAAATTTCGCTTGAATAGGGGGGTGTCAGCGGCCACTGAGAAACCGGCGGAAAACTGAAGAGCTCTGGGGGTGTTGAAGGGGTTCCCTGGAGTCAGATTACTATCCCTTCCATGTTGAGTATGGTTGTAGGAGCGCAACATTTATTCGTTAAGATAGTCTTGATGATAGGCATGATTGAGGTACATACACAGGCCATGGTGGATTCCGGGGCTACGGGTTTCTTCATGGATATGAAAGAAGCAGAAAGGTTAGGCATTCCTCTAATCCCCAAGGAAGATGGTACTGATGTGTTTGCAGTAGATGGGAGGAAACTGAACACAGGGCCCATAAGTTATCAAACGGCCTTAACTGAGATGAGATACGGTCGTCATAGAGAAAGAGTGTCTTTCAGCATCATAGAGGCACCGCAGTATGGGGTGATTTTAGGCATTCCCTGGCTGAAAAGACACAACCCCGACATCAATTGGGAAACCGGCAATATTTCGATGAATTCTGCACATTGTGAAGAGCATTGTTTTAAATATGCACAATGTCCTTCGTTTGCTTTGGCCGGTGGGGGTGTAATAGCCACGGCCGCAGAAAAGGCAGTATCTCTCCCAATGGCATATCAGGACTTTGAAGGGGTGTTTGACGAAGTAAGAGCTGAAGAATTACCCCCACATAGGCCATACGATTGCCAAATCGAGTTAGTTCCAGGGGCGGTGATCCCTAAGGGACGGCTGTATGCACTGACAGAGCCTGAGAACGCTTACTTGAGAACCTATTTAGACAAGCTGTTAGAATTAGGGTTCATACGTCCTTCAAGATCGCCAGCAGCATCCCCTTTGTTTTTCATCCCTAAGGCTAACGGGGATCTGAGAGCCTGTGTAGACTTTCGAGCCCTCAACGCGGTAACAATCAAGAACAGATACCCTTTGCCATTAATAAACGTCTTACTGGAGCAGGTGAAGAAAGCCAAGGTATTCACCAAATTAGACTTAAAGGGAGCATATCATCTGGTTAGAATGCGAGCAGGGGATGAATGGAAGACAGCATTCCAGACCAGGTATGGGTTATTCGAATACCTGGTCATGCCCTTCGGGCTCTGCAATGCCCCTGCTGCATTCCAGTTTTTCCTGAACGACGTGTTAAGAGAAATATTGGACAGACATGTCATTGTATATATAGATGATATCCTCATCTATTCAGAATCAGAGGACATGCATATACAACATGTCAAGTCTGTTCTAAGGATACTACAGAAAAACCATCTCTATTGCAAATTGTCCAAATGTGACTTTCACGTCACTACAGTTGAGTTTCTGGGGGTTATGCTTACCCCTCAGGGACAGGAAATGGCGGAGAGGAAGATCCAAGCAGTACGAGATTGGCCAAGTCCTCGAAACGTCAAGGATGTCCAATGCTTCCTAGGATTTGCCAATTTCTACAGACGTTTTATTAACCAGTTTTCGAAAGTGGTGGCTCCCATAACGAGACTGTTGAAAAAAGACCAAGGGTTCATGTAGGATATGAGGGCTCAGGAGGCGTTTGCTGCTTTAAAGGAAGCGTTTGTCACCGCTCCAATATTGACACACCCCAATACTGATGTCCCTTTCATAGTCGAGGCAGACGCTTCAGAGGTAGCTACCGGAGCCATTCTTTCACAAAGAAATGAAATCACAGGACAATTGCATCCCGTGGCCTTTATGTCACATAAGCTTACGGGGGCGGAACTTAACTATTGCATAGCCGAGAAAGAACTCTTAGCTATCAAGCAGGCGTTCACTGAATCGAGGCATTTCCTTATGGGGGCAAAGCACGTGGTGACGGTTTATACCGATCACCGCAATCTACAGTTCATGTCAGCAGCCAGACATTTAACCCCCAGACAGTTGAGGTGGATGCTTTTCTTTTCGGGATATAATTTCATTATCACTTTCAGACCTGGAGCAGACAATCGAAAGGCGGATGCCTTGTCTCGTCAATCATCTACGAAGGTCTCGGAGGCCAGAGCAGAAACCTCTATAGTGGACCCTGTCAAGGTGGTTTGTGGCATCCAACCTGATGCCTTTCTGCAGGGTATACGATATGGGATTAGAATGGATCAGTGGAAGAGATGGCTACAGACACATCCTGAATGGCAACTACAACATGGCTTTCCAATCAACCAAGGACGGATGCTGGTGCCCTCTGAATCCCTGCGTAAACAAATGTTCGAGTGGTGTCACGCTTGACCCAGTGCTGGACACGTTGGGTTAGATAAGACTATGGATCTGATTCAGCGTAGGTGTTGGTGGCCTACGATTAGGGTTGATGTTAGAAAATGGGTGACTGAGTGTGATGTTTGTGCTCGCGCCAAGTCTGATCATCGTCGGCCTGCAGGACTACTACAGCCCATGCCTACCCCTTCTACTCCCTGGGAACGTATATCTTTGGACTTTGTGGTAGGTCTTCCCAGGGATCAGGGTTGCACAACAGTGTTGGTAGTCATTGATTATCTAACTAAGATGGGGCATTTCATTGCTTGTCCTCAGATGCCGACAGCAGGTCAACTGGCACTGCTTCTTATGAGACATATCGTACGTCTGCATGGCCTACCAGCGGTCATAGTTTCGGATAGGGGCTCTCAGTTCACCGCCCAGTTTTGGAAGGCATGGTGCTCCTCTCTCCACATTAAGACAGCGTTGTCTACGAGCTTCCATCCCCAGACCGATGGACAGACGGAACGCCTCAACCAGACGTTGAAGCAATTCTTGCGATGCTATGTTTCTCAGGGGAAAAAAGATTGGGTGGAGCACCTTTGGCTTGCTGAGGTGGCATACAACAATGCGACACATTCTGCCACGAGAGTATCGCCATTTTACTGCACTTATGGTCATCATCCCCGATTTCTCCCTTTTGTGCAGCCGTACAGTGAGGAGACCGTGCCTGAAGCCGCAAGAAGGGTTTCTCGACTCAAAAGGATTCTGGAACAGGTGCAGGAGTCCCTGAGGACCTCCAAGGTGGCCTATAAGAACACGGCTGACAAGAGACGTCGTCCTGGTCCCTTGTATCGTGTGGGGGATTGGGTGTGGTTGTCCACCCGGAACTTCAGGTTTAGACATTACAGTGTGTTTAACCCTCGATACATAGGTCCCTTTCGTGTGGTGCAGCGCATCAATCCAGTGGCAGTGAAGTTGCTGTTACCTACACATCTGCGTATTCATCCGGTTTTCCATGTGTCCCTGCTCAAGCCTGCAGCTGCGGTGGTGCGGCGCCTCCCTCCCCCTTTGCTGGTTTCTGAAGGTCTGGAATACGAGGTGGAGGGGATTCTGGACTCCAGGTGGCGTGGCCGTGGCCTTCAGTATCTGGTGGCCTGGAAGGGCTACGGTCCCGAGAAGAACTCGTGGGAACCTGCATCGGGTGTTCATGCTCCGCGCCTGGTGGCTGCTTATCATCGCCGTTTCCCTGGGCGCCCTGGTCCCCTTCGGCGCTCTAGGTGAGGGGGGATGTACTGTCAGATTTTATCACGCCTCAAGGAACCACCGGGTACCGCCGGGGGGAAAAGACTACATTTCCCAGAAGGCTTAGCGGCCGAGAGGCGGAGCATAAATAGACACTGCTTCCTGGAGCCGGTGTCGGATATTCCGGTTCGTGTTTCCTGGCGTTCCTGTCGACTGTGCGGTGAGGATTCTTTGGAGCTTTGTTGTTAACTTCGGTATCTCGGATTCACCCAGTTGTGTGTATTTCCGGCGCTGTTGCGTCCGTTCTGTCCTCCGTTGGAGAGCCTTGTCACCGGCTATTGCGGAGGACGGTCTTGTATTCTTGGCATTGTTTCTTCCGTTCTGTCCTCCGTTGGAGAGCCTTGTCACCGGCTATTGCGGAGGACAGTCATTGTGTGTTCTCAGCTTTGTGCGCGTGTCTCCGTTGGCGAGCCCCCATTGCTCAGGCTCTTGCGGAGGACACGCTTTTGGCTTCTTCCCGTTTCCTCCGTTGGCGAGCCTTTTTGCTACGGCTATTGCGGAGGAAACAGTTGTTTGTTTTCGCGCTATTTGAATTACCAGATCCTCTGTTGGACAGCCTTCTTGCACCGGCTATTGCAGAGGGTCTGCTTTATTTAGTTCCTTGCTGAGATGAAGAGTTTACTCCATCTGAAATCACTTGCCTTCAGGTAACTTTTGTCTCCTTTGTTTGTGGGTGACGTAACCCTTATATTACTTTGTGGGAATTACTGTATGCGTACTGCGCAGTCCTTAGAACCTGGTCTACGTTTCTTCAGGACTTTGAAGCACAAAGATTAGGGTACGTAGTGTCCTTATTCCCCCATATAGGTATTGCTATTTGCAGGGTCTTAAGGGGGTGTTTTACTGTTCAGTTTTGTGTGTTCACAGGGAAAGGCATTCACAGGCTGATTTACGTAACCTCAGTATAGAGAGGCATCTTCTGAGTTCGGGCGGTCAGCTTCCACCATACAGGTATAGCATGGTATAGCCTGATTGGTAGCTTGAGTAAGATGGTACTTTCATGAGAATTGACACCAATCCCTTGTTTGTTTTCTGTCTTCGCAGCTCTCCCTCCCTGCAGTCCCCTTCCTTTCCTTCCTGTTTATTATTTTTGCCGTCACCTGATCCTTCTCTAGCCCACGGCTATTACAGCATTCGGGGCTTGGATAGATCTGGAGGTGGCCTACTTGTACCACAAGCTGATCCTGAGGACGGAGAGGATAACAGAATATCCGACCCAAGTTATTTAGTCCTCCCGATCAGTTTAGGGTGATGGCAACCCTGGACGAGGTGATGGCAGCGTTAGTCGTGGTGCAATCTGAATTGATAGCATCTAGACAAGAAAGCACTGAATTACGGAACCGGTTGGATAACATCCAGAAAAACCCCTTTAGTGCTGGGGCTTCAGGGTCTGGTACAGCCGGTTCGGTAGTGGTGGAGATACCCCCTAGCATTCCGTTAGCCCACCCAGAACGATTCAACGGTGATGCCGGATCAGTGCAAGTGTTTATGACGCAAGTTTTGATGCATTTTTCATGCAAACCCCGGTCATTCCCTACCAATCAGTCAAAGGTGGCGTTTGTCATCTCGTATTTAGTAGGAGACGCGGATCAATGGGCGGTTCCCATGGTTCAGAGAAATGACCCAATGTTACATGATTGGGACGCATTCCAAGCAGAGTTCACCAAGGTATTCGATAGGAGAGCTGATACATATACGGCAGATAAAGAACTATTAGGCCTACGTCAAGGGAATCAAGACCTGGTAACATATTTGAATAATTTCAGACGTTTAGTCGCTGAAACTAAGTGGCCGGAAGCCAAACAAGCGTCAATCTTTCATCAGGGTTTGACCGAAGAAATGCAAGACATCATCGCTCAAATCGACCCCCAACCGGTGTCATGTGAAGATTTGATTAATTTGGTATTAAGACTAGACCATAGGATGAAGAATCGTAAAGGGGGTGGTGGAGCTAAGAACCGTCCTATTCCCTCTTCCGTGGCGGTAAAGACCCCGGATAGTTCGGTATCGCATGCCGCTGAGCCTATGGATATAGGAGCTGTTCGTGCCGCTTTGACCGCCACTGAAAAGGAACAGAGGCGCAAGTTGGGCCTTTGTCTTTATTGTGGCAAAAAAGGCCATTATGTCAGAGAATGCCCGGTCAAACCCAAATTTTCCAAATTTCGCTTGAATAGGGGGGTGTCAGCGGCCACTGAGAAACCGGCGGAAAACTGAAGAGCTCTGGGGGTGTTGAAGGGGTTCCCTGGAGTCAGATTACTATCCCTTCCATGTTGAGTATGGTTGTAGGAGCGCAACATTTATTCGTTAAGATAGTCTTGATGATAGGCATGATTGAGGTACATACACAGGCCATGGTGGATTCCGGGGCTACGGGTTTCTTCATGGATATGAAAGAAGCAGAAAGGTTAGGCATTCCTCTAATCCCCAAGGAAGATGGTACTGATGTGTTTGCAGTAGATGGGAGGAAACTGAACACAGGGCCCATAAGTTATCAAACGGCCTTAACTGAGATGAGATACGGTCGTCATAGAGAAAGAGTGTCTTTCAGCATCATAGAGGCACCGCAGTATGGGGTGATTTTAGGCATTCCCTGGCTGAAAAGACACAACCCCGACATCAATTGGGAAACCGGCAATATTTCGATGAATTCTGCACATTGTGAAGAGCATTGTTTTAAATATGCACAATGTCCTTCGTTTGCTTTGGCCGGTGGGGGTGTAATAGCCACGGCCGCAGAAAAGGCAGTATCTCTCCCAATGGCATATCAGGACTTTGAAGGGGTGTTTGACGAAGTAAGAGCTGAAGAATTACCCCCACATAGGCCATACGATTGCCAAATCGAGTTAGTTCCAGGGGCGGTGATCCCTAAGGGACGGCTGTATGCACTGACAGAGCCTGAGAACGCTTACTTGAGAACCTATTTAGACAAGCTGTTAGAATTAGGGTTCATACGTCCTTCAAGATCGCCAGCAGCATCCCCTTTGTTTTTCATCCCTAAGGCTAACGGGGATCTGAGAGCCTGTGTAGACTTTCGAGCCCTCAACGCGGTAACAATCAAGAACAGATACCCTTTGCCATTAATAAACGTCTTACTGGAGCAGGTGAAGAAAGCCAAGGTATTCACCAAATTAGACTTAAAGGGAGCATATCATCTGGTTAGAATGCGAGCAGGGGATGAATGGAAGACAGCATTCCAGACCAGGTATGGGTTATTCGAATACCTGGTCATGCCCTTCGGGCTCTGCAATGCCCCTGCTGCATTCCAGTTTTTCCTGAACGACGTGTTAAGAGAAATATTGGACAGACATGTCATTGTATATATAGATGATATCCTCATCTATTCAGAATCAGAGGACATGCATATACAACATGTCAAGTCTGTTCTAAGGATACTACAGAAAAACCATCTCTATTGCAAATTGTCCAAATGTGACTTTCACGTCACTACAGTTGAGTTTCTGGGGGTTATGCTTACCCCTCAGGGACAGGAAATGGCGGAGAGGAAGATCCAAGCAGTACGAGATTGGCCAAGTCCTCGAAACGTCAAGGATGTCCAATGCTTCCTAGGATTTGCCAATTTCTACAGACGTTTTATTAACCAGTTTTCGAAAGTGGTGGCTCCCATAACGAGACTGTTGAAAAAAGACCAAGGGTTCATGTAGGATATGAGGGCTCAGGAGGCGTTTGCTGCTTTAAAGGAAGCGTTTGTCACCGCTCCAATATTGACACACCCCAATACTGATGTCCCTTTCATAGTCGAGGCAGACGCTTCAGAGGTAGCTACCGGAGCCATTCTTTCACAAAGAAATGAAATCACAGGACAATTGCATCCCGTGGCCTTTATGTCACATAAGCTTACGGGGGCGGAACTTAACTATTGCATAGCCGAGAAAGAACTCTTAGCTATCAAGCAGGCGTTCACTGAATCGAGGCATTTCCTTATGGGGGCAAAGCACGTGGTGACGGTTTATACCGATCACCGCAATCTACAGTTCATGTCAGCAGCCAGACATTTAACCCCCAGACAGTTGAGGTGGATGCTTTTCTTTTCGGGATATAATTTCATTATCACTTTCAGACCTGGAGCAGACAATCGAAAGGCGGATGCCTTGTCTCGTCAATCATCTACGAAGGTCTCGGAGGCCAGAGCAGAAACCTCTATAGTGGACCCTGTCAAGGTGGTTTGTGGCATCCAACCTGATGCCTTTCTGCAGGGTATACGATATGGGATTAGAATGGATCAGTGGAAGAGATGGCTACAGACACATCCTGAATGGCAACTACAACATGGCTTTCCAATCAACCAAGGACGGATGCTGGTGCCCTCTGAATCCCTGCGTAAACAAATGTTCGAGTGGTGTCACGCTTGACCCAGTGCTGGACACGTTGGGTTAGATAAGACTATGGATCTGATTCAGCGTAGGTGTTGGTGGCCTACGATTAGGGTTGATGTTAGAAAATGGGTGACTGAGTGTGATGTTTGTGCTCGCGCCAAGTCTGATCATCGTCGGCCTGCAGGACTACTACAGCCCATGCCTACCCCTTCTACTCCCTGGGAACGTATATCTTTGGACTTTGTGGTAGGTCTTCCCAGGGATCAGGGTTGCACAACAGTGTTGGTAGTCATTGATTATCTAACTAAGATGGGGCATTTCATTGCTTGTCCTCAGATGCCGACAGCAGGTCAACTGGCACTGCTTCTTATGAGACATATCGTACGTCTGCATGGCCTACCAGCGGTCATAGTTTCGGATAGGGGCTCTCAGTTCACCGCCCAGTTTTGGAAGGCATGGTGCTCCTCTCTCCACATTAAGACAGCGTTGTCTACGAGCTTCCATCCCCAGACCGATGGACAGACGGAACGCCTCAACCAGACGTTGAAGCAATTCTTGCGATGCTATGTTTCTCAGGGGAAAAAAGATTGGGTGGAGCACCTTTGGCTTGCTGAGGTGGCATACAACAATGCGACACATTCTGCCACGAGAGTATCGCCATTTTACTGCACTTATGGTCATCATCCCCGATTTCTCCCTTTTGTGCAGCCGTACAGTGAGGAGACCGTGCCTGAAGCCGCAAGAAGGGTTTCTCGACTCAAAAGGATTCTGGAACAGGTGCAGGAGTCCCTGAGGACCTCCAAGGTGGCCTATAAGAACACGGCTGACAAGAGACGTCGTCCTGGTCCCTTGTATCGTGTGGGGGATTGGGTGTGGTTGTCCACCCGGAACTTCAGGTTTAGACATTACAGTGTGTTTAACCCTCGATACATAGGTCCCTTTCGTGTGGTGCAGCGCATCAATCCAGTGGCAGTGAAGTTGCTGTTACCTACACATCTGCGTATTCATCCGGTTTTCCATGTGTCCCTGCTCAAGCCTGCAGCTGCGGTGGTGCGGCGCCTCCCTCCCCCTTTGCTGGTTTCTGAAGGTCTGGAATACGAGGTGGAGGGGATTCTGGACTCCAGGTGGCGTGGCCGTGGCCTTCAGTATCTGGTGGCCTGGAAGGGCTACGGTCCCGAGAAGAACTCGTGGGAACCTGCATCGGGTGTTCATGCTCCGCGCCTGGTGGCTGCTTATCATCGCCGTTTCCCTGGGCGCCCTGGTCCCCTTCGGCGCTCTAGGTGAGGGGGGATGTACTGTCAGATTTTATCGCGCCTCAAGGAACCACCGGGTACCGCCGGGGGGAAAAGACTACATTTCCCAGAAGGCTTAGCGGCCGAGAGGCGGAGCATAAATAGACACTGCTTCCTGGAGCCGGTGTCGGATATTCCGGTTCGTGTTTCCTGGCGTTCCTGTCGACTGTGCGGTGAGGATTCTTTGGAGCTTTGTTGTTAACTTCGGTATCTCGGATTCACCCAGTTGTGTGTATTTCCGGCGCTGTTGCGTCCGTTCTGTCCTCCGTTGGAGAGCCTTGTCACCGGCTATTGCGGAGGACGGTCTTGTATTCTTGGCATTGTTTCTTCCGTTCTGTCCTCCGTTGGAGAGCCTTGTCACCGGCTATTGCGGAGAACAGTCATTGTGTGTTCTCAGCTTTGTGCGCGTGTCTCCGTTGGCGAGCCCCCATTGCTCAGGCTCTTGCGGAGGACACGCTTTTGGCTTCTTCCCGTTTCCTCCGTTGGCGAGCCTTTTTGCTACGGCTATTGCGGAGGAAACAGTTGTTTGTTTTCGCGCTATTTGAATTACCAGATCCTCTGTTGGACAGCCTTCTTGCACCGGCTATTGCAGAGGGTCTGCTTTATTTAGTTCCTTGCTGAGATGAAGAGTTTACTCCATCTGAAATCACTTGCCTTCAGGTAACTTTTGTCTCCTTTGTTTGTGGGTGACGTAACCCTTATATTACTTTGTGGGAATTACTGTATGCGTACTGCGCAGTCCTTAGAACCTGGTCTACGTTTCTTCAGGACTTTGAAGCACAAAGATTAGGGTACGTAGTGTCCTTATTCCCCCATATAGGTATTGCTATTTGCAGGGTCTTAAGGGGGTGTTTTACTGTTCAGTTTTGTGTGTTCACAGGGAAAGGCATTCACAGGCTGATTTACGTAACCTCAGTATAGAGAGGCATCTTCTGAGTTCGGGCGGTCAGCTTCCACCATACAGGTATAGCATGGTATAGCCTGATTGGTAGCTTGAGTAAGATGGTACTTTCATGAGAATTGACACCAATCCCTTGTTTGTTTTCTGTCTTCGCAGCTCTCCCTCCCTGCAGTCCCCTTCCTTTCCTTCCTGTTTATTATTTTTGCCCTCACCTGATCCTTCTCTAGCCCACGGCTATTACAGCATTCGGGGCTTGGATAGATCTGGAGGTGGCCTACTTGTACCACAAGCTGATCCTGAGGACGGAGAGGATAACACTTTGACAAGACTACTGGGTCTGTCTGACTTGGCAGCAACCGTAGGCTGTCAAGGATTGGTCTCTTGGAGTGCCCCATGGAAGCTGGCAGTGAATCATTTCCAGTGGCTAGCAACTTGCTGGTTAGGCTTCTTCAGCTGTTTTGACCCTGGAGCTGCTTCCAAGGAATCAGCCCGATGATCCTTGGAGTCACTGCTTTGGTCTGCGGCTGGGGTATGACTTTTCCCCACTTGGCAAGCCCAAAAGTGAAGCAGCTGCAGTCCAGCAGACAGTAAAGTCTCCCTTTGTGCAGTCTGGGGCAGCAAGGCAGTGCTTCTTCGGTCTTTGTTCCAAATCTGTCAGTATCTGAGGTTAGGGGTGCCAGCGGTGCCATATTAAACCCAGGAAAGAGTCCAAATGATACAAGGCGGCTGCCAGCCAATGGGCTACTAGGTCCCCTCTCCCTTGGTGATGACTTTCGACCAACATGTGGCAACCGGTAATCTCAGAGAGTGCTATTGTGGCCACTATCAGAATATCTGAACTTTTCCTTGACAGTGAGAAGCTTGGGAGCCCACCCTAGAGTGTGGCTACCTGAGGGCTACACGAACACAGGAAAACTGATTTGGGCATTGGTTTTATCTCTCTGGCCCTGCCCCCAGCATGTCTATCTAAACAAAGGGCTGTCACTCAGTAATGTTATCGCCATTTGCCCACCAACGCTTTGCCTTTGAAGCTCGCGTTTTGGGGTAACACCTGAGTGACTTCTTGAGAGGGGAAGGTGGCACCTCTCCCTGCAGCAGCATTCTATTGTTTTTGAGACTGGGAGCCACTCACACAACCCCACAGGTGGGCAGAGGGCTGTCTGTGGGCCAGTGACCATGTGAGGCTAGTGGACCAGCTGGGCCACAGAGTGGCAACCTTCTAAAAGTTGCTTGATGTTAATACTGACATAAAATTTGGCCTGGGCATCAGATCAGGTTTGATGCCACAATTAATTTGATACATCACAGTACCCAGTTAGGTAGTCCCATTCAGAAGTTAACCAGGTTGGGGTGCCAGCCTGTAGCCCTGTATTAGCCAATGGGGCTACTAACCTTTAAACAGCAAAAGGGAAAATTTGAGAGGTTTTGGTGCAGGGGCATATATAAACATAGATGCCCCACTTAATAATATAAAGCTCCCTGCCGTAAGGCTCTCTAGGCCTTCCTTAGGGGAGCCTTACTTATATTGTTAAGAAAAGGGTGGCGCTACCATGAGTTGGAATCACAAAGTCGAATTAGCAGTATGGCAACTGCCCTTCCAGTCTGCAGTGGCAGGCTGGGAGCTATGTTGTACTTTGTCACACACAGAGTGGCACAAACAGTGCTGCAGCCTTGGTTGGACACTCTGCCTAACATGCCCTTAGTACCCTGGGTACTATATACTATGGTCTTATAAGTATTCAGGACTTGCGAATTGGGAATAGTCAATTCAACATACACTGGATGGTTGAGAACACTGCATCTGAGGTCTGATTAGCAGTTCTCAGAGCACTCTCGGAGTCGATAACCCAGTGGCTAGTAGTCCAAATGGGGGCAAAAAGTGGGGGAAACCTGCAAAATGCCTATTTCCTTACAGCCCTTATTGACAACATAAGCAATTTTTATAAATGTCTTTTGAGACAATTTTTTTCTTGCGAGCACTCACCAACTTAACATTGGCTAGCCGCTCGAGAGAAAATAACTCCACTTTGTATCACTTCGCCGAGTTGTATTTTGTCACGCACAGAGTGGCACAAACAGTGCTGCAGCCTTGGTTGGACACTCAGCCTTACATGCCCTTGGTACCCTGGTGGTTTTGAACTCACTTACTGGCTCCTGTCTGGCCCAGACTATTGCATGTGCAAATCTAACTAGCTTCTACATGTGCAATGCACTGCTTCATGATCAAAGTCCTTTGCCTTGCTTAGATTGAGCACTGGAACATCTGAGTTTGAGGTAATTTGCATTTCAGCCCATGTGTTATCTCAAGAACTGTCTCTAACTGGAAATAGCCAATCATAGCCTACTGACGGTAACTTCACTTTTCCACTTTATTCATCATTACATTATATGATGCTATAATTTATTGCAGTTATATATTATATCTGATATTGCCCTGCTGGCTTGATTTTCTCCCCTCTGACTGTCAAAACCTGATTAATGTAATTTATCACATCACTTCTTCTAATGAACAGCTGCATTTCCCACACAGCTGCTTTTGTGCAAATGGATTTCAAGGTTCTACACCAGCGTTTGGTGGTTAACAACATTGGAGGCTATCCACCAAGCCTTTTGTACCTTGACAGGAACCACCATGATGGAGATTCCTATAAAGCTACAGAGATCTCAAAATTTATCAGACGGTAGTCTGTCTGGGTAGTAGGTGAAATGTCCTCTGCCATCCTGACTGAAGGAGTAACATTTGCCAAACTTTAAAGATGGCCCTTAAACTTATCATCAAAATCTAGGTGAAGCTGCAACAAATGTCATTTTGAGGATGGTGTATAAGCACAATCGCAGGTTCTCCAGCTACCTTGACAGAGCTTTTCAGGCAAAAGTGGGAAGTCAAATTTCCAATGGAGGAGAGCTGCGGGGCTTGACAGGCCAAGAGAATGAGTAAGATGTTGTGAGAGAAAGTTTGGGAAATCATTACTCAAACTACCAGCTATCTTCTCTACATCAGTATTGGAGGCAGATGTTGTCTATTCCTCAATTGAGTCGAAATGACAGACAGTCCCCACTAGATACAGACTGAAAAGGGTGAGCTCAAGAACTACTCACCTGGTAAACAAAGCATGGAAGGAACATTTCTCTATGCAGCCTAAATCTAGCTATGTGATTCAATAGAATAAGGTAGCACAGAGGCAATGCTCAGTGCCAACCATGAATCTAAATTTCTTGTCATGCAAGAGGCAAAATGCCATTGTAAACAAGCAATCCTGGATCTTGAGACGACAAAATATATGGCTCGCCCTTGGAAATCTAAAAATGAGTTCCCACGTTAGCTTGTTTGACCCATCCCCGCAGGCTCAACAATAACTTGTCTTGCTAGCAAACGACAGAGAAAGAAGACTTTTCGCCCTAATCTGGAAGTGGGGGGAGGATGCTTGTTCTTAAATAAAATCAAGAATGGATGCAACCCAAAGTTCACCAACAAATGCCTTTGGGTGAAAAGGAGGACTTGTAACATTTCATATTGACCTATCACCTTTATTTCAAGGTGAGGTCCAATACAGTAGCTAAGACCCTGGGCAAAGAGTAATCTGGAAAGGACCGGCTATTCATTTTAAGTGACCTTGCAGGACATGTGACCAAGGCAACAGGCCCATGCCTGAGGCTCAGCTTGGATATTAACATGAAGCTTCAGACTCAACAAGAGCAATCTCAGTGTAAATATCGGCTGGCTCATTTTAATTTGAGAGTCGCCCAGGCTGTCAGCAGTAGTACGACTGTTTTATGGCCTGAGTCTTCCTAGGTCGGATATATTTGGTTTCGTCTTTGGAGTATATAGTTATTCAGTTTGGTCCTTAAACTCTTGCTTAAAGTTTTATATGTTGTTTTTAATTGTTTTTGTGAAAGGCAGGTTTGTATTATGGGCAATACATTCCTTAAATTCTTAAAATCAAGGCTAGGTGAGGACCGCACTCAAGGGTGAAGCCTGCCTCTTCAGTGGGTGAGGGTCTTGCATCCTTATAACAGGAATGCTAGGAAGGTAGGATTCAACTCGACTCTCAATTTAGACATAATCTGTGGGGTTGCTGATTTTTCGGGGACCTTTATATACCAGTGTGTGCGAAGTGTAAACAAGAACATTTTTGGGCAAATGGAGCAATCTCCTGAGTCATGGTAGTGCAGGTGTCGGTACAGCCTTGGTGGTGTGAGCACAAGATACATCAATTTAAAACTATCTCTGGGCTGAAAGTGTGCTCATATACATCAGTAACCTAAGCGCAGTTGGTAAGAAATATGCTTAATTTTAGCACTTTATCTGGTAAAACATATTGATGATCCTAGGTGAATCCTCAATAAGATCCAAACTCGTTTGAACCGGATCCCAGAGGTTTATGTGGCCTCTTAAGGGCAGTTTGCAAATACACCTGTCCAGAGTCCACACAACTGGGGTCTCTCTAGCCCACTGAGTGTCTCATGTATGGGGGCAAAAGTGCCGACTATGCATATGCTTCTCCTAGCAGCATCGCTTGGCTTGCTGGATGATTCCTGGAACAGCGGCACTTGACATTCTAGATGAGTTAGTACACCACCTTCAAGATTTAGGTTTGCACAGTAACCAGTCTCTTGTGTTTTGAGAAGGGCTGTGCCCTTTACAGATATCTAATGAAACCGCTGAGGTGACCCTTATCTGGAGGTCCAATTATTGGGTTACTATGTAACATCCACATTTCACAGTGGGTGACACGTTCATCAAGCTACTCCCTAAGGGGGAAGGAGAGCTCCTTCAAAAAAGCAGCATGACAACCTTGGACAGTGCCCAAACTGATACTGTCCAGGTGCTGTTATCAATACCACGCGATACAAAAGAGGGTGGTGATGGACGGAGCCCTGAACCAATCAAACACTCACACCCAGTCAACAGATCTGGGTTTAATCCATCAACGTTCTTTAGCCCACTCTGCCACCCCAGTTCAGACATGGCCATATGCAAATCAGTCTGACCCTGTGCCTCATGGGAACAGTCTAACCCGAACTGCCAATTTAACCAATGGTGACCTAGCACCTGTCTACATAACACTGGAGTTGTACTGTTATGACAGAAGGGTTTCCTGAGTCTGGGGCTCAATTAAGTGAGGTGGCCATCTAGAAATCTAGGGTTCCCCTCGTTTGGGGCAACTGGAGTTCACCAGAGCAGGGGCCTTGAATCTCCCCCGTGGTCCCTAACGGATGTCACTGTGTGCCCCGGGTAAGAGGCCGGGTGCTGAAATCAGCATGGGGATGCAACCTCCCCCTCCCATTGGAACATATTGACGAAAGACCAGCTCCTGGGGAATATATGATATTATCCCGCAGACAAACAGCCCGCATACCATCAGTCCGCAAAAATAATCCTGCATGTACTATTAGTCCGCAAATTAAAAGAACAAAAACTTTTAGAACGAATATGCCTTTAGCACGCATGCCTTTACAACGTTAAGGCATGCATGTTAAAGGTATACTCGTTGTAAAAGTTGTAAAGGTAAGTAAAAGTACCCTACCCTACCCTACACAACCCTACACTCTAATGTAGTACCCGTGCACCACCCACCCTTGACACACAGTCCTTTTTCTACATTTACACTACCCAGCACAACCCCCCAACACTACCATAAAGCACTTTACTTCCCTACACAAACACTACAACAGCACCTTAATACACTACCCCCAGCATGACCCTACACAAACACTACAATACTACACTAAACCACTACACCCCAGCATGACCCTACACTACACAAACACTACAACAATACCCTAAACCCTAAAACACTACCCCCAGCATGACCCTACACTACAACATTACCCACACCCTAAACCACTACACCCCAGCATCACCCTACACTACACAAACACTACAACGCTACCCTAAACTCTAAACCACTACACCCCAGCATGACCCTACACTACACAAACACTACAACACTACCCTAAATCCTAAAACACTACCCCCAGCATGACCCTACACTACAACACTACCCAAACCTTAAACCACTACACCCCAGCATGACCCTACACTACACAAACACTACAACATTATCCTACACCCTAAACCACTACACCCCAGCATGACCCTACACTACACAAACACTACAACACTACCTTAAACCCTAAAACACTACCCCCAGCATGACCCGACCCTACACTACACAAGCACTACAACACTACCCTAAACCCTAAAACACTACCCCTGCACGACCCTACACTACAACACTACCCAAACCCTAAAACACTACCCCCAGCATGACCCTATACTACAACACTACCCAAAACCATAAAACACTAACCCCAGCATGACCCTACACTACACAAACACTACAACACTACCCTAAACCCTAAAACACTACACCCCAGCATGACCCTACACTACACAAACTCTACAACACTACCTTAAACCCTAAAACACTACCCCTGCATGACCCTACACTACAACACTACCCAAAACCCTAAAACACTACCCCCAGCATGACCCTATACTACAACACTACCCAAAACCCTAAAACACTACCCCCAGCATGACCCTACACTACACAAACACTACAACACTACCCTAAACCCTAAAACACTACCCCCAGCATGACCCTACACTACACAAACACTACAACACTACCCTAACCCCTATTACACTTCCCCCAGCACGACCCTACACTAAACAACCACCACAACTCTACACTACATTAACACAACACTACACTACACAATCACTACCCCAGCACGACCCCCACCCTTAAAAATTAACCCAAACCCCCTTACCTCTCTCGTCATCGTCATCGTTTACAACGCAAATGCATTTACCATACATGCCTTTACAACGTATTTCGTTGTAAAGGCATGCGTGATAAAAGCACATGCATTGTAAAAAAATGCGGGATGATGGTATGCGGGATGAATGACATTGCGGATTAATAGTATGCGGCCTGAAAGTCCGCTGGAAAAAAAATGCGGGATAAAGGTTGATTACCCTCCTGGGGGATTAGGTCCCATGGGCTGAAATTGGTCTGGGGAAGGGGGGGCATGGAGCCCTTCTTCCCTTTTGCAAATAAGGACAGACGCTCTGGGAGGGGGGCTATTTGGCCCCACTCCCCATTGAAACATATTGTAGAAAGGCCGGGCTTCAGGGCATCGGTTCCCCGGGTCCAAAATCAGCATGGGAAGGAGGGTCACATGGCCCCTCTCTCATATTAGAATAAGGCTGGGCTCTGGAGGATAGTGTGTCCAGAGCCGAAATCAGCCAAGGAAAGGGAGCTGTGTGCCCCCTCCTCTAGTTAATATTAATAAAAATTCAAGTGTGTTTTGTCTGCAGTTCCACCTTGAAAAGTTATCTGGTGAAGACACTCAAGGAACAATCACATTGGCAATGTTACAGAGACATAAGGTCACTGAAGACATTTCCTCAGCATCCTTTTTGCAGCTCTAGTGTAGGAGATGGAATACTGGTTAGTGTAGGAAGTCCCCTTGGATGCTGTGGGTCCTTGGGGCCAGGAAACCCTCCTGTTACCTCCAATACGTCACATACAGCGGGAATGCTGAGAGATGGCCGGAGGCCCCTTCTCCTTTCGCCACCTATTTGCAAACATGCCTAGCAGTTAAAAAAACCTATACATTCACTGAAAAAAACATAGATTACAAGGACATTTTTTAAACATAGAAATTCACTGAAAAAAAAGGTTACAGGAATGGTATAGTAAGTCTCACATAGCGTGATTGCTGACAGGTCTTCGGAGGCACCGCACCCTTTATCCACCACTCTGAAAGGGACCCTCTCGCACATTACTGATTAAGGGATGAAGTCCCCTTGGATGTTGAGGGTCCTCTGGGGCCAAGAACCCCCTTTAGCCTCCAGTAGGTCCCACACAGTGGGATTGTTGTGAGCTGGTCTGAGGCCCTGCCCCCTTTCTCCACCACTATGCACACATGCCTTTTGGTGCGCTACCGGTTGGGGATGAAGTCCCCTTGGAAGCTGAGGGTCTCTGGGGGTCAAGAACCCCTCCTGTTACCTCAAGTAAGTCCCTCACTATGGGCTTGCTGAAAGCTTTTTGGAGGCCGCGCACCCTTTGTCCATCACTCTGCAATCGTGCCTAGTGGCGCACTACTGGTTGGGGGATGAAGTCCCCTTGTATACTGAGGGTCCTTGGGGGCTAAGGCCCCTTCTGTTACCTCCAGTAAGTCCCACACAGTGGGATTGCTGAGAGATGGCCGGTGGCCTGCCCCCTTTTTCCAGCACTATGCAAACACATCTCCTGGCGCACTGCTGGTTGTGGATAAAGTTCCTTTTGATGCTGGGGGTCCTTGGGGGCCAAGAACCCTTCCTGCTACTCCCAATAAGTCCCACACAGCAGGATTGCAGAGAGCTCTTCAGAGGCCCCACCCCCTTTCCCCACCAGTGTGTAGTATTACGGTGCAGTAATTAGATAATACTTTATATTTAAAAAAAAACATAGAAATTCGCTGAAAAATAGAAAAGTTTCAGGGACGTTATAGTTAGGTTGACGTTTTCCCCTTAAAAAAACATGGAAATACAGCAGGGATAGTTATTCTTATAGTTATACTTATCTGACACACACCCCTCCCCCGTACAAGGAAGAAGCTCCGAGTATTAGTATCAAACTCTTATACATAATCCAGTCAGGGGCGTGTTTTATTTTAAACAGGGGATCCTGTCTAAAAATCCACATTTCAGTAATATACTGTAGCCTCATTGTATACACCCACTTTTAACGAAACATGGAAAATCCCTGCATATCCCACTTTCTCAGAGATTTCTGAATACTAAATACTTCAAAACAGCATGAGCAGCTGTTTTGTGCCGATGGCCTGGCATACGCGGCACAAAATATTATGCCAATTGTGTAGCGTGTGCTGCCTTTTCTCAGACTTTGCTGCTATTCAGGTTTCCACCTTACTTGGTAATGAGGAAGTTAAGGTTACGCTCTGCGTGTCAGCAATGCATGCTGGATCCATTTAGTTACACACCACATGTTTTATTGAAACTCAAACCGCTCCGTCTTCTGTTCTTTACTTGAAACGCATGGCAATGAAGAACTGAAAAAGGTACGTGCCAGCATCTTTGGTCTACAAATCATGACTTTGATAGTTTCCATCAGACTTTGCTTCTAAAAGCAATAAAGAACTTTTAATATGAAGTCGCTAAATTTGAGAACAAATAACAAAGCATCATAATCTACTTACATATAAAAGAGAGACCGAGAAATAGGGGCAGCTTATGTGTTTGAACTTACCGTGCCCGTTGCCAAAATGAAGTCTTTTTTCATCAGGACTGTGCACTGATTTGTTGTATCCGCAAAATCTGACGAATCAAAGAGAAATGGGTTCAGGCATTGCACGTCACCTTTCCGCACATAGTTAGATACTGTTTTTTTAGCAGGGCATCTTGTTACAATTAAAGCCCCAAATAGATACTCGCTTGTAATTTGTGCAAATGACAAATAGTGATCATTAAAATCAATTAGGAATAAAGAAAACAAAATCTGCACTCTAACAAACAAGTTGTGTGCACCATGAGCGCTGTTGAAAACACTAAATCAGATATCTATGTAAGGCAATCAAACTGTTGGTTATGCTGTAGAAGTGAAGGGTCACCCTCTGCTGTGTATTTCGGATCGCCTATGCTTAGAAGTGTAGAATTGCTGACAGGGAAAGGGTGTGAAAGACTGTGAAGTATTGCTATTTGTTTTCTGTTTTTTGTTGTTGTAGAAAACTTGGGGCCTCATTTATGTTTTTTTTTTTGCTTTAGCAAAAAACAGAAATGGGCCTTGACTCAAAATCAGTCAGGCTAAGTCAAAATAGTCTAAAGAACAATATGTGTGCCAGGACTGATACTACTTGAAAACAAACACTTTCTATTGAAGGGTCAATAGAAAGTGTTTGTTTTCAACTAGTATCAGTCCTGGCACACATATTGTTCTTTAGATTTTTTTGCTTTAGGGCAGCACAGCAAACCTTGCTGCTGCTCTGCCCTGCGGCAAAAGAAAAGGGCAGCAATGCGCTTAACTATTAGATACGGAGCATTCCTGTCCTTTCCCCCGGCGCACAATAGGCTGCCATGCGCCAACGTAGGCACCTTTGCACCATGGTGCAAGGGTGTCTGGGGTTTTACCTCTTTCTATGTGTACTGCAGAATGCAGCACACATAGAAAGAGGAAAAACGAGGAGAAATAAAGCTATTTTTCCTCGTTGTGCCTCCCTTAGGCGTAAGTAGTTTTTGGCGCTGCCTTAGACTTGCGATTTCTCGTAAATCTGGGGCAGTGTCAAAACGCCATGGATGTTGCTGGGAACGCCCCCAGCGACACTCATGGAACACCCCTTTCACACATGTTTTCTGGCTGAAAAGGAAACATATTTATAATGCCATGAAGAGTCACATAACATGGCTTTATGTGGCCTTATAAATAAGCCAGTGGCACACTGTGCCACTGGAACAACAAAAAAGTGATGTTCCGGCAGCGCTAAAGTGCCAGTAGGATAGGAGGCCCTTAATAAATAAATAATAAAAAATTAAATCGGGGTAATTTGGATTGATCGGAACTCTAAATTTCAGAAGTAGTTTGGTTGCATGTGCATGCCAGAGAATCCTCAGAGAGCGCCCCTCTGGAATTTAGAGAAAGATTTTTTTAATGAATGTGGAAGCATATTGCTGGAAATTCAGCATGAATATTCTAGGGAGGCTGTGCGACTGGCAGGGCACATCGCGTGCACACTACGCAGTGACTCAGTGGCGGTGTGCACGCATGATGGGGCTTTACAGCCTGACATGGCATAGAATATGCATGCCGTTGTTAGGCAGCTTCCACAGATCACTGCACAAAAATCAAAACACAATTCATAATTCATTGAAAACTACTTTCAATGAAAACAAACACTCTTGAGAGGCTCTCCTCTGTCTGCTCAGCATTTTTTATGATCCAAAGCCTACCTGAATGTGAGGAGGACTTGATGTGACATTTTAACACAGAGCAGTATGAAATATCTGACTTGTGACCAAATTGCAGGATGTACCCTGAGGATACCCTCAGAAATGAGGAACTACCAGGGGAATCAGGACAAGTGAGCTACATTACTCCAGTAATGTTATTATTTCTCCTTAGAGCTTCACTCTGATATTTTAGTAACTTTTTTTTAAATTTCAAAGTATTTTTATTTGAAAATATAATTTGCATATCAAAATATCCTTGCGGAATGTACTAGATCAGTGGTTTTCCTGCAGATGTCGTGTTTTCATTGGGGATGTTAACTGTCATTACCAGCCCTTTTGCATTTACAGCGACACTTGTAAAGAGGTCTTTAATCAAAAAAATGTCCTTTTAGGTTGGTGTTATCTAAGACATTATGATTATACTATTATATGTGTGTGTGTGTGTATATGCATATATAAACATGTATGTATATATATACAAACATGTTTACGCGTCATGGCGGCTGCGCTGGCTTTAATCGAATAAAACTTGTTGCACCAGCACTTTCTGGGTCGACTCTTCGTCATTTGGAAATCAGCAGATGATCTCTGGCGATTGGTGACGACTAACGCAATATATATATATATATATATATATATATATATATATATATATATATATATATATATATATATATAATATATATATATATATATGATATACAGATTTCTAGTGGTTTTCAGCTAGCCTTTTTCATCCATTGTTCTGTCCTGTCATTGACATTTTGCTTCCACCCCCTAAAGCATATACTCCTGCTGTTGGTTAACTTCACAGGGAGTGATAGCATTTTGCTCTTTCACAAGAAGCTCACTCGCACACAGAGTAGTTTGGTGCCAATATATATTTTTTGGGTTGGAAAGGCCCCAACACCTCCTCCAACAATGAAGTTTGACAAAAATAAATAACAAAACAAATAAACCACTGAAAAAGCCAAAATGCTGCAGATGTGGGCTTTGCCAGCACTTTGCTACTATGCAATGAAGGAAGCATCAGTGATTTGTTCTCCAGTTGTTTGTGTGAGCATGGAAAATTCAACAGTGCAGAAACTAAACAAATAGTTGTAGGTGTATTCATAACGAGTTAGGAGCAGGTGCATGGAATTCACGTTGTAGTTTTGGATACAATTGGGTACGTTTCATTATGCAGTTCTTACTAACAAATGCGAATAAATACGTTTATTATTGTTCAGGCTTTTGTTTTTACATCTCTACAATTTTTTATATATTTAGAAATATTTGTATTAGTTTCATATTATTTAAGTGTGGCTTACAGGATAAGAAAAGGGCTTAATGACAGCGTGGAGAATGTAAAAAAAAAGTCAGATGCCATGTAATACAGCTTAATTCTTCTGTATTCCCAACACACTCTCTCTTTATACTACAGTCAGACTATGTCTCCTGCACAAGAGATGTGCTCTGTGTGCGAGTCCGCTGAAAGTAGTTTGTTTAACCAAAAAATGCCAAAGTGGTTCTTGTATGGAATTCTGATAATGCCTCAGCCAATCAGAATGCTTAGAATATTGCCACAGTTTATAGTTATGTGCCTTTATTACATTGTAGGCTCAGTAGCAGGGACATGAACAAGACAGAGGCAGTAGGTGTATTTAATTGTATGTGTCACTGACATTGTTATGTTATGCAAATTTGTAGAGCGCACTATCACCTGGGAAGGTATCCTGGTGCTGTGGAGGTGTGTGTCTAACCACACCTAAGCCCTAATGGGACGACTCAGAAAGCCAGGTCTTCAGCTTCTTGCGAAATTCAAGAAGAGAGGAGTAAACTCTTCTATATGGCAGCAGATCCTACCACGCTTTAGGAGCAATGTAGAAGACTAGACCGTCATCCCTTGTTTTCCTTATGTGTGCGATATGAGCAACTAGGAGTCCAGATGAGTGGAGATGTCTAAAAGGTTTGGGAAAGCAGATGCGGTTCTTGAAGTATGCTGGGCCTGTGTTATGTAGTGCACTGAAAATGTGAGTGAGGAGTTTGAATAGTGCTCTTTTGTGAATGGGTTCCCAGTGGAGCTCCTTCAGGTGTGGTGGGATGTGAATGTGGCGTGGGAGTTTGAGAGTGATTCTGGTCGCCGAGGGAGACAGGTGCTAATGGACATAATATCCAAAAGATGCCAGGTATTAACACCTTCTAATCCACTCCCCTCATTATGTGCCATCACCACCGGTTCAGGCCCATAATTCCTGGGCAGCCATTTGATAGTGGGTAACACCCTCTGAGGAAGGCGCTCAATATTATAAACACTCAAATAGAGAGCTATGATGCTTAAATAACATAAATTGAACAGCAATATCTACACTTCTACAACATTTTTTGAATGATAAAAAATGCATTTCAGCGGCCTTCATCCATAATAAACCTCACTGAAATCCTAAACGTAATTCTTAACCTTAACTTTACACTGGCCATAACCCTTATCCTTTTCCTAACCCAAACTGTAAATCTAGCTCTTACCATTATCACTCCACTAAACCTGGTGTCTACACCAACCCAACCACTCAGAATAACCCCTCCACTTTTGACGAACGTATCCCTTTATTTTAAACTCTCTTCGCATTGTTTTTTTCTAAGTTAATTATCAACTGAATAGCATAAACTAAAAATAGAATTTGCCATTTCTTCTTTTGCTCTTAGCACTTTCTTCCATATGGGTTTTTTCATAAAAGTTCCTTCCTGAGGAATTAACATCATAAACAACACTAGACATTGTACATAACATGGATTCAATAGGAAATAAAGATAAAACCTGTAGCTAAAGTAACATTAAGGTTTCATGTGAACACCTGAAAGCAAGGAAATGCAACTAAGTATAGGAAGCAATGCATGCCTAGCACCCCAACAATGTAGGGCTAATGACATCACAGTATCATACATGAAATATGCATGAAGCTAAGCATACTAAATTACTGAAAAGATTCATTAAATGTGGTTAGCTCCAAATAAACAAATGTGCAGATGCAAATTCTGTTAGCGCCCTTCATTTTGAGTGACAATCACAATACACAAAAGGCCACCTCACAATCAGCGCTGTTTCCTGTGCTGCAAAATGAGTATTTTCCAGATTTGTGCTCGGATCATGCTATTGACTGATTGGTTGCAGTTTTCAGGCCCACTCAGTAGACACAATATGCAGGAAAAAGAGAAAAATGTTTAATAAGTGAAACAAACGAACCTTCCAATCAGGACATACACCACAATTGTGAGAAGAATAATGGCGACAGCTGCAGAAATAGCGATCATTACCACTTGACTGTTTTCACTGGAAATTGAGAAAGCTGTAAGAGTGACAGGAGAAACAATGTAAAGGCTTAGCACGTTACCATGTATATACAGGGCGAGGTGATGCATTTAGCCTTCGTTTTTCCCTTTGTTGCTAGACAACTTAAGAGCTTAGGCCCAATTCGTAAAGAAAGAGTGACTCATTAAACATAACACAACACTTTTAATAATACATAATGTCCGATAAAACACTTTTTTAAATTTAACTTTATTTTGGCATTTACTTTTTAATTTAAACATCAGGATTTGTTGTATTTCATTCTACTTCTAAAATACATATTAATTTAGAATAATACTTTACATTAAAATATGTTTTCTAGTTTAATATGTTGGAGGCTCCCTGTGGTAAAATAATGGTAGAACGTAAAACAAAATTGTAAAAATATTTTTTGTGATAACATTATTATAAATGAAGAAAGAGAGAGAGAGAGAGAGAGAGAGAGAGAGAGAGAGAGAGAGAGAGAGATGCTTGTATCAAGAAACAGCATTTGGTAAATTCTTAGTGCCCTTTCATCCTCTGTTGTAGAGATTAAAAACTAGTCAAGCATGAAAGGGTGATTCCATTTCCAAGATGACTGTAAAAGTACAACTAAGAGAATAGGACAGTCAATCTGGACAAAAATTCCATCTCATAAAGATGTCTTGAAAAGAACTGAGTCCTCCCTGACTTTCAATTTTAATCTCTAATTATGTCTTTCATACAAATTGGTTTCCTTTAAAATGCCAGAGATGTACTATTTTTGCAGGCTTGATATATTCTTTTTTTTTTGTGTTCAAAGGTTTTTTATTTGGAGCTGCAAGACATACGACAGTACAAAGAACAGTTCGTGGATATACATACATTGCTATAATGAAATCATAAATAAGTCCAGAAAAAAAAAAAAACATAAGACCAGAAACAAAAAGCAAAATGTCCACACTCAATGTCTAATAAGCAGATGTAGACGAGTTGCGTCCAGAGAAACACGGTGACTTGTTTAACATGACCATTATCACATGACACGACCTGTGGAGAAAAGAACACCAACAATGGGTAGCAGAGGCAACACGAGCCAAGCATTTGTGTAGATCTACACTGTATACAATGGGAGGATGCACATGACAGCTTATTTAGAAAAGTGCACTGAGTACCAAGTGTTCAGATTCATGGGGGTTTGAATGCGTCAAAGTGGTCATCTAGTGTGGACCAGAGTTTCCTGAGCGGCGGCCTCCATGGGGTGGAAGTTAAAGAAATGTTATCTGCACCTCTTAAGTGGGAGACCCAATTTAGCCAGTGGGGAAAGGAAGCTTTGTGCGTGCTTTTCCAGTTGTTAAGGATGATTTTGACCCCAGCCGTCAGCAGCAGGTCCAGTAGGGCTTTGTCATCATCATTGAGTGTGACGGCTTTGGCAAAACCTAGAACAAGCGTTGCAAATTCCCTTGGTAAGGTGATATGGAGTACTGTGTGTATGAAATCAAAGATCCTGTCCCAATATGAGGTAACACAGGGGCATTTGAAGATTAGATGTTCCAGATCTCCTCCCATATTCGCACAATTCCAACAAGTGTCGTCGGGTTTGATTTTGTGAAGGAACAATCTCCTGGGAGTCCAGAAGGCCTTATGAAGCAGCCAGAACTTGGTCTGTGAGAGTGTAGGGCTAATTTTGTGGCGGGTGGTTGATTCCCAAGTGCTGGCCCAGATAGTGTCTGAGTTAGGTGTGGAGGAGAATGAGTCCCAGTACTTTTGGAGAGGAGCATTTAGGGTGGACGATTGCGGCCGCATTAGTTTGTACAGTCTAGAGACTTGGTGCCCCAATTTGTTAAGTGAGGTGAATAGCCCCGGGAGGGAGGGGGGGACAACTGTCAGGTTAGCCTTCGCTAGTGCTACTTTAATGTGTAAGAAGTTATAGAATTCAACGTTATGGAGTTGGAACTTATCCTGAATTTCTTTGAAGGTTAGTGGCTGCGAGTCCTCGATCAGTTGGTGTGGGAATAAGATACCCTTGTCTATCCAGGTGGGGTAGTTGAGAGGCTTCCCTTTGTATACAATTTTGGGGTTATGCCATAGAGATTCCCAAGAGGAGAGACGGAATTGATGTGGGAGGCATTTACTGATCTTTAGCAGAGCCAATTTAGTATTTTTGAAGATGGGCCCCGGACCTAGGCTGGGACGGAGTTTGGCGGTGAGTAGTGCGCAGGGGTCAAGACCCTCAAGAATAGATTTTTCCACAGAGAGCCACACTGGGGTGTAGTCAGATTGGGAGGAAATCCAATGCGACCCTTGTTTTGCTAAGAAGGCGATCTGGTAAGTTTTGTAGTCTGCCAGATTGACCCCACCTAATTTCTTGTCTAGTCGAAGTTTTTTTAAGCTGATTCTGGCTTTTTTGCCCTGCCAGAGGAATGCCGAGATGACTTTGTCCAGTTTGGAGTGGAATACATTAGAAAGGAGGAGTGGGAGCATCGTGACCAGGTAGTTAACCAGGGGGGATATCATCATTTTTATAGTTTCAATCCGGCCCCACCAGGTGAGGAAGCGGGGTGACCATCCGTCCAACTGACTTTTGATTTTGTCTAGGGTTTTGTTCTCGTTGTGTTTAAGGGTACTCAAAAGCTCATCAGTGAATTCGATCCCCAAGTATTTAATCACTCCCGTTTGCCAGAACAGGCCTGAATTGCCCAGCACTTCTCTCGAAGTGTGGATATTAAGAGGTTTTACTTCGGACTTATCCCTGTTTAATTTGTACCCGGAGAGGGAGGAGTATTTATCTATTGAGGACATTAGTGCGGCAATGGAGTTGGCAGGGTTCTCGGTCGCTATCAGGATGTCGTCTGCGTATGCTGCTAATTTGATGCGTGAGTTTCCAAAGGAGATACCCTCAATGTCCCTGTTATTTTTGATATCTGTAAGGAGTGGTTCAAGGGCTAAAAGAAAGAGAGCTGGTGATAGGGGGCAGCCCTGCCTGGTCCCCTGGTACAGACGGAAGGGATCCGAGAGGGAGCCGTTAATAGCTATCCTGGCAGAAGGGGCAGAGTAGAGGGCCATCACCATCTTGATAAATGGGTCGCCGAGGTTGAAAGAGAGCATACATTGGCGTAGAAAAGACCACGAGACCTTGTCAAATGCCTTTTCTGCATCTAAGGTTATCGCCACCATTGGTACAGAAGTGGATTTTGCCTTTTCTATAATATGACACAGTAATCTAGTGTTGTCGTTAGACATCCGGTTTTTCAGGAAACCTACCTGCGAGGGGCTAATTAATTTGTGAAGGATGGTATTTAGTCTGGTCGCCAATATTTTAGCATATATTTTGCAATCTATATTTATCAGGGATATTGGACGGTAATTTTTAGTGAGTAGTGGGTCCTTCCCTTCTTTGGGTAATACTATGATTGTGGCCTCACTCATTGAAGGGGAAACACCGCCACAGGCCGCAGTAGAGTTATAAAGTTTAAGAAGCGGAGGGTCAATCTGGTCTGCAAAGGCCTTAAAGAAGGGTGCAGTGAAGCCGTCTGGGCCTGGGGCCTTATTATTCTTCAGGGATTTGATTGCTGCCTTGAATTCTGAACTAGAGATTTTTGAGCCCAGCTGTGCGCTGTCTGCTTCGGAAAGTTTTGGAAGGCGGAGTGAATTGAGGTAGTCCTTGCAGGCGGATTCGTCTAATACCTTGTCATTTTTGTACAGATCTTCATAAAATGCCTTGAAGGTATCGAGGATGTTTGACTGTTTAGTGTGAGTGACATTGCATGAGTTTTTAATGGACGATATGGTGGACAATTTCTGTTTGTGTTTCAGGTATGAAGCCAACAGTTTCCCGGCTTTGTTGCCTTCGCATAGCTTCAGGGCCTTAAAGCGGTTAATCCAAACCCCCGCCCGTTTACTGGTGATGGTATTGTATTCGTATTTTTTTTTGGTTAGCGTGTCTAGAACACCTGAGTCAAGCGGGTCGGATTTGTGCTGAGCTTCTAGAATACCGATCTGGTGTTCCAGAGACTCAAGTTCCTTATTAAGTGCCTTGTTAGATTTGGTCCTAATGGCGATGATGACCCCGCGTATTGTGGCTTTCAGCGCATCCCACAAGGTGCTAGGTGAGGTGTCGGGGTTGTCGTTTAGGGAAAGGTAATCCTCAATTGCGTTTGATATTATTAATTTGTTTGCGGGGTCTGAGAGTGTCTCCTCATTAAAGCGCCATCTCTTCGGGGGGAGGATCGATCTAGAACCAGCTAGTTTGGTGTGGATACAGGCGTGATCCGAGACTAATTTTGGGGCTATAACGGTCTCTTCTATAAGATGCGTGAAGGGGCTTGAGATCAATATGAAGTCGATACGGGAATAGGAGTTATGTGGAGCAGAATAAAATGTGTAATCCCTACCGTCCGGGTGTTGTAGGCGCCATGAGTCTTTCAGGTGATATCTGTCGCATAGACGAAGAAGGGCCTCGTGTGAGCGGGAGGGGTGGAAGGCACATCTGGATTGCCTATCGAGAATTGGGTCAAGGGGGAGATTAAAGTCGCCTCCCATTATCAACAAGTCATCTGAAGGGATAGGTTCTAATGAGCGGCCGATTGAATTCCAGAAATCTGGGTCGTCTGCATTTGGGCCGTAAATATTTAGTATATGTAAAGGGTCGTCTTCCCTGAGGAGGTTAGTGATAGATAGCCTGCCAGCATCGTCATGGGAGTGTGAGACTAGAGTAAGGTTAGCTTTTTTCGCTAGGATGGTGATAACCCCTCCCTTCTTATGAGAAGCAGGTGAGGATAGGATATGTGATGCCCAGTGGATGTTCAAGAAGCGGAGATCGTCCTCTGATAGTTTGGTTTCTTGGAGTAAAATTATGTCCCCCTTGGATTTGGATATATATTCAAGAACTTTCCTCCTCTTTACCGGGTGATTGAGGCCCTTAACATTAAGGGAGACAATCGTAAGATCGTCAGCTAGAGAGTTTGTCTTAGCCATTTGGGTTGAGAAGCAGCGTTGAGAGAAAGCGCTCTGAATCAAGGGATATCGTCAGCGACTCCCCCAAATGCTCCTTACAGACAACGTGAGGGCCCCTGCGTGAAGGTACAGTAGACTGCAATGATATGCAACTGACAAGTGTGGAAAAGGAAAACATATGAACAAAACAAAACATAGACAAAAAAATATAAGGCACTTTGAACTCTTGTAGCTCCATTTTCTCCCCCCCCCCTGCACCCCTCCCCTCCCCACCCCCTCCCCCAGTCCCTCCCTCCCCTCCCCCCCTATACGTACATCGGGAGTGCGACGGCAGTCCCGTGCAAGGCGGAAATTAGGGATACATATGTGGTCGCTGTAAGCTTCCTTAGGCTAATGTAAGATAATGTTGGCATCAGTACCTGCAATTTTACAAACATCTAACTAATTCAAACTGCCTAGGTGGTGGAAAGAGCGACTTATTAACCATAACAATAACAATGACAAGGGCGATGAATGGAAGGCAGTAGTGCGAACAGGATATAACAATTACACCTATAACTATCTGTAACGGTGAGCTATAAGGAACATTGCTGACTAAATATAATCGGCACTATTACGACAATCATACAACGTTATACATGAAGGATCAACAGAATACCAGGGCTTAAGGCCTACTCACAGTGCCGATACCACGTGGAAGAGACCTGCAAAGGGAACAAAATGTCCGCTGTTAAGCAGAGTTCGGCATATCGCGCTGGAGGATGACAACACGGCATCATTTGTGGAAGTATAACAGTGAGGATGGAATCGAGATTAGACCGACAGATTGCTCATGGACTTTAAGTGGGGTCAAGTCTTCCTCTTGTTCGAGAGGCCGGACGCCAGTTCCATTTCCTGTTCCTGACGGTCTTCCAGAAGATCAGCAAGAATTTTGGGGTCCGTGAAGAATCTCGGGTGGTCGTTGATTACAATCCTGAATTTCGCTGGACCAGCAAAGGAGAAAGGAATGCTTTTGGACCTTAGCTTTTCTCTTAGATCTAGGAAACCTTTTCGTATTGCCACTGTGTCCCTTGAGTAATCTTGAGTAAAGATGATTCTATGGCCGTCCCACGAGATGGGGTGGTTTCTTCTTGCGAATTGGAGGATCAACTCGACGTGTTGGAATCTGAGTGGTTTGCAGATAAGTGGTCTGGGACCATTTGAGCTCTTAGTAGCGAAAGTGGGGATCCTGTGTGCCCTATCCAATTCGAGGCCGTGTGGGAAGTCCAGTTTGGTGACCATTGGGATCCATGCTTCGAGGAATGCCACGCAGGAATCCGCATCTTTTTCTGAATTCTCCGGAACACCAAAGATTTTGATGTTACCTCTTCTGTTCCTGTCCTCCATTTCCGCGTTATGGCGCTTCAGCTCATCCGTTGTCTTTTCTAGGCATTTGATTTTGGAGACTGACTGTTTTGAGATATCCTCCATGTCGCTTATTCGCTGTTCCGCCGCGCCCAGGCCTGTGTTAATTACATTTATGTCAGCTCTGATTGCGGTAAGCTCAAGTTGCATTGAGTCGGTGTTGGATTTGGTGGATTTTGTGAGTTCATGTAGATCTGCCAGTTTCCTGAGGATCATTTCCATGTTAGCTGCCATATCGGCTTTTCCTTTGATGGGTGAGTCCAAGAGAGAGTCTGGTTTCACCTTTTTAGGATTGTTCCTGTCTTCTCTGTTCGCCATTATTGCCTGGTGAGTGTGCTCGCTCGCAGTGAGTCTGTCTGACCCTATATCGTGTTGGTGGAGAACTCTCCTGGATGGCACGGATGAGCACCTTTGCGATATGAGCGGGTTGCAGGATTGCCGGCCCCGTCAGGATTGTGCTCACGTTTGTCCTGAAGCAGTCAGATCGTAGGTGTTGTAGAAGGACACCGCTGGCTGATAAGGGTGAAAGGAGACGGCAGTGGAGCCACTAATACATCTGAGACGTGGTTGCATTTGCTGGGAACCAGCCAGGCGATTGGTGCTGTAAGAAGACACAGCTGGTTGTTGAGACTGGGTGCCCACGCGAAAAGGAAGATGACTGCAGGATTACTTGATCCCCTGTGGGCCTCTTGACAGACAGGTCCAGGCACCAATGGTTGTATGACCCTGTTTACTGATGTACGGAAAAGCAGGAAGATCGGGGCGCAGAAGCCGAACAGTACATACACCTGTAACTCATGGGTATGGAACTCCTCTTAGGATGTAGTGCATCCCTGTGGTAGTGAGGCATCCCTGTGGCTGTGAGTACGGATATTGATTCCCACATGGGCTTAAACGTGCAGGCACAGACACAGTCAATCATGGGTAAGTGTGGCAAGTGTGGCAAGGCATGTAGGTCTTCACATGACAGGAGTTTATGGCTCTGTCTGGCAGAGGATGGCGGTGGATGGGATTGGGAGACTCTCAGAAGCTCACCGTGAGTCGGTGTGTGTACTCCTCGTGGGGATCGCTGTCGGCGCTGCCGCCATTTTAGAGTCAGGCGCGTGGAGCTGGGTGAAACATTTGCAGCCGGTCACTCACCTCCTTCTGACGACATTTACCCACTGGCTGAAGTTTATCCAGGGGCTGAGTGACCTGTAACGCCGGCGGTGGGTCGCAGAAGCCAGTGGTAGCACCTCCGGATCACTCGAGGGTCAGGCGCTGCAGTTGTGACAGGGCGCCGCCATTTTGGGCATAGCCTGGGCGAGGGTCGCGTGGCCGTACAAAGGCCAGCAAAGTCCCGTAAAAGTGCTCACAGCCCGATTTCAGGGCATCGGAGTGTGCAGCGAGGGTCCGGATTCAGAAGCCTTGGGTCTGGGCTGAATCACGCCGCTGGAAGCAGTGGTAGCACCGAGGTCGCTCTCCCTCTCCGCGGAGCACTCGGTTCAGGCGGCCATTCCTCCTGCCGTCCAAGCCACGCCCCCCAGGCTTGATATATTCTAATAGACAAAATCCTTAACAGTTGTGAATGGCATGTTCGTTGAGAGTCCTATCTCTCTTATCATTTATCTCTCTCTCAAGAATCATCCAAAATGTGACTGCCCTCTTTTTCACCCCTATTACTTTAGACCAGGGGTCTCTAAACTTTTCTGTACTGAGACCTACTTATGTTCAATGAAACACATTGAGAGCTACTAATTTTATTAGTGTTGTACAATCTCCATTTTTTATATGTATATTAATTCAACCAAACAAAAGCTTTCTAATTTAATAAGTTGGGCTGCACAAAGGGGAGCTACTCAGAGGTAGCTAGAGAGCTACAGTAGCTCACGCAGTGGCGTACCTAAACTTGAGGGGGCCCCCTGCAAGGTACGTGGCGGCCCCTCCAGACTTAATCAGGAGATCCCCGGCTGGAGTACTGTGCTTGGGGGCCCCCTGGAACTTGGGGGCCCGCATCGCGGGGTTGCGGGGGCCTGTGTTACGCCACTGAGCTCACTAACAACTGATTGGAGACCCTTCTTTAGACCACCAGTCAGTTGTAACACTGAATAAATATTACAACCAAGCATATAGAGCGGGTATACAAAACATTTGCTGCAATAATCAAAGTAGTTGAAATAAATTCCTTGTTTACGTACAGTCTGGGCTGGTTTCAAACTCAAACTTGCGGCTGTTTGGTCCGTATCCAGCTGCCGTACGAGCACGGATCTGGAACACGTACGTAGTATCCGGTTTCAGGCCATTGATGGTCACGTTGGTGCCCCTCGATCTCAAAATAGTGTAGCTTGTCTCCTGCTCCTGCTTTTGGGGAAATAATAAGCATATTAATCACAAAATAGTAGATGCACAAACTGAGTCTGTTTTAGATATTCATGACATTCATGATTTGATGGTCATAGCAGATATCTACTGTGACCTGGTGGACACTCCTACAAAAGTGTGAGGGACTTCCATCTTTTCGCACCTATTAAATTGAGTGCCTCTGCAGTTGGAAACTTATGTAATTTATTTTGCGGAAATCAGATAAAATGCCGCAAACAATATACAAAATTACAGATTATTATGTGATATGCTGGTGTGGTATTTTGTGCTATTCTTTTGCATAAAATGTATCCTTGTGTGTATTTTAAACGCGAGGACACATTTTGTGCTACAATTTCCGATTAAATGATGGGGGTTTTTTTAAACAGTAATTGGAGAACATGTAGGTTCAGCTGATTTATATAAATAAAGGTGAGATTATTATGTGCTGCTCAAAAAAAAAAAAAAAAAAGTGTAATATCACACATGACTCGAACAGCAGCTGCTCGCGTTCAGTTCTTTTGTGTTGCTCCTGTACTCCCTCAATAGAATTTTTCTTCAAATGAGATCACAATTCCGCAAGGTGGCGTAATGTTGTGATCTCAGGTACTCCATGTAAGAAGCATAACATGAAATGCTGGAAGTTACACATGATGATGCATGCATAGATGAAATGTCTCCTCAGGTACATCTTAAGGATTTTGGAGGTGTCTGGGCCCAACATGTTTTAGGGGGCCCTGTTCACAACAGCTTTGAATTTATGATCCAACCTCACCTCTTTCATGCCCTATTTAGCCAGGTCACTGACAGGGCACAGGTATGCTCCTCCAAATTCTAAATGTTTTGTACATCTAATATTCCTAGACAGTGAGGTGTGTTTCCAATACTGTAACACTACAGCAGTGCTCTAATATTATTGCAAATAATCTGTTACGACCTCCTATTTCTCTTATGCGAGATCCTGTTTTGCTCTAAAGGAATATGTTTATGGATGTTGCATAAAACTTCAACATAACATTTCATGGCAAAATGTCAAATAGACTTACACATCACCCACTTAAAAATTGATAAATGGAGAACAGTATTTGAAACAATCTGTTTACAAGAACATCAGGGCAAAATTCTGCAGGGCAGAACTGCCTCTATCAGGGAAACCCCTGAAAGGCTGGGGGCCTGGGCCAGAGCCCACTTTCCCCATGTCTTAAAACGTCTCTGTGTCTCCTGGGTCTAGAAAACAGTAGTAGTGCCCGTTTACAGCATTTCGTGACAATAAAAGAGTGGATTAAAACACTATTTAAAAAGGTAATTTTTGGGGAAATGGCATAGCCCGTTAACATTGAATGGTAAAGAGAGCAGATCTGTCTCTTATGATTGCTAGTGGGATAAGCACTGTATGTTTATAGATGTACTCCCTTGATTAGCAATTATTCACCTTAGAACGTTCTAGAACCCCCTCCTTTTCCGTGTTAAAGCACACTACTGTCTTGTAAAGTGCACTTCGTGTTGAATAGTTGCACTACAGTTTATTAGACACAATCAGGCCAGCTAGCAACGTTATAACACAGTCCTAACGGTTTGCTAACAAGCAGAGCTACATTTTCGTTCAATAAAACAAGTCAGACGGCGCTGGTTCACCAGCCCACTCTGAGCTCGCAGCAGACTGTAGGAAGCAAAGGGCGCATTCCAGGCTGCGCGCCGACTGCTGATCTGTGGCATAGGAGAGCTGGTGGTACACAGTAAAACCAACACCTAATGAACACGCTGTGAGAACAGGGGCAGACGACCAGGCTTGTAACAAGTTTTATTTTCCTGTTCAGCTAAAGTAGACTGAGCGCGCACAATCCTCCCTTAGCCCTATTCAGAAGTGAGCACTGCTTCCTTATCCTGATGAAAATGCTTCTGTGCTCCAGAGGAAAGGATATTTTTTTTATATATATGCACCTATATATATAGATGCACCTCAAAGTAATATTTATCGCATACAGTGCTTAATTTGAGCCGGTGGTTTCCGGTGCTCAGCACCAGCACTTAATCATCAACACTGGTGCTTTTCATGAGCACCAGTTAAGGACATATCAATTTATGGTAGGCAGGGGGAGATTAAATGATTTGCCCAGAATCACAGGATGTTGGGCCTATGCCAAACTCAAACCTGGTTCCTCAGGTACGAAGTTGGTAGTACCGGCCATTATGCCACATCCTCTCCCCAATTTCATGGTTCTGTTTTAGGCGGTGCTAACAGGAGAAATGGACTGGTGCAAGCTGGCTCCAGAAGTTACATTTTTACAAATTAACCACTGGTCACATACATCTATAATTGACATTGCAGGGGCATATTTGATAGCCAATGGGAAGTGGAAAAGGTAAAAAAAAAATCTTTGGTTTCACTTTTACTTTCATTGTGTCGATGCTGCGCATTGTATGCACCACAAGACGTCTGCTTGGCAAAAATCACAGTGTGGTTGTACTTGCACACACAAAGTTGAAAAGCAAGATGATGTATAAAGCCACATTCTGGGATTTTTCTTTATCCATGTATGTATGTATTTTTTCGTTACCTGTGTTTTAGGCCTATGCAAACTTTTAATTACGAAAGGGAAAATCGCATAATTCTAAATTCACGTTACTAAAATACCCACAAATGTGTGAAATTTGGTTTTAAGCAATTTTGTGCAATTCTTGCACCCAACTGACTCATTCACAGGCTCTTGTAACACCTTTTTACTAAGAGTGGGCTCATATGAAAAATGTATGTGAGATACCGGTAAACCATAATTCACATTCACAATGTAATTTCACAAAATTTAATTCAATGGACAAAATTCTGCTATTTAGCCCACCCTTGGTAATTATATAGGACCTTGACACTTGGACTGAAGAGTTTGCTCAGAAGGGCTGGCATGGTCATATGCATAAGACAGACTTTCCTCCAGGAAACATCTTGTTCTTCTCACTATCTTGGAAAACACAGTGCAAGATTCTCCTATAAGCAAGGACATTTGCAGTATTCACAGATCCTCCTTACCAAAGAAGAAATAGTAAGTATATTGCTGAAAAACCACTTAGGAATGACATACTTATTATAGCCAAAGAATAGACAAATTAGTCACCACAGCATTTGATTGTACCTCTGCATTCTATTGAGATTGACCGGTACGTGACTTGTACATTTTCTGCTTTGCAAAGTCTTGTGCTTCCGGGAATCACTAGATATATATTGCACTTTCTCCTAATTGCACATCTCCAGCTTGAGCTGGAGATTGCAGATTGGACATCAACAACAAAAGAGTGTTCCTGTTCTGATTAAGGTGGAAAGAAGCACAGAGCACAAGGAACCAACAAAGCCCATTTGGTTTGTTAAGAAAGCCCTCACTCACCGACCTGGTCGGTGACTTGCTTCATCATCGGGCCCCACCGGGTGTGACCGAATGCCACCCTGGTGTGCTGCGATGCCAGAATTACTGCGGAGCTGGTCTTGTGAGGGTGGGAGGGCTATGTGAAAAATTACGTGAATAGTGTGAAGTGGTGAGTTAAAATTGCCTTGTATGTATCAAAAAATTCATTTAATCAGAGATCATCAAGGGCAAGGTTAAAAAATGTGATGGTGAGTAAGGCCAACTAATTGGATGGTCTACTCCCACTAGCATTAAGTGACAACGTGAATGGTCAACATGAACATGTTTCAGCCGGTGTGGTACAATTAACCTGGCATTCGTCAGGACCTAGAGTGTAAACCTCGGCGGTATGGGCACTCTAAGGCCCACCCAACCAGAGGACTTGAAAGTGAAAAAGTCTGTGAAGTGCAAAAAAAGGAGGAGGGGCTTCACCACCCGAGGGCAGGACGCACACAACCTCAGGTCTCTGGAATTTAGAGACAAAAAGTAAAAAGCACCTGTGGGGAATAAAAAGACACAGACAAACAAAAAAAGACAAACAGACAATTAGAATTTTTGTCGATAGATTAGCCGATTCAAGCCAGTTACTTGTGCTCAAGGTGCCAGGGTGCACAACTCATACCTAATAGCAGAGGTGCGTGGCTCTGCCTGTGGCTGAGACTAAATGGTAGGTAGTATAGCTTTATGCAGTGACGAGACACTCTCATGGTAGATTGCCAAATTGCAAAATCTAACTGTGCGAGTGCGCAGGGAGGGAAATAAGTGAAAAAGGAGGCGAATGGCAGTGAGGACATTCAGACATCACTAAATCACTCTGCGATCAATGGGCCAAATGGCCAGTGACCATTCAGCAAAAAGACAACAGAAGGGGTGAGAAAGGTAAGTTCTCACTTCACAAGGGATGAAAATCCACCCCATAGACCGCGGGAGGGAGGGGACGGCGCATTTGGCACATCCTGAAAGGAAAGCAAAAATGGGAAAGAAAAAGGGACAAAACACTGTCAGCAAGCAGCGTCAGTACTTAGCTTAAATGGTCCTTTGCACCCAGGGTAGTACTCGCGCCCACGGCGCCTGCAGATTGGGCCCACCAGCACTCATTTTTGGTGAAATGGATAGATTTTTTTAATTAGAGTTTGGTCCAGAGCAAAAGGGGGAAAGAAGAAGGAAGAGAAAGGTAGAAAAACAGTGGCAGAAAGAGAAATTTAAAAATAACCGGAAGCGTGAGGTAAAGGGACAGGGGGGCATATTACCAAGAATAAGCAATAATTATCGCTAAGCTTGGTTAGCGGCTATAATTTTATCGCCGTGCTTCGCCTATTTTTATCGCTTAGAACCCTTGCTATTACCAAGGTTTATCTACTAAGCGATAAAAATCGGCCAAAATGCATGAATATCGCTGAAAAGTCAGCGATATTCATGTATTACCGAACTAATGCTCTTAGCCATGTTATCCACCTACCATTGTATAACATGGCTAAGAACTGCTCTGGGCAGGCGTTAGCTTTTGGAGATATTCGCGCTTAGCGCGAATATTTCCAAAAGTAGGTAATAGGAGATAGCGATGTTAGCGACTGTTTCCTGGCACGCCCACTTTGCATGTCATTAGTGATAATTATCGCTGACATGCAAAGTGGGCCCTAAGACGATCGCTATCTCCTACTAGCTGTCGCTAACTGGTGTTAGCGACAGCTAGGTAATAGGGTGATAAAATTATCGCCGCTTTAGCGGGAAAAATTCCCGCTAAAGCGGCGATAAGGCCCTTGGTAATACGCCCCAGGTAGTGTCTGGTGGTGGATGAAAGGGCATAAGGTGCAATCAAGACTACGCAGCCTTGGTGCTCGGCATCCCTGACATATGATGGTTTCAGTGCATAAGGTCCTTGGTAATATGCCCCAGGTAGTGTCTGGTGGTGAATGAAAGGGCATAAGGTGCAATCAAGACTACGCAGCCTTGGTGCTCGGCATCCCTGACATATGATGGTTTCAGTGCATGCCCCTCGGAAAAGGGCAATAATACAAAGAATTTAGGGCCAGATGTAGGTAAGTATATTTTACCGATTCATAAATACCAAATTTTGCCGATTCGGTATTTATGAATCAGTAAAATAGAAGGGGGGAGATTTAGGTAGAATCGGTAATTGAATTACCGATTCTGTAAGAATCGGTAGTTACCGAATCGGTAAATAACGATTCGGTAATGCCCATTGATTCCTATGGGCATTGAAGCCCATAGGAATCAATGGGCATTACTGAACCGGTATTTACCGATTCAGTAAATACCGAATGTTGCAAGGGTGCAGGGGGTGTCACTTTGACACCCTCTAGCACCCCGAATTCAGGCATGTGTGACATGTGGCACACAGACATGCCATAAGGGCATGTCTGTCTGTCACATGCCATAGGTGTGCATGCACACCTGGAATCGGTATTTTACCACCAAATTGGATTGGGTGGTAAAATACCGATTCGGTAAGGCCTGTGGGACTCAGAAGAGTCCCACCTACATCTCAAAATTACCAATACCGATTCGGTAAATTTACCGAATCGGTAAAATAGGGCCCCTACATGCCAAATACTTAATACCGGTCGGTAACGGCCGAAATCGGCCGTTACCGACCGGTATTTTGGCTCCTACATCTGGCCCATAGATTCCCTGTAAGGGGATCCTCCTTTTCAAACATAATACTTTCCATGTTTTTTTTTAAGTGCATATTGTTCATGGAGCTGAATTGTGCGCACATTTTGCCTTGAAATCACTGTTTGTATGAGTATCATTTCAAAGTCATGGAATTGGTATCTCGATGAATGGCGGGATGTTTGGGAAGCAGTAAGTGTTAGTTAAATAAATTAAAAACCGTTTGGCAGCGGCATTCGTCAGTCAGAACTGCAATCAAGCGCGCAGCTTGAGACATTCGAAATTCAACTGACGATGACTGCGGCAATATACATCCAAAATTGCCCCAGATAGTGAGTGACGCATCGCATTTATCAGAAATTGCGTAACTAGCGGCGGTTTCTATAAAGAACCTGGTCAAGTCAAAGTCAGTCAAGTCAAACAATTTATATAGCGCACTACATACCCAGAGGGTTTCAAGGCGCTAAGGAGGGGGAGGAGGATTACTTGTCAAATATCCACGTTTTAAGCTGCTTTCTGAACGTTAGGTGATTCTGGGTGAGGCGAAGGTAAGCGGGGAGTGAGTTCCATGTTTTGGCAGCTAGGTATGAGAAGGATCTGCCTCCCATGGTGGTCTTGTTGATGCGAGGTACAGTGGCGAAGGCTTGGCTGGAAGAGCGAAGTTGGCGGGAGGGGGTGTAGAAGGACAGTCGAGAGTTGAGGCAATCTGGTCCGATGTCGTAGAGTGATTTGTGTGCGTGGGTAAGCAGTCGGAAAGTAATCCTCTTATTGACGGGTAGCCAGTGGAGGTCTTTAAGGTGACCAGAGATGTGTTCGTTGCGTGGGATGTCTAATATTGGGTGGAGTTTTAGACTGGTGAGGGTTTCTAAGATTCAATTATGGGTAGCAGCTGGGGTGGTGAAGAGGTTTTATATTTCACTTTGGGGTGGAGTTTAGGGTAGTAGGGGGTTTTAAGGATTCAAGGATGGTTGGTGTTTAGATGTAGAGAGGGGTTGTAGGGTTCAGGGATGAGTAGTTTAGGGTGATGAGTTCTTAAGGGTCATGGATGGCTGTGATTAGAGGCGGAGTGGGTGTTTTAGAGTTCAAGGAAGGATGGAGTTTGGGTGTGCTGAGATGTTTTAAGGAGTATGGAATGTGTGGGGTTTAGGAATAGAAAGGAGTTTTAGGGTTCAGGAATGGGTGTGGATAGGGGTAGTGAGTGATTTTAGGGTTCAGGGATGGTGGATTTTTGGGGTAGAAAGGGTTTTAGGCTTCAAGGATGAGGGTTGTTTAGGTGTGGTTAGGGGGTTTTAGGGGCAGGAATTGATGGTGTTTAGGAGTTGTAAAGGGTCAGCAAAAGATGTTGTTTGCCGGGGGTGATGGCTCAGAGAATTAAAAGCTTCCAAAGTAATTGTCTGACAATGTAGATTATATAAATATGAACTAGTGTCCATTGATGTAAACCACTGAAATAAATATCTCAGACAAACATTTTTTTCTAAATTAAGACCTACAACTATTGCATATTCATTCCGAAAATTTCCATTAAACAGTTTAGATAAAATGTTTACTCAGTAAAGGCATTCCATGAAATAGTTTTTCTATGAAATCACATAAAACTCTTGTGGCCTTCTGAATATTGGAGCCGGGAGGATTGTTGATAGTGCTGCCAACGATAAGCACCACCTGAACCTTGCGATCAAAAATTGCTGCTCAGCTGCAGGCCACAAGGCTGCTTTATAGACCTGGATGGGATGCCAGGACTCAATCATGACCCATGGCACCATACAGGTCACAACCTCCACCATTATAGGACTGGTTTGAACTTTTTCTGCCACTGCAAACTTTGGTTTACATTCTGGTACTGATGTCGACATTGCAGGTAACTCTTGCCCTTGATGTCCCATTTGCCACCACTAGGTGATTTTACTCAGTAGAGACATTTGGGAGGCACCCTAAGTGGCACCCTAAGTGGGTTAGGTTTTGTTTTTATTTTGTTTTTTTGGCTAAGGGCTATGGTTCCAAGCCTGTCCTTTGAGGTGAACTGTCTAGGATTAGTAGAGCAACAGAAGAAACTGGATACCTAAACAAATATTTTGACAATTAAATTGATGAGAATCTTATCGGAGGTAATAGGCATGTTCTAATGTCATGGTATCCTTCGCCAGGCTTCTCACAAAGGGCTACGGTTCTCAATTAATCAAACAGGAGGCACATGGTGACATAAGCCAGAGGGCAAAGGAGGACACATTGAGATGTGTCAAGAAATTCAGACCTTACCCACAAATCAAAGAGGTGACATGGAGGTAAGTGCAGTCTAGAGCTCAGATAAGGAGAGATAACATCCTTGCAAAAGCAGAAAAGTTGGTGAAACAATACAGAGTAATAGAGGGTATCCAGGACAGGAAAGAGGCAGATTGTTTGCTTTAAACATTTATGGAAGGTGATTTGGACCAAGGTAAGGTTTAGGTGCAAACATTCTGACATGCTTTTGTAAAAACTGAGAACGCAGCCTAGCGTGGAGCGCAGGTTAATTTGATGAAATGCTTATCCTGCTTTTCAAATTGCCAATTCTGTGTTTGTTGCAAAAGAAGCATTCAGTAGAGGTAAGGATGGCCTTTCACCTTTTACGACTTACGGATTACACCATGAAGAACCACCTGGGTAGAAAAGACTATGCATAGCTTACACGCCTGTCCAGGTAACCGAATGGAGGGTGAGGTAAAGTTAAAAGGTAGCACTTTTGGCAAAGTTGGCATTAAGTAAGTCATCGGATGACTATTGGTTCATCCCGATAACAATTGCAGCTGAACTTTACTGCAATAGGGCGCTATTATTTTGCCAACAGTATGCCCAACAATTGTGTGGCCTCATATGCGGTGTTACAGCAAATCCCCAGATTTTTGGAACGATTATACAGAAAGAACTGTGAATTATAAAGGATTGCATATTACTTGGGCTCAGTTTTTATAGCAGAAGAAGAAAAAGAAGAGGAATGCAGGATGCTGGTGAACATATTCCAGGAAATGCCATAGAGACTGGGCATGCCACTGGCACCAGAGAAGCATGTGGCTCTATAAAGCAGCTGTTCCTGTTAGAAAATGACATTTACACAATCAACCAGAAGGCAAGACTGTCGTTAAACAAAGTCATCTCATTCAGAGCAGTGACAACGTTCTGTATGTTCTTTGAAAAGTTGCTTTATCTTCTAGCCCCCCCCCCCCTTTTTGTACCAAAAGGATTCCACCAGAGAGCCCTATTAATGAAGCCTGGAATAGCCATGGTGCATGTTCTCACATCTCTCCCAAGGTCCCAAACAAGACTTGAAGGTCTGGGACGAGTTTCTAACGAATTTCAGCGTGGTGTCGTTGCGCTGAAAAAGTGGGTACTAAACGTTGTACACAGATGTCGGGGAAATGGGAACGCTGGAAATACTGGAGTGGACTAAGGTAAAAGGTAATATTTTGAATTCCATAATACACTTTCTGGAATATGTGTCTCTTTTTGTGTCTGTGAAGGTTTGGGAAAAATAATAGTGAACGAGAAAAGACTGTTTTTGAAACAATTCACCGCATTGGTCCTGAGTAAGTACATGGCCAACGGTCCTAATATTCATAGACTTGCAAGAACATTTATCCAAAAATGCTTGAAATCGAACATCCGACTCTCTTACAAATTTTAGAAGTTGATAATAAGAGTGTTGACACTTTATCTCGTTATAAGATGCTTTCTGGAAGCCGGTGCTACAGGCATGACCATTTTCCATTAAGATCTCTGGAATTTTTGGCTCTCAGTTTGCGAAAAGTAACATGGATGCCAAACACCAGACGTGTGATATGTGTATTGGAACACACAGGAACTGGTACAGATAACACAGACAAGAGTGGCTTTCAGAGGAGGTGGCATCAGTTCTGAGGATGTGGTGAAGTCATGCACCAGATAGATCCCTGATGACAGATCACCTACCAAGAAAGGGAGATTATTTCCCCGAAACAATGGCATATTGGCTCCCTTGAAAGGATGATGTTTCTGCTAATGTTCAGCAAAGACGTCGGCACTGAGTAACACTGGGAAGAGAGCTGCTGTTCAGCAGTTAAGCACCCCTCGATGCCCCACCACCCAAAGTCTCATCCTGAGGGGATGGGGCGTTCAATGATTAGGAATGGCAGTGTGTGTCTGTCTCAGCCCCATAGTGTTGATTGTGGCCCTTAAAGCCAGCAGAAGCATTTTTGCACTGTCACGTAGGACCACTTTTCCTCTCCCTTTTTAAAATCGTTACCAGCTTTGCACTTTGCAAAGCAGTTTTTTTTAAATGACACAAAGTTGTAAGACGCACATCTTTGCAACCTCACACATCGCTAGACTGAAGGGGAATATCTCCACACCAATCATATCTCTTAACTTTCTGCCAAGCGTCACTATGCACAAATGATATAATTGCGCCATCTGTCCATAAGGGCTCGTTTACATTATGTTAAGCCATGATAACACTTGAGCCCTCATTGTGAGTGAGCTGATAAATTCCAGTGTGTGTGGTAGCTTCTGTTGCTGCATATATCGGATTTATGAGTTTTGTGATAAATATTGGCAGGTCAACCCTGCAGATCTTTATTGGGGGGAAAAGTCTAGTATTTTCTGGAACATAGACTTTGGTACAGTAAGCACCCAAATATTCATCTTGTTCCCAAACACTTGTGATAGGTTATAATTATCACACCTTATAAATACTGAACATCTCCATGCTGGTTTTTATCGTATGTCATAATTATTACATCTGATATTGGCCAACTTGCAATGACTACATGTATCTACAACACATCACAGCAGTTGAAATGGGGGGCGTGGCTTGCCTAGGGCCGAGGGTGGACGCCTGAGCCCAGAACTCCACACCAGCTGCCTAATTATCCTGTCACCCGGACCGGCTAGGAGAGTGCGGTGGTGCTTCACAGCCGCCTGAGCGTCTGGAGATCTGACGGACCGAGGGGGAATTGTCTGTGGGGGTCCCCGGTCCCGGCATTGTGAGGTGACTCACTCCGGCGCCGATCCCTAGGGGAGGAGTCAGGGTGACCAAAGGACTGTGGCAGCCATCCTGTTACGTGACGCCCCGGCCTTGGGGAGCTGCAAGAGCCGCGGGCCTCTCTGCTGCACGAGCCTTCTCATTGTATGGCCATGTGGGACACGTACTGAGCACGGACACTGAGGCTCCTGAAATGGGCTCACCGCTGACGTGAGCATTCAACGTGGGATCAGGGTGCTGAGACCTGCGACACTGCAAAGCGCGACCAGACTGGAAATCATTGCAGGTTGGCTCCTGCTATACTACTCTCCTGCAACGATCAGGGCCCTGGCGGGAATCACAGAGCAGGTACAGCAGCGCGGCCCCCCTTTAATTGGCAGTGGAGGTTCCTGGAGACCTACTGGGCTCGATATTGCGCACCACGGCTGGACCGCCATTTTGAGAGTGGGCCTAGGGGCTAGGTCTGTGCTGCCTTGTGGCTAGAGGATGACTTACCTAAGGAGCTGTGGCCCGAATTATAACATTAAACAGCTGGCAAAGATTGGTGTGAGGAACTGGTTAATAGCTGCTCCACCACATGCTATAGATGGCTGATAAGCTACATTGCTGACTGGAGGCTCTGTGGATTAATTGTGGGAGGGGAAGAGCCTGAAGCATCTTAATACAGCGCAGGCGACCCCCCCCCGTGTTGGTGGTCCCCTCTGGTTCTGCTTGGGCCGGACAAGGTGATCAGAGGGACCCTGAGGCCTGCCTGTGCACATCTCTGGGAGTCAGAAGGGTTCTGTTACCATGGACTGCACTGAAAACATGGGCAAGCCGAGGACTAAAGTGGCAGGGGCTGTGCCGGACCCTGAGGACAGGGCAAATGAGCACTAGCAATGGGGCCCGCGAGACCCAATCCATCAGCAGCTGAAGCAGATATTGGACTCCATCACTGACACCAAAGCCACCCTTCATCAGGATATTTGCAGTGGCGGTGCGTCCATTAAGGGCGCTGGGGCGTTGCCCCACAATCCGCCCGCACCTGCAGCCCCCTCAGTGTTTTTGAACTTAAGTAAACTCTCAGTTTACTTAAGTTCAAAGACGCCGAAGTTGAACTGACAATCATGTCAGCCAGCATGACGTCGGACCTCCCACCCCCTTCAGAGTCTGAAGGGGGTGGGCGGTCCGACGTCATGCTGACTGACATGCATTGACAGGGGCAGGCAGCAGCACAACACATGTGCGCATGAGTGGGGATGGAGGGCAAATTTTTGCACCGTGCCCACTCATGCGCACTGGTGTCTTCTGTGGGTGGCGCATGCCTTTAGGAGAGCGAGGGTTGAGCAAAGGCTCAAACCTCGGTCTCCTAATGGGCAGGCGGGCAGAGCGTAACACTGCCCTAAGTCAATCCTGGCGCTGGCTGAGAGGGGTTGCCAGCTGTGACGGAGACATGGCTGTTCCTGTAGGCGCCAATGGGACCATGGAGCAGAGGCGGCGTGGACCCGGTAAGTTTTTTATTTTATTTTTAAACTCCTCTCGGCCCCCACCCGACTCCCCCCGGCCTCAGCGCGACCCCCCCACCCGAGTATTGCGAGCCGGTACTGCCACTCTCTCATGAAAAGTATTTAAACACTCTCCCCGCCAATCCACAGAAGTGCAGGTACTATTCCTTCCTAATTAAAGAACTGCAGGACTCAGTAAAAGCGAGTACTTGCCCATTCAGAGCTCTGTGGCTGAAAGTATCATCATGAACAAGTCCCGTGACACTAACATACAATGTTCACCGACCGTAATTGCCTTGTAATGCATAGCTCGTGCCCTCTTTTAAAAGTACAGGCTTTTCTTCCTCTGCGCTGCTGAGCACTTGTGGGCCTCTGCGATAAGGCCTGTGTGCAGCATCTGTGTTTGAGAGGCACACCAAATCACCAAATGAATAATGAAAGCGCGGACCCTGCATGTTTTTTTTACATTTTATTTTTTTAAACCCCCCTCAATCGCGACCTAACCCTCACAACCCTCGCCCCCGCCCCCCCCCCCCCCCGTGAGTACTGTGAGTCGGCACTGCCTTGTACCGATAGACAGCAAACCCAGACCAGCAGAACCTTGTGAAATCTCTACCTACTGAGGCGGCACCAGTGCCTCAATCAGCCTCGGTACGTGAGCGCTCCTCCAGCATACTCTGCTGCGCGAGGGTATTGTGGTGCCACCCTTGATAAATCGTGGCGAAGTAAGCGTGTGGCAGGGCACACTCCAGTGGGCGGTCCTCCTGTGTGAGTTGCTACTGTCGCTAAAGTTGACATTGCTTAGTATCTATCACAACGAAACATGGAGTGATAAAGGCTACTTTGTATTCAGTGTGGCGCAAGAAAGGATTCTCTATCTCGCTTTTTCTGATATAATTCAAGGCACTAGCAAGTAAGCAGTGCACACGTGATATGTGGAATGCGATGGCTGGTGAGCGATCCAGTTCCTTGTAAGATTATCTGGCAGCAGGATTGAAGGTTGCAAATAGGTTTCTCAGCTGGGAATCTGCCGGCACTTTGATTTCATTCTGGGATGTAGGAATCGCTCATGTCTGTGTGTGTGGCAGAGCAAGTGCTGTTTGCTGCGTCAATCGGATGGACGGGGTTTCCATTCAGTTTTTAATCTCTCTCTGTGCTTTAATGGTGAGCAACATTCAGCATTTAGTTTCAGGAGGAAGAGTTAATTTTCACGTAGCCAAATAAGTGTCATGGGCATCAAAGAACTGAAAATGATTCATTATATTCCTACTCCAATTTAGATGGCAACAGTTTACAGACCATGCAAGGTTGATATTGGTCGTGTGTATTTTTTATTGGCTTCTGAAATTTGATACATTTTCTGTCATTTTTTTGGTCGTGGAAGATTGCTTCGAACAGAAAATTTCTAGCACAGAAATATTTTCCGCTCAAACCAGTCTCCTACTCTCCTGTCAGTATTGCTTGGGTGGTTTTTTTTTATATATTAGGTGTGACTTCATGTGAAAATTTCACTCGAGACACAGCAGACCATATTTTGTGCAATTTGAGTCATTTGTGTATTTGCTAAATTTCAAGGAAATAAATTCAGTTTTCTGATTTCCAAGTGAAATGGAAAAAGAACTGGGTCAAACACATTAAGACATTTATTAAACCCTGTGCTGTCCATGCCTGCTGATTGGCTGCTGCGAGTGTTGCCTTTGAGAAATATAATTTTCACATATCCATATAAAATACATGCGTATTACTAACATTCCTTAAATTTACAAAATGTTTGTCTTGCTACACATCTCTATGTTACGGTTTTCATATGTTCATGTAGGTAAAGAGGGAGGGGTGCTTGAATTTGCAGAGTTGAGGTGTGCTGCAAGGTCAGACTCTGATAAGGAGTAGGTTACAGATGCTTCAGGCTGTGCCTGTTGCACTTTCTTGTCTCCCTAATGCCTGATGTGCAAAGCCTTCAGTTCCATGAACTGTGCTACAGTTTGTCTCTCAGTCCTTTCTCTAGGACTGAATTTTCACCCCCAAGTCAAGGGAGGGTATTTCTTTTGTACATTTATCTCTGGAGTTATCTCCCATTTTGGTTTTTCTTCTCTGACCCCCAGCAGTACATCTTTAGCCTTTTGTATCTCTTCGGACATTTTCCCTGGCCTTGGCCCTAAGGAGTGAACACACTTCCCGGCGCTCAAGAGAGGTTCAAAGCCGATTGTGATTCTCAGAGGGAGCAGAGGAAGACTTCAATGATGCACCAAGCTTAAAGTCGCTGTAATGTTCCCTCTGTTACTGAAGCTAATACTAGAGCAGGAGATAACCCCACCTGTGGCCATTGTCTGAGATGGATTGGATAGCTCAAAGAAGCCTTCAGTCATGCAAATAAGTGATCCAAAAATCTCAGGGGCACCAGTCTGAATCTCATTTTCAGTCTCACCCCAGCACATTTGATAGCTCCATTAAATCTTCTATTTTGTGAGCTTTGACACTGTCCTCTCTACACCAACGCCTTGCCCTGTTTCCTCTTATAAGTGTAATCTTATTGATGTGGCTTATTGGGTGACTTTGAAAACCTTATTACGCCAGAGAGGGGAGGGTGGTTTAGCGGTACCGGACATGGAGTCCTATTACCTTGTGGCCCAACTGCAATGGTTTACCCAGGAGGTGGTGTTAGAGTATCGGGGAGTGGGTGACCGAGAAGGCGGAAGAGTGCCAGACAGATATTGTCTTGTATCATTTTACAATGACCGGTGTCCCTCAGGGCACTCTCCATGGAAGTAAAAACGTATAGATTGAGTTGGAATAGAAGCCAACGGAGGGCGCAGATTGCACGCCCCTATGCTCCTGAAATTCCTATCAGCGTGTGCACTATACTTGCCCATGGGGGTAATTGGTCGGTGATTCACCAGTGGACTGACATGGCCAAGACAGCGATAGGAGATCTGTATGAGGAGAATGTTCTCCTACCCTTTGAGACTCTGAGGGACCACTGTGGGGATTACTTGATCCGCTCGGCTCTAGTGGCGGCAATTCAAAAACATTGGGGGGAACGACTATCAGAGCTAAAGACCTCCATGATCTGCCAATATGTAGTGTTAGCGGCGGGCACAATTCAGGCGGTTTCGTGCCGAATAACACACGAGAGGCTCGCCCCCCTAGTAGCATTGAAAGAGAAGTGGAAGAAGGACTTGGTTAGTGAGATCTCAGAGAAATTGTGGGCGGAGTTGGTTGAGCGTCCCTGGAAATGCAATAGGAATGCTAGATTCCAACAGGTCAAATTTTTCAAACTCCATAGAGCATACCCCACCCCGGCAAAAATTAACAAATATTTTAATGTGACCACAGTGCTGTGTCGAGATGTGTCAAGGAGGGGGCCGATTTCAGACATATGATCTGGGATTGTCCCGGGGGGCGTGGCTTAGCAGGCCACGATGACGGCTGTGTCCTGCTGAGGCTCCGCGATCGGGCTAGCATCCAGCCCAGTTCCCGAGATCGCCGGGAGCCTCAGCCCACCGGGAAAGCACCTGGGACTCCCCCTGAGCATTGGGGTGCCGCTCCAACGTCCTCCGACAGCGGCGGACAGGTAACACAGGCTGAGTCTCCAAAATCGGAGCGCCTCAACTCAAGATGGCGGGCGCGGCTCCGTCCGGCGGGTGCATACGCCGCCAGGAGCCGACCCAGTGATTGAGGACCCCGGGAGGCGGAACCGGCGACCACCTGCGAGGGATCCCGGGGCTACGGCGAAACCGACCCCCCCCGGAGTACACACCAGACGACACCTTCTCCTGATCCACCACCCCCGGCGCGCAAGATGGCGGCCGCCGCACCGGGGCTCCACCGCACTGACGCTGCGACCTCACCGGGAGCCTGAACATTTTACAATATCACCCGCTCCGCCGCCGCGGGGCGTGGAGGACCGGCGGACGAGCTACCGACGTGGTGGTGGGCCATTCCAGGGCCGGCAAACGTACCAGAACAGCGGCGGTGAGTGACCGCCTCTCTCCCCCCCCTTTTCCCCGAGACACTTGAAGCCTGTGGCCCCCCCTGCGACTTCGGGGGCTCAGCAAGTCGACTCACACCACTGGCTAACTCGGGGACCCAGGGTGCCCTCGCGACCCCGCAACGACTATCGGACCCAAGCGCCTGACCCTAAGATGGCGCCCACAGAGGCCTGAACACCGCAAAACGGCGCGAGCCTCACCACTGGGACCCCCTCGAATTCCCACCATCTGCCCTCTGGCCCTCCCGGCCGATACTGACGCTGTGCCACACGCCGAGGGAGACCCGCATGCCTTTTGACACCGGGACTGTCAGCTCCGACCGCCTCTGCCGCCCTGATCTAGTGCTTGTCCCCTGAGACGAGAGGAGGCCGCCCCAGACCCTGAGGGGACAGGAAAGACCGGCAGACGTTCGACTGCCCCCTGACCCGGCCACGTTGACCTGCTGTACCCGGAGCACACGACCTCACCCCACGGAGCAGAGAGGATCCTCACGCGGTGGGAGCAGCCGGCCCCCGGCAACCGCAAACCTCCCCTGACGCCCCTGGTGGGGGCTCCCCGAGGCGGGACAGACCTCGCCTTGGGCCGGGAAAGGACCTAGTGAACTGACCAGCACCCGGCTGCCGCCCACCCGGTAACACTGCGTGGTGACGACCTATCTCCCTCGGGACACGCAACGACCAGAGGGGAACCCCCCCTCCCCCTTCTAGCAGCACCCATGGGGAAACCGAGAGCCACACAGACGGCAGCGGTCCCGGAAACGGCCGTCGAGAAGATGCCACAGACGAGAGCATGGACGCAAACCAATACGTCGCAAGCCGACCCTACCCTATCAGCGAAGCTGGACCAGGTGTTGGCGGCAATAGAAATGTCTCGCCTCTCAATGGAGGAAAGATTGGGCACCCTGACGACAGACATTAGCCTAATTCGGGATGAACACCGTAAACTGGCAGACAGGGTGAAAGAGGGTGAGCGGATTGTGACTGAACTACAACCAGCGGTGAAATCGCAGGAGGCAGACATGCAGGAGATCCTACGCCGCGTGACGACCCTGGAGGAACGCACGGTGGATTTAGAGGGGCGCTCGAGACGCTGTAACATTCGCGTCCTGGGCCTGCCGGAGGGGATCGAAAATTCGGACCCCCTGACATACATGGAATCCTGGACTAAATCGTCCACCCCAGACTGCGACCGATCGACGTTCTTCTCCATCGAAAGGGCCCACAGGGTCCCAGCCCGGGCGCCCAAACCTGGTTTTCCCCCACGACCCATGCTGGCCAAGTTCCTACACTTCCGAGACCGGGATGCAGTGCTCCGCGCGGCCCGGACGGCGGGCCCCCTGCGGGTGGAAGACCAGCACGTCATGGTGTTCCCGGACTATGCCCGAGAGGTCCAACAGCGACGATCCACGTTTATGGAAGTCAAAAGGCGCCTCCGCGCAAACGATCTTCAATATTCCCTGCTGTTCCCTGCCCGCCTCAAGGTAATCCACAAAGGGAAAGCACTCTTCTTCGATACGGCGGCGGACGCGCAGGAGTGGACCGAATTTCATTGCCCACTGATCCCTAAACCTGGACCCCAGAAGACACGCAACAATGACTCCAGACGATCCAGGAGACGGGGCGCGAGCCACGGGCGATCTGGACACCCCAGGAGCCAGGCGTCCTCCCAAGCTGGCTCACCCGACCTCGCACAAATCATACAGGAGCGACGAGACGCCTTACGGGCGGCGACCGGACTGCACTCGTCGCCCCCGGCTTCGGACCTGGAAGGACAACCGCACCTGTTCACCCCGGAGAAGGACCGGGACAGTGATGGAACTATGTCGGGATTTGGCCCAATCTCTTCCCCCCTCGTGGTGACACACACACTGGACGCTACCCGAGCCAGCCAGCCTACCACCTCTTCGTGAATACCTGAACTGTCGACTGACATATCCTTTTCATGATTGCCTGTTGTAATGCGCGATGTCTAGAAGCCTAGACTGCTCTACCAGATAAATGCGAGCTCCAGCGAGCGATACACACTTCTCCTGCTAGAGCCCGACCCGCGCACAGGCCCGGCAGCGACACATGCTGCCACCCCCGCGAATTTCTGTTGGTTTTCTCCCCTAGTGGGACACTAGTTTGGATATGCCACCCCCAGTGACGTATCCTCAGAATTGGGACTGTTGCCCATCCAAAGTTCTAGTTGTTGTTAACTCCCCCAGTCCCCCCCCTACGTGTAAGGAAGCTTGGCGCGCAGGAACATACACGACACGCACACATGGACGGCACACGGGAACTGTAGAGGTGCCCCTTCCCCAACCACGTCACCCTAGAAATGGCTGTCCCCCACTCTGACGTTAATATCCTTACACTAAATGTACGGGGCCTACACACGCCCAACAAGCGCTACTCTGTATACTCCTACATACGGCGCATGGCGGCCAACATTACGTTCTTACAAGAGACGCACATTAACGCTACAGAACTCATTCGCCTACAGGCCAAATGGCGAGGGACCATCTGCGCCACACAATATTCAGCGTTTGCACGCGGCGCATTAATCTGGGTGAGACCTGGTACTCCCTTCCGGGCGCTCCGGCGAGTAGTGGATAAAGAGGGCAGATACGCGCTACTGGAGGGAATTCTTGATGGGCAAGGGGTACTTCTTGGCAGCATATACGCCCCTAATACGGATCAGGACCGGTTTTGGGATCACCTTACGGGCGTCCTGGCCCAGTTCACCACGGTCCCATGGGTGCTGGGAGGCGACTTTAACTGCACACTGGACCCCTCGCTGGACCGCTCACATCCCCCCCCCATGCACTCCCCGGCCCCCCGGCAGGCGGCCCTCTTCAGGGCATGGACCACACATTGGGCGCTCACTGATGCATGGCGACACCTACACCCACTGGCTCGCATTTACTCCTTCCACTCGATTCCACACAACCTTCGGGTCCGCCTAGACCGTTTCCTCTGCTCTGCTCCGATCCTCCCTAAGGTTACATCTACAGACTACCTGGGACGGATCCTTTCAGATCATGATGCCCACATTATACGGCTTACCTGGCGCCCCCCGCATCCACCGGTCCCCACCTGGCGCCTCCCCAGAGACTGCCTAGCGGACCCGGTCTTCCAGGACGCGCACAAAACCAGCATACGCGACTACTTTACACACAACGAGAACACAGCGTCATCGGTACTAGTGGAGTGGGACGCGTATAAAGTAGTGGCGAGAGGAGAATGCATCAAACAGATAGTGGGGGTCCGCCGCACCTTAGAACGATCGCTCTTAACGACGGAACAGGCTCTAGCTGCTCTCACCAAACGGCCTGACGACTCGGAGGAACACGCCGTACTCACGGCGGAGGCCAAAACGGAATATCAAACTGCCTGCGCTGACCTCCGTAGGTATAATTTCAGGGCATACGCCTCTCGGGTGCACAAAGACAGAGACAAAACCGGGGCGCTTCTGGCCTGGATGGCGAAGCAGGACACCGAAATCAAGCCGATCACAGACATTCTCAACCCGGAGGGTGTACTGGTGCAATCACAAGATGAGATTCTCCTAGCATTCCAACGCCATTATGCACGAGTGTACGAAGCCCCGGCATGCTGCACCCTGTTTACCGCGGATCCGTTTTTAGACCCTCTGACGCTGCCCACGATATCGGAGTCCGACAAGCGCACACTAGACGCCAAGATAATTCCCTCTGACATCACCCAAGCGATACGAGCCATGTCCCGAAATAAAGCACCGGGACTGGACGGCTTCCCACTAGAATACTACGCAACATTCTCTCCCCTGGTGGTTCCCCGTCTGTCACGGATGTTCGGGGCGTCACTCCACCTGGGGAAACTACCCCAGTCGCTACGGGAATCCGTGATTGTCACCTTTCTTAAGCCCCACAGGGATCCACTTCACATGGGGTCATACCGGCCTATCACCCTCCTGTCGGCTGATTGTAAGATACTGGGGAAGATCCTAGCTGATCGTTATGCGCAGATCATACGCCCGCTGGTCCACCCCGACCAATGCGGCTTCGTCCCCGGGAGGAACACCTCCCAGAACCTCCGCCGAGTCTTCCATATCCAAGATCAGGTACGCGACAGATTTCCCCGCGCTGCCTGCCTCATTATGGACCTAGAGAAGGCGTTTGACACCCTCACCTGGCCCTACCTGTTTTCGGTCCTGCGTCGCCTTAATCTCGGCCCGACGCTAATGGCATATACCCGCCTCCTATACACCGACCTCACTACTCGAGTTCGTATCGGGAAACGTATCTCACCGGCATTTGCAGTCCGACGAGGCACAAGACAAGGGTGCCCCTTGTCGCCCCTCTTGTTCGCGCTGGCGGTCGAGCCGCTGGCGGTTCGACTGCGACGGGAAGGTGTGAACTGGGGAGTACCGCTTGCAGACGGGACCCATTGTGTGTCCATGTACGCGGATGATCTCCTCATATATGTCCGAGACATTGAAATGGACCTAACCCCCATAGGGGCCACATTGGCGGACTTTGCAACTGCCTCGGGTCTACAAGTCAACTGGGACAAGTCCGTGGTTTACCCCCTTCACCCGGACCTACCCCCCCGAGACATCGACCTCGGACCACATAGTCTTTCATGGTCCACGGAAGCTCCCCGATACCTTGGCGTCCGCTTATACCATTCTCCGACGGACATCCTTGAAGGCAATCACCGCGCGGTACTCGAGAGTCTGCGCCCGACGGTCGCCTTTTGGAATAAATTGCCACTGGCCCCGATTGGACGGATAGCCCTTGCCAAAATGGTGATGCTCCCCCGGCTCCTCTACCATTTCACAAACCTGCCGGTGATACCACCCAGGTCCTTCTTTCGCGACGTTGATTCCCTCTTGGGAACTCTCATCTGGGGAGCAGGCCGCCACAGAGTCGCCCTGAAAACTCTTCAACTCCCCACAACACAGGGGGGACTCGGGGCTCCATCCTTCGAGGCATATTTCCTCGCAGCACAGCTCCAGTGGCTGTCCTACTGGACAGCGGACCGTTACCCTCAGGAAACGGTTACTCCTACTGGTAGAATCACGACCCCGGAACTCACCCGTCTGCTCCTCCCGGGCACCAAGCCACGGCGCACGTATCCCCTGCAGGTGACGATAGCGCGCCGATGTATGCTGCGGATACACCGGCTGTCCCCCGCTAGGCCCCCATACTCCCCGCTGCTGCCGCTAATAGGCGGCCCCAAGCAGGATTCCTACTTTGCGGCCCCACTACTCGCCGACTGGTCCCGCTGTGGTATCGCAGATCTAGAATCACTCTTCGAGGAGGGTCAACTGAAACCGCTGGACCGCCTGATCGCAGAATACGGGCTCTCCCCAGGCCAATTCCTCAGGTATAGGCAACTACTCGACGGATACCGACCCCATTTCAATCTCCAAAATGGCGAGCCAGACACGCATCCAGTAATACATACTATTCTACATATGGGGGTGGGTCGTCACCTGGTCACATGGCTATACAAATCCATCCGGGAACTCTCACACACCTCCCTGGCGACCCTACGAGCCACTTGGGAAGAGGACATAGGCCGTGTTCTGCATGACTCGGAGTGGACTAAAGCTCTCGAGGCCCCTAAACGCGTCTCTAGGAACGCCCGCTTCAAAAATATTCAATATTATATATTACACAGGGCATATCTTACCCCAGCGCGATTACAGACGTTCTACCCCTCCACGCCATTCCTGTGCCCCAGATGCTGTTTCCCGGCTGCGAACTTCCGTCACATGTTCTGGGACTGTCCCAATCTTCAACCTTTCTGGCAGGAGGTACACAACACACTACGGGAACTCACGGGTCTCACTACACTAGCCACCTGGGAGTCCAGTGCATTAGGCATCCTCCACATCTCTAAGCGTGAACCGGTGCATAGGCGCTTCGTGTCCTTAGCGCTCCTACTAGCCAATAGATGTATAACCATGCGCTGGCGATCCCCAGAGGGTCCCCCCATAGCACAATGGAAGGGGGCGGTTAGCAAATGGGCGGCAGCGGAGGAAGACGCTTTAAGGGAAGAAGAAGCCAAGGGCGCGCGCAAACTTCCCATCTCCATGGAATGGGCCATGCTCCTTCACAGCTTCCGCCAGTCCACGCAGGCTGGTGACCCACCTGACCCTTCCCCTCCCCCCACCCAAGAAGACCGGTAGCCTTCACCTGAAGTGAGTCACCCCAGAGTCGGGCCCCGATAACCCCCTACGTCCTAGGCGACCTCTCGCATGTCCGGCCACCCGTGGGCTTCTTCCCCCCCCCCCCCCCCTCGACACCCGCCGCCATCATCCCCCTACTTAGACCCTGCTAGCGCCTACATGCTTCCCTCCCACAGTTCTGTTACCCCCCTGTTCACTGGTACCACTGTTATGTGCACAGTACAGATCCAGAACCGGCGCTGTTGCGGCATGAGAGTGCCCATCTGATCTTATTTATCGCCCCTATGGCGATACCGTCCCATCACCGCTCAGCCTGCAGGAGCCTGTACATGATTATAATGCACTGATTCACCGAGGTCATGTTGATGTGTACCAGTTCCATATAGCAAGAAAAAGTTGCACACATAGCTGTTCGTGGCTGAATGTTGAGGCCACGTCGGCGGACTGTTTATGCTGTACTGAGATACTTTACTGCAACAATAAAAACAAATTTAAATAAAAAAATGATCTGGGATTGTCCCAGTATATTGACGTATTAGGAGAAGGTACTGGATCTGCTCTGCGATATAACTGAGAGATGCATTGACCTGAGCTGGGCCCTTGCGCACTTCACTGGTTCCTTCATACATCCAAAAATAAGATCACTAGCAAGTTCCTAGATCTAGGGCCGGTACTAGCTAAGAAAGAGATTACTGCACATTGGAGGGCTAAAGGAGGTCCGAGTTATTGAAGATGGAGGAATGTATTTCTTAGATGGGCTGAATGTGAGGGTACTGCAAGATTACAGGCAGCAAGCCGAGCAAATAATGAAAAGGCACTAGCGACTGCAAGGGCTTGGGACACGCTCACATTATTGTTGAAAACATCAGAATCGGACTCGGATGGGGACTCTACAGTGAATTAACTGAATGATCCGAGTATCCATGCTGATGTCTGCTGGGGTGCCATAGATGTGAGGGAGCCAGGGCGATACCTGTAATTGATCTTGGACTTATTATTATTATTATTCTGAGTTTTGTATAGCGCCTGGTTACCAATAGGCATCCCCGCGCTTATCAGAACATAACACTACTAAAAGAATGCAAAAATTAAACAGAGAACAAAAAAGTTTTTAAAAGTTTACGGAACCTAAGAAGACTGGCTTCGGAGCGCAGTTGTAAGGGCAGTGAGTTCCACAGGGAGGCCACATTTATTGAAAACCTTCTGCCACCAGTTCTTGCCTTTTTCACCCTGCCAACCTGAATGAGATGTTGGTGGTCAGAGCGAAGGGAGCGAGAGGCCTTATAGGGCTGGACCATCTCCTCCAGAATAGGTGGACCCACCCCGTGCAGAACTTTGTGGGCGATGCAGAGTGACTTGAATTTCACCCTGTCCCTCACAGGGAGCCAGTGCAGTGCCCTCAACGCCGGGCGGGCAGATTGACGCCTAGGGAGACCCGTCAAAAGCCTGGCAGCCGCGTTCTGCACTTGCTGCAGTCTATTCAGGGTAGATTTGGGTGCGCCCAGGAATAGCGCATTGCTGAAATCCAGCCGCGAGATGATAAGTCCCTGGATGAGAAGCCTATGAGTGGCTACAGGGAGCAGGGGCAGAATCTTCTGGGCTGAGCGGAGCAGGCCAAAGCACACGCCAGCAGTCTTTTTGGCATGGGTTTTAAATGATAGGTCCTGCTCCAGCCATACCCCCAAGCTCTTGATCTCCTGCTTGGGGGGGGGCATCTGTCCCAAACAGTCTGGCCAGCTGCTGGGGGGCAAAGATGGAGAAGAGTTCCCCAGCAGCATCAGTTCCGTTTTGGAGCCATTTAACTTTAGGGCTGAGCTGCACATCCACGTGTAGATTTTTTCAAGACACATGTGCAGCCGGTCGGGATGGTGCGCCGACTGGGAAAGGCCTACCACCAGCTGAGTATCATCAGCGTAACTGATGATTTTGATACCCAGCGGTCGTACCACATTCTCCAGGGGGGCCATGTAAGCGTTGAATAAGGTAGGGCTCAATGAAGAGCCCTGTGGCACACCGCACTGGGGAGGGGTAGAAGATGATTTTTCCTGGCCTTCCCACACCTCAAATGTACGACCTTCCAGGAAGGAGGCGAACCATTTGAGGGCCGAACCCGTGACCCCCACCCCCGACAGCCGTTGGAGAAGCACCTGATGGTCCACGGTGTCAAAAGCAGCGCTGAGGTCCAGGAGGATCACTGCCACTGATCCCCCCGAATCCAGCATGCTCCTCGCATTCTCCACGACCGCCAGCAGAGCGGTGTCGGTCCCCTGACCGGGGCGAAAACCCGTTTGGGAGTCGCCCAGGAGGGAATTGGCTTCCAAGAAGTTGGAAAGGCGGCTATTCACCAGCTTCTCAGCCACCTTACTGATACCCGGCAGCAAAGAGATAGGCCGAAAGTTGGCGAGATTGGCGGGATCTTACTTACTAAAGACCCTACTGATATCCATAGAAATGTATAAGCATGTTGTAACTGATTGTCTTGCTGTACCTGGTTACTACTTCCATTCGATTTTAATACAAAATGCCACGTCTGGTGGGGAGGGGGGAGAGGAATGGGGGGGTCTGAGGGGTGGAGAGGCAGGATTTTGGGTTGGTTTTATTAAGTATTCGTTATTCGTAAGCTGCTGACTTGAACTTTATCGCATTGGCACGAATATGATGGTCCTGAACTAATGTCAGAGCTGTTTTGTGTTCTTCTGGATTAATGACTTGCATTGAACTTTATTGCAGCAGACTGGAACTATATGTTAGGATAGGAATGGGGACCTCTATGGAGACCAGATTGATGATGTGGGAACATGATATCCAGTGTATGGTGAACGATTCCGTTGTTAAAATGAATAAGCAAATGTTTAAAAAAAAACAATCACAGCAGTTGAAATCACATTATGTTACTGTAGACTGTGGAAATATGTTGCTCCTTTCTCAAATAGTTCTTACTTTTACTCTTGAAAAACAAAAGCAGATTGTTTCTTTTTGCTGCAGTTCCTTGTTCATCCCTGGTTACACCACAATAGCAACCCCTAGTACTTTAATGCAGAATGATAAACACACACTTTGAAAAAGCCAGAAACAGCATTTCGTCAAATATTGGTACTTTAGGGCAGGATATTGTAGGATACTTCTATGATGGTAGATGTAAAAAATAGTCTGCAAGGCCATAAACACCTCACAGTGATGTTACAAATTTAAGATGATAAACGCGTACAGTAGTTATCACCAAGATGGAATTCTGGGTCAGGCAAGTTCTAACTTGAACCTGTGACTTTATGATTGCGCACAGATTGCAGCAGCAAGCACGGAACTCACTGAACTATCACCCTGGCGTAGTGACATCACCATACTCTAAAACTAGCTAACTGTTGTAATCAAATTTGGCACATTTTGTGTTGGTGGTGCTGTGGTGTCACTGGTTACTTTTACTTCCCCATTAAAACTCCACCATGTCACACACAACCTTCACACTTGTTCTCAGTGTTGCTCACTCCACCTCAACTGTTCACTATTACAACGAGCATAGTGAATTGTGGCTTGGTAACAATATGAACTCGATAAGATCACACATTTGACCAGCACTTTAACATGTTTCTAAGCACTATGCACTAGGCCCACGTCAGTCTTTTCCCACCTTTTCATAGTACTTGACTTCGTAGTCTAATATAATCCCATTAGGATGCTCAGGCTCGTGCCAAGACAGGGAGACGCTGCTTCTGGAGGTCCGATCCTTCCTGATCATGGTCACAGGTGATGGAGCTGTGGAGGAAGAAGGAAAGAAGAACTAATGAGTTCATCTCTTGCATATGCTCAGTCACACAACTCAATTTCTCATACAACAGGTTCCTAAACCCAAGCCTGGCCTTAGATCAAGCCACAACAGTTGCGTTTAGGTGCAGGCACAAAAACCTAGAAACATACTGCCCTGGCAAATGAACAAGCTGCGAAATCTAAGTTGCTGGAGTGCTAGTGACTTGCGGACTGATGCTTTTGCTCTGCTACATTAATGTAAGCAAGGAAAAGTCAGTGATATATTAATAGAGTTGAGTGCAATAGAACCGTGCTTAGTTGTAGTGTTTAGATCCCCAGGGATAGATCGGAACAAGTAGGTGCTGTCTTCTGAAGAAGAGCAACTTGTGCACAAAGTGTCTCCATTGTAATTTGAAGGCTAGGATTCCTATCTAGGCTCTTCAACCTTAAAGTTCACTGAGTTGACTACCATGAAGACAGCAGGGAAACGTGGCATTGATTTGGAGTTTCATCTCATTTGAATGTTTTTAAGCTTGACTGCATTCTTGTGTGGAGGAGGGTGATTAACCGGCATTATGGCAAAGATGGGGGAATCTGCAGCGCCCAAACTCTGGAGCCTGAACCTGCCTCTCTTGAATTTCTTTGAAGGTGGATGTCATTCAGAAAGAACCTCCAGTGACTCTTTTGTCGGGTCTGTCAGGGTGTGATGAAAATTCTGCCAAACACAGTGTCAGAGCAGGAGCTCTGTGTATAGATCTATATCTACTACCATGTTGGGTGGTGAGCTAGCAGGGGTTTCTATATCTCAATCTTCGGGTGTAATGATTAAATAATCCCCTCCACAAGTCATATGGACCTTTGCTCATCAACGAGGAGAAATGTAAAGGAACAATAATCTACATCAGATACATAGCAAAAAATCATTTAATACAGTCAATAAAAATAATTAGTGGGAGTAAAAGGGTTTCATTTTCAATTATTTTAGTTTTTCATCATTTATTCATTAAATATTCATCTTTACCGCTCAGATTAAAAGTTAATAGAATCCATTAATCGATAGTTGATTATAAAATAGAATATAATGTCCGTTATAGTAACAGTTAATATTGTAATAATACAACAAGCGTGCTCCATTAAGGATGTTCCCTAATCCAAATTAAATTGGAATAAAATCCAGTAGGTGCCAGTTCAGATTACCAATAAAAAAGTCTGACGAGGCAATTATTGCATGAATAACAACTTTTGCATATCAAGCTGGAAAGAATTCACAGCTATAAATTAGCAGACATCTAAGAAATAGATTTACCAACCTCTCTGCTTGCTGAGAGGTATAGGAAACTAAGGGAGATTTCTTTCTCATCAGGTCAGCCAATGGAATAAAAGAGCACTCCTTAGAATCGGTAATCTCCCTGTTTTCACATGTCTTTATTATGGTTCATAGATAGTAAGTCTTGAAAAGTTACATCGTTCATATTCTGTGGTCCAGACTGTTGTTCTCATGAATCATCCTTCCTGTTGCCTCCTCTTCTCCCGCTAAGAACCTCACTAGAATTTGTGTAACACAAAACAAATACCTATCAGTGGTGTAGCTAAACCCACTGCCATCCCAGTAGTCCCCTAACTTTGCCACCCGGTGCAGGTAAGGGGGGGCGGTGGCTGACAGACGACTCGCTCTGGGGGTGGGGGAGCCTCTGACCAGCGATGGTGGTAGTTGACAGACACGATTTGTTCACCTGCGCCTCCCCCAAATGAGTGCCACCCAGGACAGAAAGACCCCCTACACCACTCACTAACTTACAAACTTATTCTGGAAAGCTACATCTTCTGCAGCACAGAAAAACATGGTGTGCAAACAACTATTCAGTGTGGAAAGGATACCTTTTAGTGCTAAAGCATAATTTAACGTTGACATAGCATCATCAGTTAGGCTAACTTAAATCAACAATGTTATTTTACTTGCAGGCCTATAAACATTTAAGTTTATTTATCTACTAAAATTTCACATTTATTAAACGTGTTATGGAAAGATCAACTGTTGCACATCTATACTACTATTATAAAGTAAGAACTTTGAACCTTTGAGGTGGGTAAACTCGGGAACCACAGCGCCAATCCACACTCCCGATACATCATTGTAATCGTCAGGGTGTGCAGATGGACATAGGCTATATAAACTATACAAATATGCGTTATTTAAAAAATGTACATAAAAAAACATAGTCCCTTCGACGTAGCGCCGGCCGCGACCTGCGTGCTGACGTCAGTTGCGCGGGGTGGAGCGGCGTCCAGGAGTGCGAGGAGGAGCGGCGGACATGGCGCGGGGGAGGAGCGGTGAGGAGCGTCGGCCAGGCGGTGAGGAGCGGTGGACAGGCGGGAGGAGCGGTGACGAGCGGCGAGGAGCGGCGGAGCGGTGAACTGAGGAGCGCGGGGGAGGAGCGGCAGCTGAGGTAAGGCTCCGGGGGACCTACGGACAATGTCGGGGCAGGCGGGGGATGGGGCGGGCGGGGGCCCGGGCTGCTGGACAATGTCGGGCGGGCCGGGGGCCTGGGCTGCTGGACAATGTCGGGGCGGGCGGGGGTCACGTCATGGATAGAGCCAAACAGCAGCAATGTCACATCGCTCCAAAAGAAAAGTACACTGTGCTCAATACCAAGAGCCCCAAATAACAAAGGGCATTAATGATCGCGGCGGGGGCCCGGGCTGCTGGACAATGCCGGGGCGGGCGGGGGTCGGGGAAGCCTGATTGCTCCCGTACAAGGTCGGGACAGGCTGCTAGTTTTTAATAAAAGAGCTTTTGTTACCAAATGAAATTCGCTCTAGCACTGGAGATAAGTTGAAAAAATAGCGTGGGGAACTTTCATCAAATGGTAATGTCAATGACATCCTAGAAAACCTTCCACATTACATTACATTAGGAGGATCAAATATGTGGGCACTGGCAATGTGCCCACAGCTGGTTGAATAAATTCCACCATCCACTACTTGTACTGGCAGTGTGAGGAAAGATGCATTATCTGCAATGGAGGACATGAATTTTACAGACAAAACTCTAAACCATCTTATCTATTTATGAGATATTTTTTTCTTGATTGCCATTCTGGCTTTCAGAACATTTCATGCCAACAGAGTTGCTTCTATTATATTTATAAAAGTGCATAGCATAATACTTCACTCCGAAATATAGGAGAATAATATAGGGGTGAAATGTGAAATGCAAGATGAGTTTCCAGTTGCATTGTTGCCTTTCTGTCATAACATTGTCAGACTAGCCACCGATACTGAACATCTCTACTGGCCCAATCATTAACTCAGCAATTGATTCAGTGCATGATACCATTGTTGCTGTTCTTTTTGGTCTAATATTGTATCTGGTGCAGACTGTCACTCTCCACATGTAATGATTTGAAACTCACAGAGTATAGATGTATGTTACCACATTGTTTGCCCTATTATTTTTCTCAGGGATAGTATGATCTCTGTTGCATTGGCATGAATGCTTCACATACAGTAAAGTTTTATGTGTCTCTTTTCTACTTGAAAGGTATCAGAAAAAGGAAATATTGTGGGACATGGTGGTTGCCATCAGGCCTGAGCAGCATTTCAATTACACTAGAGTACTCAGAGTATTTTCGGAAATTCGGCGTTACTCTTTGACGTGGAATTACTGATAATTCCGCGATTACTCCTCATGTAATCTGAGAGGAAAAAATACTACAACGAGAACTCATTTAGGGAGCACGGGCAGTCGCTTGTGCTCACTATTTGTGTTCTACTGCAAAAAAATGTCGACTGCACTAGGGAAGTTAATGAGCCTCCCCACACGTTGGAGTCTCTGAAGAATGGCCATGTTTTCAGGGTTACTGTTCCTTGATCCCTCGAGAGTAAAAGTCTCCTAAAAGCCGGACTATATTATGCATGCTGTGCTGTGTGCTTTGCAGATGAAAAGCATGATGCACTAAGTGCAAAAAGATATTTGTAGACTAGGCATTCTGTAATTTTAGTGAGGAAGAAGTTTCTGTGTGCGTGCCCTTAGCTGGCGAAGTTGTTAAAGTGTAGGTTCAATTTTTTACAGGAAGAGATGTCAATGGGGAGCTTTAGTGTAGAGGGCCATGTCGACCTCTGCCAGCAATTCACTGTGTTGACATAGTGAAAGCAAATGGATAGTTTGATGTTGGATCATTGAAGCATAATGAGTGATAGATTATATTGCTAGTTACTGCTGCTTCTCTAATGTGACTAGTTGGATGAAGAAGCATGCTTGGGGATACATTTGAAAATAGGGAACCTATGGGCCCTGAAGGATTACTAGCATGAAGAGCTAACACATCTACATTAGATTTTCTCCACTTTGCACCCCATTTACTGTGGTTACAGCAATACATATAATATTATTTGAGGATGACTGAGTCTGTCAATGGACTAGGGCATTGACCTTTTCACATCATGGTGGATAATCTCGATGTCATACAGGGATTGATACTTAGCAGCAGTTGGTCATAATTGTTGCAACTGTTGTACTTATATCATCTGCATTTTGCTTTGCCCATAGAGCATTGTTGAAACAAAGGGTTTTGGGTGTGAGCATGGTGAATCCTGAGGTGCAGTAGTTAGTTCAGTCCTGCAACTTTAGACGTCTGTTGGCTTCATGTGAAAATCAGGATCATTATGTGGTCACCATTGTGAGTGTAAGTCTAAACTAACCTGATAGAATCCAAGACTGCTAATTGCGAACATGATTGATTAAATTCCATTTTCTTTGAGAAAGTCAAGAGTGATGTTGCATTCTGCGGCTTCCAAGACCTGGATAAATTGAATGTGAACGTTGACTGGGCCTTAGAACTCCTACGCACAACTGCTATTGGCCCTGGCAGCAGTGCATTAAAATGAGAACACATATAATATTACCTACTAGGTATAATCTGAATTAAAACATCTCAAAGTGATGGTCTTGCCAGTGTGGACATGTAGTATAGGTAGCTCGTTTTGGCAGTCACTGATATCCATGGCATAGCAGAGTCCTAAAAAAGAGCAGAGCCTGGTGCAAACAGCACTGGCTGCACCTCCATTCAAGAAGTGTTTTTTCCACAAGGGTGGGGGTGCACCACCCACTGTGAGCCGCCTGTGAAAAAATAAAATGGCAAATAATGTATTTCATTGCCATTTTATTTTTTTACCGATGAGTGTATTGCAGTGACCCATGCCAAGAGACATGCGGGCATGTCCTCACTGCCGATTGGAAGCATGGAGGACTGGAGCAGTGGCTGGCTGGATGCTTCAAAGTGCGCATGTCATTTTGACTGACTGGCTTGAAACAGCCAGCCTGCCACGCGCACTTTGAATCTCTCCATACCAAGCTGTTTTAGACAGCTCGGTGGAGAGCAAGCACAGGCCTCCAGGGCCTGAAGGAGCGTACAGCCAACCCACTCCATTCCATCCTGGTACTTCTCTGATGCTAGTTAATAGCTTGAGAGCAGCGTCTGGGTTGGTTAGGGGAGTGTCAAAGCAGACTGCAGATTCTGAACACCAAGGAAGACATGCAGCAGTGGATAAGTACCATTTATTTTAATTTTATTTACTTTAACTGTTAGTGTAGTTATTTTATTTGGCTCTTTTGGAGGAGGGGTTGTTTTATTATGGGCTTTTGGAGAGAGAGGGTGTTTTATTTTGGGTTTTTGGAGGTAAGGGGGTGTTTTATTTCGGGATTTTGGAGGGATGGGGTGTTTTATTTTGTTGTTTGGGAAGTGGTGGGCCACTTTGCTCGCCTCATCTCTTTCAACTGTTATGAGCTGCCCTGCCTAACTTGTGAAGGCCCTAAGCCCATGCTTGTGAACCACGTTAATATTGACATGCAGTTGGCGCAGGAAACCTATATGCAGATGTTAGGTTTGAGTCAGCAACTTCATATAATACATAAAGGGATCCCTGTACATTTAATCCTACTGTTCTTAACACCTTGGGTGCTACTGGTAATTCCCGCTGGGTGCTGCATTTCTCACATTCCCATTGTTTGTGACAAGGTCAACTCGTCATAAGCACAGGGCAGGTAAAGCCCATGACGAGTTGACCTTGCCATGTAAAGCGATCACAGTTCACACACTTGATTCAAAACAGAAATACATTATCATTGACGAAGAAAGGGAATAGATAAATACCTGCCTAATAACCTGGGTCTTCCCCACCAATCATAATATAGACAGAAATTGGTATACACATCATAGCTACCAGCATGTACAGCCGCTCTTATTCTCAAATAGCTCTGCATACCTCAATCGTATGCGTTCTTTCATGTGTGCTGCATCATATGAAGCACATCTTTGAACCTCGTGCACATCACCAAACACCTGCTCAGAGGACAAACCACATCCCACACCCATCAAAGCATATGTTCAGAAAGTGTGGTCGTAATCTAATTCTAATCGGAGTGCTTTGTGGCCTTATGAGGGGTATTAAGCGCTATTTATATGATACAATACCATGCAATAAGTATTTCCGTTCAACATAGGTGCTCTGCTTCTCTGAAGCCCAACTTTTAATAGACCTGATGCATTGCCATATCACTAATAATATGTGCCTCGCTTGCTATGAGAGTGTTGAACTCTTTCGGTAGACAATACAGAAGAGATATTTTAGATTTCTATCTCCACATATTGTTGACACCACTTTCCACTAAAAACGTTGCTGGCGACATTTTTGGTTGTAAATAATGTGCTTGTAACCAACCAGAAAAGTTTAGTGCCACAAACGAATACAATGCAAAGGACTGCAAAAGCAGAGAGCAGTTTTCTCACTGCTAGCGGCACCACATAGAGACAAGGAGGCCCATTTAACAAAATTAAACTTATAGAAGAGTAAGCTTACATGTGTATGTTTACTCTTACACTTTTGAGTACCTTTACTACTTTTGGATGCTCACCATTTATAAGTGTAATGTTGCTCAAAAGTGTACATGTACGTCGCCATTTCTTGAAACAGGGTTTGGAGTCAGTGAAATGTGATATACAGACTCCTGGTAGTGACCTTCCTGCTATATTTGCTTTTCTGCATACTTGGCGAATATCTCCAAAATCGGGGTGGAGATCTCCCTATGTTAAAATATGGGGACATTTTGAAAATATAATTGAAGTAAAAATTAAATAAATATCTGTAAATTGAAAGGCAATGTACATTATTTTTCTTTTATGTATTTTAAATAAAGAATACAATTTTGAAATTGCTTCAGCACTATCTAAATGTTACATTAAAATGTAATTAAAATATATCTCATTAAATTGAAATTAGTTTTTAAAGATTTATTTAAAAAAACTATAATGTAAAATCGAATATTTATATGTATTTATTATGTACTAAAAGTTGCTAAAAGTTATGTCTAGAATTAATTTAGGTTAATAACATTTCTTTAAAGGTGTATTTATTTTAAAATCTAAAAAGGTTAATAACATATTTTTCAATGAAAAAATATATATTGATAATTAAAAAATTTTTTTTTTCATTAAATACATTTGTATATTTCTAAAAGGTTTCATAAATTAATGTAGTATAACAATATTTCGTGTAGGGTTTTATTTCATGTCCCTATTTTAATTATTTTCTATGGGAAGGTGTTTCATTACCCATGACGGGCCAAGGGTGGGGCTGGGCTTACCACAGCCTGGAGCTGGAGTACTGTTACAACAGTTTTGGATCTTTTATAGCTATAGAAACTGTAGAACAGCAGTTTATGAATTGCAATTGGCTTACTCTACAGGTGTCTGACCATAATATGTTGACACCCACATTGAGATATTGTCCCCCAATATGACTGCTGAAACATACAGCTTTGTTTAGTCCTGCTTGCTAAGAACTATTTCAGAGTGAGGACCTCAAAACATGTTTTCACCCATTTCTCATTGTTTTTTTCCAATGTGATCACTCAATTTTACTACCAGCTAGAACAAGGTAGTAAATGAGTGTGCATAGCCCAAGTGCAATAAAAGCTCACTCAACTCAGTATCACCTTCAGTGTACATATGTGTATACAAATCACTAGCAGACCTGTCAACTGACACAGTGCCACAGTGTGAAATGCACTAATGGCTCTTTTCACACAATCACCTGGGAAAAGCAGATACTACACAGCACAAGAAAAAGTGAGCTGGACACCCCTGCAAAGAGTGGGTTCTCATCTCATGTGGGGTGGCGCAGCACAGCTGATGCCTTACAGAGTAACTATCTCCTCTGTTGGACATCAGAGACAGCCTCCCAAGATTTTCTTTGTGTTTTTGGGGAGGGTAGGAGTGGGCCTCAGTTAATGCTTTGCATACCAGCATGTTCCTCACAATGGTCCTGAAACCAGTGGAGCAGTGTAATTTTGTCTCCAAGCTTACATGTTACAAATGCACAATATTAAAGTGTTCTTAGCACATGTACTTTGTGTGTCCTAACATTATTAGTGCAAAGTGTTGCACTTGACATTCCTAATAAAGTACATTCACTGTACAATTGGAGAATTCATATATACTCTGTGCCTTAATTTATTAAATGAAATGTTTCTATTTAAGTGATTGAATAAACCATCCTTACAATATTAAAATGCATTTACTTCAGAAACGAAAATTATTTATGCAATGTGCGCACTGTTTCACATTTCCATTTATAATGTAGTTCTTAGTCACAATTATAAATATGTACTCAGAGTTATTTTACCTTTCTGAACCTTTTCTTTTTATAATTCTTTTTATTGATAGTAAACAAATCAGGATCGTTGTACATACATTATTTCAGAAACATCGATAATTATGTGATCACCCCACCAAGGGACCCCTTGGTACAGTTCCTATAACACAGGGCGACAAATTGCAAACATCTTATATCTGTAAATCTACTGTGCTGACCCAGCCCTCCTTTCAGGTGCAACCTTTCAGACAAATCCAGGGGGTGGGCTTCACCTCATATTGTCTGACCGGTAGCCACTTCTATGCTACCGCAGGAGCGATTTATCTATTATTGCTATCTTCCCATCATATTACTACTTTTTTTTTTTATCGAACAAAACATTTAAAGTGATTGTTCCTATAGACAGCGTCTGGAGGAAAGAGCATCCTCCCACTCATTATACTTGTGTATCTTTGATTGAGGGTCGAGAGAGATATTTATATGTTGTAGCGTCCCTCACATTCTCTCCCTGTCCCCGTCCCCGCCCAGGTCTCTAAATCTCGGGCCACGTTCTCATCCACGCAGACCACGCGTAGGCGGCATTCTTCCGCTACCCCCATTCACTGAGATCCATCTTCCATTTCTCCGGGAGGGGGGCTGTGGCTAGCTTCTAGTGGATGGGTATGCGGCGTTTCGCCAACACCAGTCCAAGCATGTTAAATGTATGCTGCATGCGGGTTTTGGCCCTGGTGACCGGTAACCTTTATGACCCTTAACATGAATCTAATGTACTTACAGCTTTCTTCATTTGTGCTTTAATCACAATGGGGTTGATGTTATTATATTTCCTAAGGGTCTGAATGAAGCATGCAACAACATTTAGGATGCCCTTGAGTGGTTCCTTTGTGGAACCTGGGAGATAAAGGAATACGTTTGTTACCTCCACCCAGATGTGAGAATATAAAGGCATAAACAACGGTTCTGCAGCTACTTTTTTTTAAGAAACTGTTTCCCTTTCTCTAGATGGGACAGCTCATACAGGGAAGTCTTTGGTTTTTTGGTAATGTGTTTCTTGAGGTTGAAGTTGAGGTTGGTGTCCAGATTAAATCCAAGTAGCTTTGTGTTCACAGAAAGCTGGGGTTTGAAGCCATCAAGTTCATGTCTTTGAGCCACGTTTGTACTGTTTCTTGTGTGTTGTTACAGACAAATAACAGGAATTCTGTCTTGGTTGGGTTGAGCTTCTGGTAGGCTGTGGACATCCAATGCTGGATGAAGTGCAGGGACTGCTTGAGGCTTTGGAAGTCTGGAATGGAGGAGACTTTCAAATAGAATTGTATATGTTTTGGCTTTGGTGAATTTTGATGCTATTATCTGTGAGCAGAGCCACAAAGGGCTGCATTTAGATGTTGAAGTTCAAAGGGCACACAATGAAACTTTTGGGGACTCTGCAGGAGATGGAGATCTTTTGAGATTCCTTTAAGATCCCTCCCTACAAATTAAAAACGATGTTTTAAGGCAAGTGCCATAACCCATATGATTTTATTTGGAATGTGGAAATAAGATTTTGTTTACTTGTTTAAATACTGAAGACATTCATCACACATGCACTCTAACTCGCACGCACACATATATTTATGTTGTAGCTTGAATTCACTTGTCCACTATTGTTAAATTGTAATGTCAGAGAATCACTTAGAATTAAACTTTCTCAGTAGTCTTGAGGTTTGTAATGGCTCCAGAGGTTCTAGCTATTTTATTTTTTGGTAATTCTGCCAGTGTTCAGTGTATAAAAACGTTGATTTTCAAGCTTACTGTGTGTTCTTTGAAACAGTTTTCACTCCAAGAAAGGAACAAAAAAGCTGTTATTATGTTCTTCACGGAGCTGTATATTAACTTTGAGTGAGAGGTTGCAATTGTCAAAATAGGAATGCATGAAAAAAAGGAAACCTTCTCAAACTATCTGAGTGGGGGGGGGGGCACTGCATTCTAAGCAGTCAAATGGAAGAGGGATTGGAGAAATTCATTTCTAAACCACTTCAGAAAAGTTCATTCAAGTTAGTGGAATTCCCATGACAAAATCAAATGACAGAAGGATCGAGTAAGTATTATTTTTTTTTGGCTGTATTTCAATTTTGCAGTGGAATTGGCTGCATCCCAATCAAAAGCAGCCCTGGAAAAAAATGCTCAAACCATTCCTGTTCTCTTTATCTCCTTGTGCTATCTCTCTCTTTGCATCCATCTATTCTCTCTCTCTCCTTTTCTCCTCCCTTTCTTCTTCCTGTCTGGTCACTTTCTCTCTATCTTCCCCTTCCCTGCATCTCTTTCTCTCTCTTTTGATGCATCCCTGTGCCTGTTGCAATTAATCTTTGGAGCTGGGGAAAGTGATAGAGACACCAGAAGCGGCCCTGGGCTTTCAAAATAGGCACCCAAGGGCTCAAGGCCACTGGGGAAATGCCCATGGTAAAAAGCCTGTCTGGGCCTGAGAAGGACCAAGGGGGAGAATATCCATTTCTTTCTCAGGTACCATAATTTTGATCAAACCGTTTTGTAATGGGAATAGTAATGTTTGTATTACTCAAGTTATTTACTACTTGCCATAATCTGCCAATAATGCACCATGAAAATGATTTTCCAGGTTAGGTAAAAATTCCATCTGACTTCTTGGGTGGAATTTGGTCCACAATGAATATGGATCAGGAATACCCTGGTGACAATCAAGACAGTATGGGCAGTGGTCAGTGCCAAACCATTGAAACCATTGAAACACCCAACCTATCCTAAGCAAGAGGCCAGCATTTCAACTGTGGATTGATGATTTGGAGAATTGCGGGAACATCAGGACCACCTGCCAAAGGCCTATTGGTAGAGGGCCACAAAGCACAGCCCACCTCTGTATTTATGTCTTTTATTGCTCCTGTGTAAGAGGAATTCTCTCATTTACATAGGGGAACACCTCAAAGCAAATGATGCAACACTACTATTTGAATATGGTATTGGTGAACATATGCTGTTGCCCATAATAAAATAGTAAAAGAGAAGTGTGCACAAAGCACACAACATGTTGAAAATTGGCCATAGTATCAACATCCCATAAGCTGCACTGGATACACAGCTTGCCTAATTAGCCTCCAGTCTCTTTTTCCAGCAGGCAAAGGTACATCTCACCCTGGGCAGAATTCTCGGAGTTGCACTACGCGAAAGTCTGCAAAGGCACAAAAAATTCAGTCGCACTACGCGGAGCTCTGCAAGCTGTGGAATTCCATAGAAAAATGCAGTTTGCGGTGATTGCTCAGTGGCGGATGCTTGTCCGCACTGTGCAATCGTTGCGAACGGCACCTTGCACAGTGTAAGCGGTCCCTTCTTTCCTTTTCTGCTGCTAGAGTAGATTTTTACTCGAGCTGCAGCTTTCTCAACGCGAACGGGCAGTTTCTCAACGCGGGCGGTGGTGAGCATACATGACCATTCGCAATGAGAGACCTGACCCCCGCGTTGAGATATCTCACTGGGAGGTTTATTTTCCTCGATGTTGACGATCGCGAATGAGGAAAAATCTTGCCAGGAGGTGGATTATCCTCGCTCGCGCTTGCGCTCGCCAACTTGGCGTTGGTGAACGCGAGCAAGGTAAAAACTGCTCCACTGCCTGAAGCAGATTTTTTCGGAACTCCGCGAGCTCCACGTACTGCAGAGTGCAGAATACTCTGCAAACTCCGCGAGCGGAGCGGGGTTCATAGCCCAAGTTGACGTACATCATATATGTGTACAAAATGACTGTAAAGATAAATATATTATGTATTTCATTATGTATTTCTTTTGAACTGTTATATAGTGCATAAAAGGCCAGAAAGCATCAGAGTGCTTTATATTGAACAGGTTTAAAAGGTTGCAAACAGGAAACAAATACATAAACAAGAAGTATAAATAAATAAACCAAGGGTAACATAATACCTAGGTTAATCAAAGGTGAAATCATGATAAGCGCAGTAAAAGCAAAGAGCTAAGCAACAAATTGAACAAATATAATAAACCAACAGATCTATGTGCCAAATCTAAGATGAATATAATTATTGCCATTTACCAGCTGCTTGAGTTGGCTATTTAGACAGCGTTTCAGAATTTCAGCAAGGAAAAGTAGACCAGTGGTCGAGCAAAAGTTGTATGTATGTCGGTATGATTTATTGTCCCAACACTGAAGTACTCCGGAAACACTCCTTGGGATAGATAAAGGTTAATGTTAACTGACTAACTAGGGGTCAGGTTATACCATATTTCCTTTAGTTTAGCAGAGGTAGGGTGTTAAATCTGGCGGTCTATAATTGGCAGCAGTAGCTGCCTTTGTCCAAATAGGCACCCTTGCTTCTAGTCAGGGTAAGGAGGATACCACTTTAGATAACCCCTGCTCACCCCCTGAATAGCTTAGCACAAGCAGACAGGTTTATCCCAAAGGCAATGTGTAAAGTATTTTTACTCAAAACACCCAGTAACATAGTGAAAACACCACAAATGAACATCACATCAGCTTAGAAAAATGACGTATCTTTGTTTAAACCAAAAAAGACCAAAGCAACAACAATCCAACATACATGTAGTAAAATAGCACTTAAAAGCAGTTATTTCCAAAATAAAGCTTGTAGAAAACAAATAGCTCCACCTGGGTCTATTGCGACATAGTGACAGCAATAAATCCAAAGTAAATGCCGACTACAAGGTGGGCGGCGTTGGGCACGGAGTCACTAGGACCTCCAAACAAAGGTACCTTGGAAAATGAAGTCTACGACAATGCACGGCGACATAGAGTTGAGGCATTGGCGCTGACTCCCTGGCTGGCATGGGGGAGGCGAGGTGTCGTGTCCGCAAGAAGGAGACATGTCGAATCCAGGACAGGGGAAGTTGGTTGCATCAGAGGTGATGAGTCGGTTCCGGTGAGTCAGTGCGAAGTCGGGGAGATCAAGGAGTCAACTTCTGTGGTTATCGGCACTGCGATAACTGGATGCATGAACAGGCAGTGATGGAGTCGGTGCGAGCTCTGGCGTCGTGAAGGCTGATATTTGTAGGTGCCGTAGGGCATTGGAGCTGCGGTGCAGGCTGGGCTGGGCATCAGGCACTTCAAAAGCGGTGCACCTGGCCTCGGTGCAGGTCACAGCATCATGGTGGCATCACTGCCAGTGTCGGAGATTGTTGTTCTTGCTTCTTTTAAGTTTTTTTCCAGCTCCCAATAGCAGGAATAATCTCCAGAGGCCCAAAACTGTAACAGGCACCTCCTGGCATGTCAGAACTCTCAGCAGGAGAGTTCAGGGGAGCTGGGGGTGAAGTCTTTGTGTCCCTGAGACTTTAGAACAGAAGGCCAGCACACACAAGCCCTTGGAGACACTTCTTCAAGCAGGTTTCTCAACAAATTTCCAGTCTTTGTCCTTTCCTTGGCAGTAGCAGCAACTGCAGGCCAACCCCACACAGCACACAGCAAATGGACAGTACTCGTCCTCACAGCTCTCCAGCTCTTCTCCTTGGCAAAGTTTACTCTTGAGTTCAGAAGTCATCTAAAGTTCCTGGATTTAAGGTCCACTACTTATACTCTATTTTGTCTTTGTTCTTCTTTGTGCCAGGGTCTCTGAGCGCAGTCCAAACCAGTTCTGTCCTCACTGGTGCAGTATGACCACAGGAGGTGGGGACAGCATTGTGCAGGGGAGAAGGGCCCTATTCAGGTGCAAGGAAAACTCCACCCACTAGTTTAATGATCTATTCAGTTCAGCTCTGAGTCATCCAGGAAGGGCCAGGTACGCCTCAACCCCCCCAGTGTCCGTCTACAGTAAATGCATATCCCCAGCCCCTGTCACTACAAAACCAGACAGTCAATCCACAACCAGATAGAGGCAAACAGAATGTTTAAATAGGAAAATGCCTACTTTATAAAAGTGGTATTTTCAAAAACAAAATTTAAAAACCATCTTCTTAAAAAGATGTGTTATTAAATTCGGAGTTCAGAGAGCCGAAACTCCACTTTTCAATCTTATCCCAATGGAAAGTTATATTTGTAAAATATTACAGAGTAACTCCCTTGTGAGCCTATGGGAAAGATATCCTTCCAATAGTGAAAAACGAAATAGGCAGTATTTCACTATTAGGACATGTAAAACCCACAAGCCCTTGCCCCGCCATTTATATACACTGCACCCTGTCCATGGGGGTACTTTGGACCTACATGAGGGGTGCCTTACATGTAAGAAAAGGGAAGGTTAGGGCCTGGAAAGTGGGTGCACTTGCCAAGTCAACATGGCAGTTTCAAACAGCATGCAGACACTGCAGTGGCAGGTCTGAGATACATTTTCAGGGCTACTCATGTGGGTGTCACAATCAGTGCTACTGACTCACTAGTAGCACTTGGTTTACAGGCCCTGACACACTCAGGGTACTTTACTAGGGGCTTACCAGTAAATCAAAGATGCCAATCATGGATAACCAATCACAATGGTAATTTGTACAGGGAGCACTTGCACTTTGGCACTGATCAGAGGTGGCAAGGTGCCCAAAGCATATAAGCCAGCAGAAACGAAATCCAGCACAGAATCAAAAATAAAGAAGGTAGAGGCAAAAAGTCAGGGGAAACCACACCAAAGATGCCAAGTCTAACAGAGGGTCAACAGGGTGAATTTAGGAATTGGGTTTACAGATATTGCTGAAAAGCTAAGTCTGAGATATTTATCAGAATGTTGGGCCAGTTGTATGGTTCATATTCCGCATAAGGAGAGGACAGTATGATTGGATTGCAGATACAGACTTATAACTACCTGCACACATTAGGCACTGGAGCAAGGATCACACTATCATTGTTTCTAAAAGCAAAAATGCCTATCTAAACCCCAGCAGGAGTATTCCGCATTAAAGATGAGCCCATATTTAGATAAGTTCATTAAATACGATCTGACTACTGCACTAAGCATCTTACATTTTTAATGAAGCAGGTCTGTTAAAGTTAAGTCTTGCTCCAATATTAGTTGCTTAAATAAAGAGAAGCAATGCATATTGATCATTAAGAAACAAATATATTTAGCTTACCCTCACCGTTATCCAGAAAATAGCTGCAACATAACAAAGTGAATAAATATCGTTATTGAGTCTGTGCAGCGTGCAACGAGATAATGAAATATGTGAAAGCAGTTGTGAAAGCAGGCATGCTGAGTCTGAAATCATTTTCTCCATAACATCTTGCATTGGACTCGCGTCTGATTTGCAGATGACTTTACGCCAACTCCTTAAAGAAGCACGTGCTGCATCCGAATTAGGCTACTATGTACATTTTAATGAGTTAACTTGCATGCTAGCATTCTCAGACCTATATTTGTCATGTTTCTGCATTTCGTGCGTCCCTCCTGATGCGTTGTTAACCACAGAGGCACCTCCCTCAACCCAGTGGTGAACTTGTCATCTCACCGCACAAATATTGGGTAAATGGCGGCCATGTCCATTTGTAGTTCAAAGATTCATAGACAAACTCCTCCTGGGTTTAAGTCAGAGATGAACAGATTGTTGGGATGTTGGAGGGTGTGGCGTGGAGGACCTGCCAAAGACACCACTGCAAACGTATGGCAGCCTAGAGGGGTTGTATAACGAACGGCCATGATGGGGACACAAGATGACGTCAAGACTCTGCCACGGCCACATAGGGATGGGACCCACTGGGTAAAAATAAAGGAGGGATGCTATCTACCTTACAGCCTTTCTTAATTGGATGTAAAACTGTTTCCCACATCATGTAAATGCCTCATGTTTCTTTTAGGAATAACAATGAGATTTTAGACACTCAGTACCGCATAGTGGATGTATGGTACATCTCGGCCCTTCTAGGGTACCATGATAGACACCCCTTTTGTAAGCAGAGTTTTGAATACTTAAAGCGAACGCAAGCATTTGCATTTTGTCCACTTATTCCTCTCCTGCTCCATTGGCGTCACATTTTAAGATAGGGTTTGCAGCATTTGTTCAAGGAGAAATGAATTATATTGCTATAGGTCAGGGCTATCCATTGTCAGTCCAGTATGGATGGATCCGTGCCACAACTCATTAAGCAAGATAGTGGTCAATATGTCGAATGTTTTGATTACATCCATACTCACAGTGTGCTGCTACATGAAACTTTTCTACTAAAAAATATAAAACAAAAAGAATGAACGGAGTGAAGCAACACTGATATTTCATCATGGATCCACTAGAAAAATTGTGAATGTTCTCAGTAATAACTTTCTGTCATTGGGGCTCATGCAGAGTTTGAGAGATGCGTGACATTTTTCCATAAAGTAGGGATGTCTCGTCCACCATCTCAGTTCCCCTCTATTTAGACTTGACCAAGTGCCATGTTTCTGATAGAACATCTGCTAAGTCCAAGTTTGGAAACCAGTGACCGACACCATTCGGCTATCGGTCATTGCTTGTAAATGTAAACTGATAAATTGATACTTGTATAGCGCACTACTCACCCGCAAGGGTCTCAAGGCTTGTCAAATCATCTGCCCTATTTAGGGTAGATGTTCACATGTACACCATGTACAGGGGAGGCCTGGTATTCCTAAACAAGAAACTAAAAAAAAAGACCTACACACACTGGCAGAAAACTCACAGCACTTCGTCACTTTGTGGCGAATTTAATTGTTTGTTTTCAGACGCTTGTTTTGGGGAAACTGTTTTTGAAAACCAAAAGCTTGCCAAGCAGATGCATTAAACATAGTGCTAGATCGTCAAAGCTTCAGTGCCTTCAGTTGAGCAGCTGTGACTGCACTGAAGGCCTACATATGCCAGCCTGCCTGACTGGGGTCTTTAAGTATGCGAGCAGTGCTAAATTTGTAAAACAATAAGTGCTGGGCTCTCTGCAAGAGGGAGGCCACCCCAGCTTGCACCACCCTTTACCTCTGGTATTGCTGCGAATGACAGTACCTATACAACTACTAACCATCACACTGTTACGGCTGTGACAATCCAGACTGTTCGAGGCCCACAAAGGTATAACAATGGCTTGACAGCAGGTATTAGTTGTTTTTAACATATATTGAATGTATAAACAACTGTTGTTCTGGCTATCTCTGAATTTCACAAACAGGACCACCATGAGGCAGCTGTCATAAGTGCTATTGTTGTTATTAAGTGCTAGTGTCGAAAATTGAGTGCCGGTGCTGAGCACCGGGAACCACTGGCTCAAATTAAGCCCCATAATGCGGGCAGTCTCCAACTCGGAGAGTGGACAACATTCCTCCAATAACCTGGCGCTGCCCACAAAACTCTAAATAAGCCCCATTGTCTTCATGAAACAAGAATTATTGTATAATGTAACTTTTTATGTTTTGTATGATTCTAGGGTACCCAACCTAAGACCAAAAGGTCCACATCAATGTCATATTTTCAGGAAACCTGACACAAATTTACTTACACTTACTCTAAGGCACTCATTATGAAAGACTCAGAAATCAGCACTTGCAATATTGCACTTCGTGTTACTTTTAAATTTGGGTTTCAGTATTAACATGAGATCATGGGTTGATCACCTATAGAATTTTATGAAAAAATAATAATTCAAAATTGGTGTTACTGCATTAGTTTCCACATGTAAACCCATAGTTGGGGCTAGATTTCTTGGGATTTAACCCCTTAAGTGCTGCCGTCGGCCGTTGGACATTGCAAGCACTACCTTCGTAGTGCTGAGCACGTCCAACGGCCGACGCGGCCCCGCCCGTTTTGCGGAAGTGCCGCACTGCCGCGAAATCGAGGCTGCGGCAAACGGATTAATCCAGTTTCTTTCAATAGGTAGATAGGTGCCTGGTATTCCTAGCAATGTTACCACACCTAGGAATCTGGAATGTGGTAATACTGCACCAATTGAAGTGTTGTTCTGGCCGTTTTCAGCTTCAGCCGCTGGACAGGGGGTGGTTGTTACTAGGCATTCTATGTAATTTGAAACATTCAAGTTATATATGGCTCCTTTGACTTTGCTCAGAGACTCAGGTCTCTAAGGAGCTCATAAAAGGATTTTTTTGCAATGGAATGAAGGAGGGATGGGTGAAGAGTAGGAAGAATGGAGAGAGGATGAACGGATGAATGCAGAGATGGTTGGAGAGGAGGACGGGGTAATGGATAGAGAAAAGACTAGATGGGGACAAAAATGGAGAAGATAGATGGAGAGACAGATAACATATGGATGGATGGATTATGCAGAGGTAGATGTATGGCGCAGAGGATAAAGGGAAGGATAAAAAAGGTGGTCGGAGAGGAGGTTGGATGATGGCTAGACAGAAGGAAGAATAGAGAGAGTAATGGACTGAGAAAAAACAGAGTGATGAGTGAATGAGAGGAGGAAGGATGGAGAGATGGATTAGTTGATGGATAGCTGGCGAGAATAAAGGATAGACAATGGATAAAAAAAGGGAAACAATTAGGAAAAATGGAGAGAAAGAAGGATGGATCTATACAATGGATGGGTGGATACAAAATCAGAATAGATAGAATGATTGAAGCAAAGCAAGATGGAAAATAGCAAGCAAGGATGGATTTAGAGATGGAAGAAAGGAAATGTAAGAATTTCAGAATTATCTCGGCAGGGAAAACCTCCAGAATGACTGCTGGGTTCACTTGCCTTCTCCATTTGCTCAGAGCTACATGGGACATGGTTCAAAGTGGAGGCTGTTTTATTTTTCTGGCTACTCCCTTGAATGAACATCTAAACGAAACTCACTTCCAATGTAAGAGGTTATCTTGAAAATCTAGCATCGATCCGGCCCTCTTGATCCGCCTTTGAATACTTCTGGTGCAATATGCAATTTACGAGAGCTTTAGTTACAAATACCATGGTAAGTAACAGCATTTATCATCTTTCATATAATCTTGTGTCATTTCCCCATCATTACTGTCTGCTCAGCACCGTGAGGAATCCTTCAGCTGGCATAAAATTTTCAACAGTCGAACATATTTATTTCTACAATTTTATCAATGATCAAGTACTGCCACAAACCAAATCTTCAATAAAAAAAGGACGCCTACCAGAAATACTCCCAGACAAGGTAGCAAATACCTGGACATTTAGCCGGCCTGTGTGTTGCCTCGTATTACAAGATGGTCCTTCATCATTTGAGAACATGGTGGTCATTTCTAGACGGGGTGGACATCCCACCACATCAAGGGAGACTCCAGCCGCTGCTCCTCTAGCAGGCGACTGCCTGCCAAATTCAAGGTCCCCCACCTACCTGGGGGAGATCTCAAGAACTTATAGGGTGTCCACCATTGTGGATGGGATTGCTGAGTGAACGCATTTTTGTTACCCATGCATGGCAAAGTTGTTGTTTTTTTTTTAAAACAAACTTCCAAACTGGGAGCTTGTTTCATAAAAACAAAAAGTAAATAGTCATGATGTGCAGACAGTTGTGTCCTTGCATGTAGGGGCCATTAACTGACTTTCCTGGTTGGGAGTGTGGCCTTGCAGGGAAATCTAGTATTGGCCTAGTGCTTTTTGATAGGTGTTCTTTATCCATCAACTTCTAAGTCTCCCTTTATGACATTTATGAAAAAATACGATTTTTTTCATTCGATCATAGTTTACAAGGATGATGAATTAAATCTGTAGACTACCAATTTCTTTGTTTTACTGAATCAGCCACTTAGGGCGGCCTTGGTTTTCATGCATTGTTTATTTCTCGTTGTAATACATACACGCCCATGCTCAACATAGCCTCATCTTTGTCTGTACCTTGACACTTATTAAACTACGTCTCCTGCCACCCAACCAGCCACCCTCTGGCCTCCCTGCCCTCTACTATCCAAATATTTAAAATTGTGCCTGGCATCCTTCAACCTTACCACACAAACCTGACAGTTGCCCCCCCCAAAAAAATATTAATACAAAATACCAACAAAGGTGCAACGCAGGCAGGCTCTCTGAAAGACATGTCAGAGCAGCTTTGAAACTCCTCTATCAGCACCATTCTACAGAGTCATGCATTGACAGAAAAATATGGAAGTTAGCACAGGGAAGCAAATGCTTCCCCATATGATTTTGCATTAGTAGGAAGCAACTTCTGTTTCCTACTAATGTGATCTTGAGCAGCTCCTATATAGAGCGTCCTGCAACAGCAGCAACAGTCTGAATTGTTTCACCTCAAATGTCTGTTTTTCTAGCAAAGTTTATAAGCATAGGATGAGCGCAGTGCCATCCATGCCAAGGTAGAAAGAGACAAAGTCTTATGCCATTCATGCAGAAAAAGATTTGCAAATAGTATTAGGAAAATGCTAGGCATGCCGAGCTGTTAAATAAGAAAAGCCTTTTACCACTCCAGGCACAGTATTACAGCTTTGGATTTGTAAAATACCATCCAAACCAACCTGGAATGTATAAAAGCAACACCTGTCATGTGTTTTGCTCTCATTAGAGCTCTTTAGAGAGGTATAGCTTTGTTCAGGCACAAGGGAGCACCCAGTACAAGTCAAAACAATACCCTTTCAGGCTTAGAGTGCCGAATAAATTATGCAAAATAGGAACCAGAGAACTCTGGGTAGTTCCCAAATGTAGGTGAAAAGCAGCTCTTATATAGAGCACCCTGCAACACCAGCGACACTTTGCTAAGCCTATGCTTAAAGATTTTGCTGTATAAATGGCAAAAGGTTTTCCCCTTTCTAGCTCTGCATGACATTGTGCTAATCCTATGCTTAAAAACTTTGCTAGAAAAACAGATATTTGAGGTGAGCAGATTCAGAGTGTCACTGGTGTTGCAGGTTGTTCTATATAGGAACATATTTCCACCTAATATACATACCAATATTTGTATACCCACCAAAAAACCTATATCCACCAATAGCACTTCAAATACCCTTGCTGACAAAATCCAGGGCCCTTGACTATATATATATAGTTTGTGCTTGTTCTGGCCTCATAGTGCGAGTGTCAGCATTATGCTGTTAATACTGTTGGAGACTTGAAAAACTGACCAGTGAAAATTCCGGAATACAAGAGGATGTCGTTATCCCAATGTGTGACAAATGCTGATTTCCGGTGGACTCATGTCTGTGAAATGTGAAATGGTGATATCTTGTCTCATCTCCGTTACATTTGAGCATTTGTGCAGCACGATTTTAATCAATTTTTATTAATAGTTACTATATATACATAACAAATAGGCTGGCAATACAATGTGAGAGGTTGGCGCCGTGTTTCAATTGCCTGATAAGTGATCACCATGGCAGGCGACTTTAAGTTCTTGTTTATGTGCCTATTGAACGTAAAAGGTGCATATTATGCTGGTTTGGAATTTTGCTGTGAAATGTAACATTATTTGTGCTTATTTTTTACATATTCGTTGACCAGTGATGTCATAGGCGTTTACAATACTGCATTTATGCTGGCATTAATGTAAATATCTCTTCGCAAGAGTATTTTTTCTATGTTGATGCCTGCGCTTGGTGAGAAGGGCTTTAAATACCTATGCATTTTTGGCGCCAATTAGATTGAGAAAGCCTTCTGCGAAGGCGAAACGTGTCTCTCTGAGCTCGGGGTCGAGGGAGACCCATGCAATAAATAAGCCATATCCTGACAGCTTCGTGTGCGTGCCTTCTTCTTTGGGAGCAGGACTGGGTGTTTATATATATATATATATATATATATATATATATATATATATATATATATATATATATATATATATATATATTTATGATTCCACAAAAACGCCCACAAGCTTAGAGGAGCACACTCGGCTCACCTCCCATCCGGGACTTCAGAATCAGCCTGCTGCAATGTTACTGATTATAAAGCCTAACGCGTTTCGAGGAAAACCTCTTTTTCAAAGGCTACTTTTTATATATCTCTCTTTCAAAGGCTACTTCATGTGAAAGAAAAAGGCGCAAAGATTGCTCTCTCCGTTTCCATGCTTTTATTGGTGGCTGGTCCATTGGTGATTCCAGCTAATTATCATACCAATTGCATTCTGGGACATCTAGCACTCGAGCATTTCGTTATCCCCCTTAGTGGGTCCCAAGCGCCTTGATTTCAAGTTGCACATTTTGATTAATGTCCTTGAGTAGGATTGTTTCAGGTTGAGACGGTGGCTCGCCGTGCTGGATATTATTAGGAAAAGTTCCCAATTACAGCCTCTCCTTAGTTCACGAGATGGTGCCTCCTCTCTCGGCAGGGCTGCCGAGTGTAAATGATTCCACAAAAACGCCCACAAGCTTAGAGGAGCACACTCGGTTCACATCCCATCCGGGACTTCAGAATCAGCCTGCTGCAATGTTACAGATTATAAAGCCTGACGCGTTTCGAGGAAAACCTCTTTTTCAAAGGCTACTTTTTATATATCTCTCTTTCAAAGGCTACTTCATGTGAAAGAAAAAGGCGCAAAGATTGCTCTCTCTCCGTTTCCATGCTTTTATTGGTGGCCGGCCCATTGGTGATTCCAGCTAATTATCATTCCAATGCATTCTGGGACATCTAGTCCTCGAGCATTTAGTTATCCCCCTTGCTAGAAAAACAGATATTTGAGGTGAGCAGATTCAGAGTGTCACTAGTGTTGCAGGTTGCTCTATATAGGAGCAGAATTCCACCTAATATACATACCAATATTTGTATACCCACCAAAAAACCTATATCCACCAATAGCACTTCAAATACCCTTGCTGACAAAATCCAGGGCCCCTGACTATATATATATATATATCTATATATATCTATATATATATATATATATATATATATATATATATATATATATATATATATATATATATATATATATATCTATCTATCTATCTATCTATCTATCTATCTATCTATCTATCTATCTATCTATCTATCTATCTATCTATCTATATCTATCTATATCTATATATATATATATATATATATATATATATATATATATATATATATATATATATATATATATATATATATATGAACAAAATCTTCTAACAGCACACTCCCGCTGTGGGAAAGAAGACACGGACCCAAAGGCTGCAGTGAAGGAGATTTATTAAAACCTCACAGGTTACGCGTTTCGAGCAACTTGTGCTCTTGGTCACACACCGCGCACCTGGTCAGCAACAAATTTATACACATTTTTTTAACGTGATGCTCCACCTCTTCTGTGAGTCACATGGTGTATAAACATAAAAAACACACTCTTGTAGTTTTTATCTACGTGCACACCACTAACAAAATATAAAAATAGTGAGTAGGGCACTAAAACAAAATAGCTGCATGAATGCAAGAACTTTGATATACAACATAATGTACATAAGTAATATGAGGTCCTGGATCTGATAGATGGAGAAAACAAGTTAATCTAATTTGGGTTCAATGAAGTATTTACATGTAAAAATATATATATATATATATATATATATATATATATATATATACTATCTATATATATTATTTTGTACAAATATCAAAAATATGTATATATATACACATCATCTGTCTATTTACAATCCTATATACATATTTACAAATGAAAACTCCATAGATCACTGCATTGACAATCAGGACCTTTCCTAGAATCAATGATCCATAAGAAAATGAATTAATCATGACTAGGGTAATGTACATTACAAGTGCCTTAACTCATAAACCACTACCTACAGTGATTCCTACCAAAAGGAATTATTTATAGTGAAAAACAAAAGAAGAAAAAGAATCCTAGTTGATTATAATCACTCAACAATCAACATTATTTACAATAAAGTTTGTACAGGGAGATAATTATTTACAGGGAGCTTTTCAAATCAAGAACCATATAATTATAGAATCTTAAATGAAATTCTGCTGGGTGCACATCAGCGCAGTAAGGATTTTCTTAACAAGTGCCAATTCAGAGTTCAGCAGGACCTTGAGAAGAAAATGAAAGACCACATGTGAATACCCTCAAGTTCTTGAGGAAAGAATATATAAACAGATAAACAGGTACATGATGGTAAAATGCACACTCACAAAAAATATATATATATCGTGCTGGTGCTGAGCCACCTGTAGAATGACAACACTACGTGAAAGAATCTACATTCACTCGACTGTTTTCTTTCTAAATGATTCCACATTTGAACAGTGCTCTTGTCAAACTTGAACCCTGAATTATGGTGTGAATAGCGAGGACTTCCATTCTTTCACTTGAAGAACATTTACAATGCACTGTGGGATTTGTATTTTTTCACTATCAGTCACGTGATAAATTACTTTAAAAGCATGCACTAACAAGTAAACTGCTTGTCTTCCACCTGTGATGAAGGCGATGCTGCCGAAACGTTAGGAAATGGAAGCATGCTGTGCTGCTGGCTTTTGAAATAAAACTACATCTCCAGCAACGGGCCTCTTTGTTTGTGTGCATCTGATGGTGCTTTAACGGGCTGTTCCGAGCCCATGCTAGAGGCCGCCCTGAAGGGTTGGGGGCTCCGGAATCGGAAAACTGCTGCTATATATAAAACCTGTGAAGCACTTATCCTTATCCTCCTTGCCAGGATCTTGAAAGCCACCATTTGGAATGTTCCTGATGCATTTTGGGTGCCTTTGTTAAGTTTGCACCCGGTTAGTATCAGATCCAACCCGATGGTAATCAAAATTTCCGAATTACACTTTTTGTGACTAGTCGAAATTAGGAACCGCTGTGTACATGCGGTTAAGAAATCACAAATAGGTCATTCCAATTCACGAATTCTTGCTTTGTGAATCACAAAATACGATTTCTAATGGGTAGAAATCGCATTTTGCAATGCCACATAGGCAATGTGGGTTTAATATGACATTGATTTTGACCTGTACTCTCAGGTTTTTTTTTAATTCTGTGCATTTCTTTTTATATCAGCAAAACATCACACTTTTTTTCTAAGGGAGCCATTTCCTCCTTGAACCAGTCCCTTTGCCAATTTCGTGTGTGATTTTTAGGTCTCGGGCCTAGCGTACACTGCGCAGCAGTGTCGCGCAGTCAGAGTCCTTTTCTTGGCGTTTTGAAAATGGACCTGGAAATTCCACGTAGCTCGTGTGTGTTATTTTCTAGGGCCATTTTCATTGGCCTTAGTGTGCGTGTGTTTTTAAAACAGAACACGCAATAGGCCATGGGAGGTCTCGTAGCTCCGCCCACGGCCTATTGGTGTCTGTTACGTGCACCAGAGGCCATATGTCTTCACTACCACTCGCAGGCTTTTTTTTTTGTAAGCTTTCGATCGCTTTCAGTGCTGATTGTTGTTTCTTATCATTGATTTAAAAAAAAAATATTTCTGGTTGCGTGCATGAATCTCGGTCAGTTACTTCACTGGTGCATTTACAACATATAGTGATATATGACTGAAAATACCAGGCAGAGTAGTTTCTGCAGGTCTATGATTTAATGTTCCAGCAAACTGAAGTTTTTCAGCAGTCTCTCGATAGTTGACAAATTTAGTTGTAAACATCAACGGGTGAGGTTTAGAGTTTAGCTGCTGTTCGTATGTTAGGACAGATGTCTCAAGAGTATTGTACTGTGTGTTCTGGTCGCCTGTCTCCTGTTGCTGTAAACTTTTTATGGTTCTGAATATATTTTTCTATGTGTCAATTTGTGCTTTTGTTTGTCTGTTGACAAGTACGCATGTGTGAATGGGTGTCTTGGACTGCCCCCGGATGCCGCTTCATTTTTCGATCATTTGTTCCCTTTTTTTGTTTCATCTATGTTTGAATGCTATCTTTCTGCCTCCTTTTCTTGTTTACTCTTTTCGTGTCACTGTGTCTCACCATCCATCCTTCTCATTTTCTTTTTCTCTCTTTTTCCTTATGTCGCACTTTCTCACCAGTTTTCTTTTTGTTGATTCTTTTTCTCGCTCCATCTTAGTCTAATAATTTGTTGATTTTCAAGCAAGTGTGCACGTGTAGCATAACACCCACCCACAGACAGGCAAGTTAGACTAGTATAACCTGAAAGTTTTACCATTTGCTCCTGTTGACCCCTGCCCAAGTGCACAATCTATGTATATTGTTATGAACTGACAAGGTAATTGAGCATGAACTGACAGGTTCTAAAAAAAAAGTTATTCTTGGTTGTCAGGGCAACCTTGTGCTTTACTTTACATTACAGTGTGCTAAACGGGTGCGTAGCTGCAAATATAATTTCATATGTGGAATTGACTGGTTTTTACTTTTAGACTTTTTTTTACGGACATCTCATAACTTTTCATGCTTATGTGCACATTAATATACTCGGTTTGCAACAATGTGATAAAATCGCTTTGTGGCGCTGCTGCATTGAAGCAATACCCAAACAAAATTTTGTGGGCATCAAACAATTCTAAATGTCCTTCTGCAAGACCAGGCGAGGTGAGTGTGTGTGCCACAGTAAAGGCAGTGGCGCGAGGAAAACTTATCTCGCTCCCATCTGAACACTAGATACGATTGATTAAAGCACATCAACTCCATATGATAAATGAGTACTTTTGTCTTGGTGACTGGCCGTCTTCACATCCACACAAGGACATTATGAGGTGATAATATGCTGCTACCTGTTATGTATACTTTCGTGTATTAAAATTATAAAGACAAAGCTGCGTTTCCTGCGGAATTTCTGCCGGTCTCGTAAAATTGCTGTTTCACTATGGCCGCCGTGCTCCAACAACGGTGACCGGTCCTCTGAAGACTCATGCTGGGTTATTTCTATTTCTGCAGCTGGGCAGGCAGTGTGTGAGCGTGCAGGGTGAGCAGTGTGTGAGTGTGCAGGGTGAGCAGTGTGTGAGTGTGAAGGAGAGAGGTATGTTAGTGTGCTGGGTGAGCAGTGTGTGAGTATGCAGGGTGAGCAATGTGTGGGTGTCCAGGGCCAGCAGTGTGTGAGTGTGTAGGGTGAGCAGTGTGTGAGTGTGCAGGGTGAGCAGTGTGTGAGCGTGCAGGCTGAGCAGTGTGTGAGCATGTAGGGTAAGCAGTGTGTGAGTGTGCAGGGTGAGCAGTGTGTGAGTGTGTACGGTGAGCAGTGTGTGAGTGTGCAGTGTGAGCCGTGTGTGAGTGTGTAGGGTGAGCAGTATGTTAGTGTGCTGAGTGAGCAGTGTGTGAGTGTGTAGGGTGAGCAGTGTGTGGGTGTGTAGTGTGAGCAGTGTGTGCATGTGCAAGGTGAGCAGTGTGTGAGTGTGCAGGATGAGCAGTGTGTGGGTGTGTAGGGTGAGCAGTGTGTGAGTGTGTAGGATGAGCAGTGTGTGAGTGTGCAGGGTGAACATTGTGTGAGTGTGCCGGGTGAGCTGTGTGTGAGTGTGCAGGGTGAGCAGTGTGTTGGGTGAGCAGTGTGTGAGTGTGCAGGGTGAACAGTGTGTGAGTGTGCAGGGAGAGCAGTGTGTAGGGTGAGCAGTGTAGGAGTGTGTAGGGTGAGCAGTGTGTGCATGTGCAAGGTGAGCAGTGTGTGAGTGTGCAGGATGAGCAGTGTGTGGGTGCGTAGGGTGAGCAGTGTGTGAGTGTGCAGGGTAAGCAGTGTGTGAGTGTGCAGGGTGAACATTGTGTGAGTGTGCAAGGTGAGCAATGTGTGAGTGTGCATGGTGAGCAGTGTGTGAGTGTGCAGGGTGAGCAGTGTGTAGGGTGAGCAGTGTGTGAGTGTGCTGGGTGAGCAGTGTGTAGGGTGAGCAGTGTGTGAGTGTGCAGGGTGAGCAGTGTGTGAGTGTGCAGGGTGAGCAGTGTGTGCGTGTGTAGGGGGAGCCGTGTGTGAGTGTGCAGGGTGAGCAGTGTGTGAGTGTGCAGGGTGAACGTTGTGTGAGTATGCAGGGTGAGCAGTATGTGACTGTGCATGGTCAGCAGTAGGTTAGTGTGCTGGGTGAGAAGTGTGTGAGTATGCAGGGTGAGCAGTGTGTGGGTGTCCAGGGCCAGCAGTGTGTGAGTGTGTAGGGTTAGCAGTGTGTGAGTATGCAGGGTGAGCAGTGTGTGAGAGTGCAGGGTGAGCAGTGTGTGAGCATGCAGGGTGAGCAATGTGTGAGTGTGCAGGGTGAGCAGTGTGTGAGTGTGTAGGGTGAGCAGTGTGAGCAGTGTGTGAGTGTGCAGGGTGAGCAGTGTGTGAGTGTGTAGGGTGAGCAGTGTGAGCAGTGTGTGAGTGTGCAGGGTGAGCAGTGTGCAAGTGTGTATGGTGAGCAGTATGTTAGTGTGCTGGGTGAGCAGTGTATGAGTATGCAGGGTGAGCAGTGTGTGGGTGTGCAGGGTGAATGTTGTGTGAGTGTGCCGGGTGAGCTGTGTGTGAGTGTGCAGGGTGAGCAGTGTGTTGGGTGAGCAGTGTGTGAGCGTGCAGGGTGAGCAGTGTGTGAGTGTGCAGGGAGAGCAGTGTGTAGGGTGAGCAGTGTGTGAGTATGCAGGGTGAGCAGTGTGTAGGGTGAGCAATGTGTGAGTGTGCAGGGTGAGCAGTGTGTGAGTGTGTATGGTGAGCAGTGCGAAGGGTGAGCAGTATGTGAGCTTGCAGGGTGAGCAGTGTGTGGGTGTGCAGGGTGAGCAGTGTGTGGGTGTGTAGGGTTAGCAGTGTTTGAGTGTGTGGGGTGAGCAGTGTGTGAGTGTGCAGGGTGAGCAGTGTGTGAGTGTGCAGGGTGAACGTTGTGTGAGTGTGCAGGTTGAGCAGTGTGTGAGTGTGTAGGGTGAGCAGTGTGTGACTGTGCAGGGTGAGCAGTATGTTAGTGTGCTGGGTGAGGAGTGTGTGAGTATGCAGGGTGAGCTGTGTGTGGGTATGCAGGTTGAGCAGTGTGTGAGTGTGCAGGGTGAGCAGTGTGTGAGTGTGCAGGGTGAACGTTGTGTGAGTGTGCAGGTTGAGCAGTGTGTGAGTGTGTAGGGTGAGCAGTGTGTAGGGTGAGCAGTGTGTGAGTGTGTAGGGTGAGCAGTATGTTAGTGTCCTGGGTGAGCAGTGTGTGAGTATGCAGGGTGAGTAGTGTGTGGGTGTGCAGGGTGAATGTTGTGTGAGAGTGCAGGGTGAGCAGTGTGTGAGTGTGCAGGGTGAGCAGTGTGTAGGGTGAGCAGTGTGTGAGTGTGCAGCGTGAGCAGTGTGTGAGCGTGCAGGGTGTGCAGTGTGTAGGGTGAGCAGTGTGTGAGTGTGCAGGGTGAGCAGTCTGTGAGTGTGTAGGGTGAGCAGTGTGTTGGGTGAGCAGTGTGTGAGTGTGCAGGGTGAGCAGTGTGTGAGTATGCAGGGTGAGCTGTATGTGAGTGTCCAGGGCCAGCAGTGTGTGAGTGTGTAGGGTGAGCAGTGTGTGGGTGTGTAGGGTGAGCAGTGTGCAAGTGTGCAGGGTGAGCACAAATGACGTGCTTTGGTGCCAGTGAAGTCCAGTGCTTTCACTGGGACGTTGTTCTATGCACCTAGAAGACCTGGGACATGTTACTTGAGGCACACTGGTGTGGTGGTGGTAAAGACAGGGGCACTGCTTTCAGAGTCTTTGGCTCCTAAGGGGGACCCCAATCACCTGCTAGCTCTTTCACGTGAGCGCAACATTTCCATGCCCCTTCATCTGACCAAAGCTTCCATTCCAGACGACAGACCCCGGTGTCTCACAGAGGATCACACAACACCACACAGACACACACCACACACACACACCACACACACACACCACACACACCACACATCACACACACACAACACCACACACACACACACACACACAACACCACACACACACACAAAACCACACACACAATACCACACACATAACACTACATACATAAGACCACACACATAACACCACACACACCACACACACAACACCACACCACACACACACACAACACCACACAACACCACACACTCTCCACCACACACACAATACCACACACACACACACACACACTTACCACCACACACTCACCACCACACACTCACCACCACACACTCACAACCACACTTTCACCAGGCACACACACACACCACCAGCTGTCTGTGCACACTTTCAACAGGCACATACAACACCAGCCATCACTGCACGCTTTCATCAGGCACATACAACACCAGCTGTCATTGCACGCTTTCACCAGGCACACACACCACGAGCCATCTGTGCACGCTTTCACCAGGCACACACACCACCAGCCATCTGTGCACGCTTTTACTAGGCACACACAACACCAGTTGTCAGTGAAGGCTTCCACCAGGCACACACATCTCCAGCCGGCAGTGCACGCTTCAACCAGGCACACACACCACCAGCCATCAGTGCAAAATTTCTACAGGCACACACACCACCAGCCATCAGTACACACATCAATTGTTAACGCATCCACAATTAACTATTGTAGCAATCGCAGTATGGCACACTTTACTTTCACACATATTCATCTAAAGCGCAGCATGCCACCATTGCTACAATTCAAATCCAACCCACATAATTCCACTACACACCACATGCATACACTCCATAACACAGGGCGAAAAGACATTGCCATTTACTATGCCATTAGCTCAAACTCAAATAAATCAGAGACCTATTAGATTTCCAATGCTTGTTGAATGTGGGGTATGCTCTCAAATTCATTTGTTGAGCCTGGAAAATGTTAGAGGGTGTGCTCTGGTAAAATAGGTTTCTTGATCATTGTTTGCACGGTAATCACAAATCTGTGCCATAATGACATCAGCAAATATGCGACTGAAATTTTATTTGGAAGTTCATCTAATTTATTAATGTGTAAATAAGTTCTTGCTTTATCCATTGTAACTGAATAATTAGCATTTTTGTTTAGAAACTGGAAACATTAAAACAGACTACTAAACAAGTATTAATAGTAATGCTAATTTTCCCAATTTAGAACTGCTGTTTTAGCAGGTGTAAGAAACTATGTGTGAAATAAAGTAATTCAACACCTGAATTAGAGGTGTGGCTAATGTTATACCAACATGCTTACATAAAATTTGCACTGAACCAATGTAGCATTCCTTTAAAGGGAAAACCAGCGATTCCACACACTCACAAAATGAATTAGAAAAAAAGTGCTAATTTTCACTGAATTGATAAATAAAAAGAAATATGCGCAATGAAATAAGCCAAAACAGGACCATGTATTTGCACGCAAACAGAGAACATGTAGTATTTAGTAGCCAGTACTCAAATCTCACTTAACAATAGATTCCCTACAATGCAGCTGAGCCTTAAGCATTACACTATTTTGATGCTAAACTGTTTAATTAAATGTGCTCAAAAAGAAGCACAAAGATTGAATTCCAAATGTGGTGCATGCATATTGGGTATATGTCACATTTGCTTGAATAAAATCTGAAACAGATGTGGCTATATTTCTGCACTCACTTGGTGCTCATGATCAGTCCACAGCTAAGAAAAAGAGAATTTGTGGCTCCCAATGTAGAAACCTATGCGAGCTACCCATGCACTGAAGAATGTCTGCTGTTGCATCCATGGCTTACACTGTAAAAGCAGGTCATCAGTCTCTCAAGGAATCTCGGGTCAAATAGTTTGACTCCAACAGAACCAACACGATCATTTTATGTACACTGCCTTAACCAACAAGATTGCCATGAGGTATAATCCCACTTTAGAATTCTTTGTTGCCTGACTGCAAGCAGGAGATCTGAAGCAGAAGTTTTCAGAACAGAACTCATTCTGCGGGGTCTACCCATGAAGGTGAATATACCTGAGTAAATCTCTACATCTAAATTTACTCTCACAATTTGTAATAAATGTACAACTTTTTGATGTTCAGCATTTAAAGTGCAAATGCACTACAAAGTGTAGACTTTGATCAACTCCCTGAGTTCACATGATGGAGGCTAATTTACAAGTGTAAAGCTATTATTAGTAACTTTTCACAGGAGGATTTCTCTGCCAGTGGGGCAGAGATCTGTTATGGGAAAATATAGGGAAAGGCAAAAATGATCATGAATTGTAAAAAAAACTATTGCAAATATTTTTATAATAAATCTTAATGTAAGTTAATATTATATATTTATTTTGAATGTAGAACAAAATAAACAATGCTACAGGACTTTTAACTTCATTTTGTATTAAATATTACGTTGTGTATTTATATTTTAAATAATTAATTTAAATAAATGAAATGAATTTTTTTTTAAATCTAAAGATTTCTTTCGAAACAATTCGTCCCCTAAAGTAAAATTGTATATTTATTTATTATGTAGTAAGGGTTAGCAAACGTTAGGCATAGAAAAAAGTTTGATTTATTTGAAATTAAAAAAAGGTTAATAAGATATGTTAAACAATTTAATATTTAATAGTAACAAATCATATTGTAGCATTAAATTATATATATATATATATATATATATATATATATATTTATTTAAAATGTCAAAATAAATGAATTTATATTAACATTATTTCCCATGGGATTCTATTTTTCTATTTTAAGTCCCTACTTCCATTATATTCTCCAACGTTTGGCCCCATTACTTTCAGAGCCCCGTGTGGCTCCAACGTGGGGCATAATTTGTTTTAAGGGCCACTGAGAGCCCATGCCTCATTTTTAACATTCCCAGCTGCCCAGCAAATAGTGGGCAGTTGCACCGTTTAGGTCTTTCTTTCCTTAGGGGACATGATGAGGTTGTGAGTGAGATACACTCCTTCGCCCCCATCTATTCCCAGCTGCACAACACTCAGTGCCAGCTGCAACATTTAGGTTTGCGCAATTGCACACCCCTGACTTCTGCTACACATGCAGCACGCCCTGACTTTTGGACCTAGGGCATTTGAGCCCCTTAGAGGTGGCCAGTTGGCCAGGGGGACTGTTAGGTTTATCGGGCGCCAGGCCCTAATGTGATTTATATAGGTGCTAGGAAATGTAATTTATATGGTATGTTTTATGCACCCTGATTTATGTTTCTAGGTGTGATTTTATGATTATGAGGTTTTACCTACTGTGTTATGTTTGAGTTATTCTCTACTGTGGTTTAGGTATGATTTATTCCCTACTGCGGTTATGTTAGCAAGAGTATTTCCTAATGCGAGTTATGTTTAGGAGATTATGGTCTACTATGTTTAGGTTTATGAGGTTGGCGCAGAATATATTTCTCGCCTGATGTGATACTGTACATGATATGATTTATGTTACAGGATGATGCTGAGTATAGTGTTTGCCAGTAATTACTGGTTGTGGTCTACGTTTATGATATGTTCTTACTTTTACTATTTTTACCAAGTGATGATTCTGACAGTGGCCCTGTCATGTGTAAATAATCCCCTGTAAATATTGCCCAGTGCCAGCTGGCACAGTGTATATTGTGGGATTACCATCTAATGAGTTTTATAATACCACAAAGGCTATTTTTATATATAACCTTGTGTTGAGTTCTTTTTGTGGTGTGCCTAGTATGTTGTTGCTGTGTGTGTTGCGCAAATGCTTTACACATCGCCACTGGGATAAGCCTGACTGCTCATGCCAAGCTACCAAGGGGGTGAGCAGGGGTAATCTTTGGCTTGTAACTACCTTTCCCTGACTAGAGTGGTGGTCTCTGCCTGGCTTTGGCACAAGCCTAGGCCAACCAGAGATCCCATTTCTAACAAGGGCAGTTTGTGAATAGCCGCAATGCTTAATCTTTTGTGGGTAGGTGCATGTCCCTCCCTAAACCCCTATTTAACCCTTGGTAAACCCTTCCTTAATCCTCCCGTAGCCCCTCTAATTTTGTAGTAGGTATTCCACATATTCTAGGCACTCGCCTCTCTTCCTCCCACATTACTATTAAAACATGGGTTTATGTGGCAGAAAATCTCCACATTCAGGACAGAGATCTCCCCACAACAAAATCATAGGCGAGACGGAGGCAGAGTCCTCCATACATATGTAAGTGAATAGCATTTTGTAGTATGTTAGTAGCAGTATTGTAGAACTATTAAACATGCTACAAAATGCAGATTGTGACAAGGCCCCATAGACCGCAAAAAGAATAAGGAACTAATGGGTTGAATCAGACCCACCAGCTTGCCTTATTAACTGAGTTACAAAGGTGCTTATAGGATGCACAACAAGTGTGCCAGATTTGCGTGTCCACTGAGCCCTGTCGTTATCAGATGCAACAGGCAAACAAGAGGGTTCAATTTCTTTCAATGTACATATGTTCAGATAAGACCTCAACTGAAACAACAACTTCTAGAATAACATTTAAAATTGCTTGTGGTAATTCAATGATGTTAATTTTATTTTGCTTATTTTGGCCACACTGCAAATCTTAATTGCTTATTGGCAGTGATAATTTGGCTTTAAAGCAATATGCCAAATCATAACAGGAAGCCCAGAGGAGATTTGTAGACCAGCAGAAGTTAACTCCCCTGATATATCAATATGAACCACAACAGAAACGTTGGGTTCTACAAAAAAACAAAACAATACGGACCTAGCTGTAATAGAGTGTCCCCTTTAAAGGATGATTTCCCTCACCCATGATAGGTGGCATGCTTCATCATTGTGGAACCTCCTCGCACCATGATTACTAGCCACGTAGGGGGCTACAACCCCCTTTTTGACAGGGAGGTGCTCAGGGTTATTTTGAGAGGTGTAGTAAAGATCTTTTGGATTAGCTAAGGGTTTTGAGGGCAGCAGAGCATAAAAAAGGGCTAATTATCAAGTACATGTGATACATAGAACAGGGCTTGTGAATCCATGGCTGTGCAGTTGTAGTTATAATGACCATGTCCAGGAGGCATTGCCAAGCCTTAATGGATATATCAGAAACAGGTAATGATTAGATTTTGAGTTTATAAACTGTACAATATGTAGGTGAGGCATATAGAACACCAAGCATATGTCGCAGGAGTGGGGAATGCAGCTATAGCCCATGCAAGTAAGAGCGGTGGTAAAGGGTTGGGGGGGATTCAACAGATGACCATGAGGGAAAATTAAATAAATAATCAATTTTCCTTTGTTGCCGTCTGTCAAAATACCCCCACACCAGGCCCCACCACCCCACCGCTCTTACCTGCACGGGCCGAAGCTGGTGGAATGTGAGAATAAATGAATCAAGGGTTTAGAATAGAGGGGTCTTGAGTCTCAATCTCACTGCTAGATCGGTCGACCTCAAAGCAGGGGAGCCATGTTCGAGTTTCGGCAGGGATGCTCAACATTCTGTGATTCTAGGCAAACCACTTAATCTCCCTATGCCTAACAAAATGAATGTGTCCATCTTTAACATAATTACTGCTCATGTAAAGTGCTCTGATACCTTCGGGTCGAGATAGCGCTATATAAAACTTAAAATAAAATAAAAATTGTGGTGACTAATTTGTCAACACAGGTCACTGAAAATGCAGGGTACAATCACTGAAAATCTTTGGTCACATTTTTATGCTTGGTTATGGAGGTGACCAGAAATTGATTTTCTGGTGAGTAAAGGTTGTTTGTAAGGATGTGAGTAGCATTGCTTATTGCAAATATTAGAGGTTGTCCCTTCAATATATTAGTATGAGAGATAGGGTATGTTTATCGCAATTTCATCTTTTACTGAAAGCCAGTGTAAGCTTTTAAGGAAGGATGCTATTTGTTTATGTCTTTTCAGTCCCTACATTATTTCTCCTAGTCCTATTTTTACTTTCACAACTCTTTATTTGGCAGTCTGGAAGCCCTAGTTTAAGTGCTACCGTAGCTCAGTCCTGGTCAAGAGAGACCAATGCCTCATTGCCTTAGGATGGTAATGCTGGGAGGGAGGGATCACGTGAAGGTTTATATTAGATGTTTGAGTTGGTGTCATGACATGTATTTGCTACTTCCCCTTATGAGTAGCACAGACCCCTCGGTTTAATCACCAGAGGTTTGGTGGGAGCTCTTTTGCCCGGATAGCTGTGCTGACATGGAATGCATTGCCATTGGCCTTACGGGGCGTCAAAGATCCTATGATCTTTAAGAAAAAGCTGAAAACCTTTCTCTTCTAGCTCTGTCCTTTGACTCAGACTCTGACCCTTTTCAGGCTCATGCCGGGGACACTTCTCGGAGAATCTGTGCGCATCATAAGTTTATATAACATAACATAACATTACTCTGATTATAACTTCTGTCAGACCATCTAGCAGTGAGTTGCACAACCCACCTTGCATTTCAATAGAAGTTTCCCTCCAACCACCAATCCATTGATACATTTTTTGTTAACACAAGAATGATTTTGAATGAACAACAATTTCAAGCATTATGGGTAGCAAACATCATTGAAAATCGCAATGTTCCGCTAGTTATGCACACTCTATGCTTCTTTCGTCTTAGGGTCTAACTCATGCTGATTGATACATGTGGGCAGATTTGTTCATATTTAATACAGTGCAGTAACCTAAGTGGCAGTCCTCTGTTGTGTAAGGGGATGAATGCTGCGCAGAGCTATATTTATTAATAAAAATGGTCTGCTTCTGCTGTCTTTCCGTATGATAGCACAAAACAGGCTGCCTAATGCCACTACAACTTTAGGATCCATGGGGCAGAGGTATGAGCATGATGCCCAAGCTTGGTGTTTTATTGAACGAATACCTTTTCAGTACAAAATCATATGTTTAGAAAAATACTTCTATGTTCCACATACTGGATGTTCAGTGCAGTAGTCATGCAATGGTTGAGATGTTTGGAGAAACAAAAAACATTTCTCCTTGCTAGTGCCTGCATAGAGGGAGGTGTTATTTTTTTACATAAAGTCCCGCCTCACTATCTTAGTAGATCAGGCTTTGCATAAAAAACTATGGGTGTTTGTGATGATCCATCCATTTCTCTCACCCAGATAATTCCCTCTTGATGCAAAGAGGCACAAAGCAATAGGAAGTCCTATTTGAGGTGAAAAAAGGGGCACCTTTCCACAACAATATACCTTTTGCACTGGAAAATAATTCCCCTTCTAACACTTTCCTCCACTTTCCTAACTTTCTGTAAGTCTAGACTGGTGCAAAGTCTTAGTAAATCTACCCTTTTGTTGTGTGATTTTACTTCTTGCAGCAAGATGTACAGTAAAGATAGATAATGGGAATATGATTGATTTTCATGCCACTCACTGCCCTTTTCCACTTTATAAGATATGTTAGGATTCAAATGGGCAAAGAAATATAATTGTGAAATTCTGGTTGGAATAATGAAATAAATGTGCTCTTGTACACTTATGGTCATCACATGGGTTCCTGCTGTTTAAAAGATACAAGCCCTAGGCTGAGACTTCCTCACACAAAATGACCTATTAAATAGCAGCTTGTCAACAGAATGGCAGTACTCAATGCAACTTTGATAGTAATGATTTGGGGTTTGTAACAGAGTCATTCAACACATTTCTGTAAGATGATAGTCAACCCTAAGCTCTACTTGCGGAACAACAGAGTCCTTCACAGCCATCTTGTGCGTAGTTGGGTAGCAGAGTCATCCCAGCACCCATGTTTTTTGCACCTGGCAATCCATTGTTGGTTCCATCATTTCATGGGAAATAGGCGCTGCTTGCCTGTATCATATAAACATCCAGAAGGAAAGTCTGTTCTTGTTTTAGATCTAACTACACAGTGTAGCTTTTGGGAAAATTGTAGTTATCAATTCTATAAAAATGTTTATGAAGTGGGCTATAATTCCACCCAGAGGTGTACCTCTCTCTAACTCGTCTATTGGTTTGTTAGTATATCATTCCACCTACTGTAAAGTACTTGCATTGGAATGCATGTTTGGCTATTTTACATCTTAAAAGTGCACTGCATGATGAAACAGTAAATCCTTTATGTCACTGAAATACTGTCTAGAGAAAATATGTGTTTTTGCTTTGTTTATATTCACTTCAGCAGGCGTATTTATAAAAAAAAAATTTCAGGGCTCAAAATGCAACCAGATCAATTGGTTTTGCCAATGCTTGCTATGATCTTCATAATATAACCGCCTAACTGGTACCAGAGTATGTTAAATGTGTTTCAAAGTAAAACTCCGTGACATTTCATACCACATGGGTTCAAACTAGGAGCTCTCTGCATGAAGACAGAACATCAACTGGGAATGTTCGCCATTCAAAATAAGGGCTTGATTGGAAGATCTGGCAGGTCGCTACCTTTGTTATAAACGTTCTCCTTATTGCAAGTGCATTATATGCTATGGAACGTGTAATAGAGCAGATGGGATCTCCGTCATGTTTGTGAGGGAGTACATGTCCACCAAAGTCTAAACAAAACCCTTAGTCCAATTTGGGCAGTTGCCCCCTGACTATACGAATGCATCGAGTATGAGTATCTATATAGGCATGGTTATAGTTTCATCTGCAGTTCTTCACGTAAAATTCTGTCTCAGCATAAATAACTGCCATTTCATGTGCACTTCATGTACAATTATTATTTCACAGCCCCCTTTTCACAGATGTACTATGCAGTTGCAAAAATGAACCAAAAATGCCTAACACAGGGGGCATCACTACAATGAACAAATATAAGAACAAATTGTCAATGTGAATGCATGTGACTAATGACAATTATTTGGTAACTATGGGCCAGATGTATCAAGGCTTTTGCGACTCGCAAAGGCTGAAAATCGCAGATTTTCGGCCTTTGCGACTCGCAAACGGCCGTTTTGCGATATTTCACATGTATGAAATAATCGCAATTTATTTAATCGCAATTATTTGCGATTCCTTCTTTTGCATAGCATTTAAGGAATCGCAAATTTTGCGATTCCTTAAATGATATGTATGACACATTTTTGGTGTGCGAATTTGTGTAAAAAAATCGCATTTTACCATCAACTTGTAGTTGGTGGTAAATTGCGATTTTTTACAATAAAGCCCTAATTGGCATTTGTAAGGGTGGCATGTGACACTCATACATGCCCATAGGGCATGTATGTGTGCCACATGCACACACATGTAGATTTGAGGGGTGCAGCAGGGTGTCTTTGAGACACCCCTGAACCCTTGAAATAATTCTCAAATTGCGATTAGCAAATTGCGAATTCGCAATTTGAGAATTACTGCACAATCATTCCTATGGGCCTCCTGGCCCATAGAAATGAATGGGAAAATTATTCCTTAATTGCGATTAGCAATTTGCTAATCGCAATTAAGGAATTTTAAGGAATCGCTAAAAAATAGCAAAATTCTACATACATACCATTTTGCACTTCTCAAATAGCGATTCCTTAACAATCGCTATTAGAGAAGTGCAAAATGGTTTCTTGATACATCTGCCCCTATGTATTTTCGGATACTAAACCCCGGGTGAGTTTAATTTTTAGGGCACAGATACAGAGAAATAAAGTACATTTCCAGATAACACACTTTTTAGACTCTGGAGATGAAGTTGTACCTTTCTGATTCCCGAATAAATGATGGTTTTAGGAGGCACCGATCTAGAGCGTAAGAAACTGGACAAAGGTTTGTGCGCTGTGAAGCGGATAGCGCTATTGCTCTATGTTATTTGGCGTAGAGTACATTTTACTAAGCTGGCAGTTCGTGTGGACTTAGTCGCGCGCTTTTAAAATCAGCATCCCGTTTTTGTCACTAGTTATTATTTTTATTTCTGTTCTTATACCCTGCTTTTAAAATAGGCTCACCTTAGACTAGCTCTCACTTGCACAATAAATTGTGACCCTCACTGCGCCTTTTGCGGGTCTTCAGGCAGTTTGACATGACCGCCGCCATCTTGGGGGTAGTTTCGGGACGTTCTGCAGGCGCCATTCTCGGGAGCGCTTTAGTGTTTATTCACACGAGGCGCGGTCCCTACTTAAGAAGAGTGGTGCTCGCTGGCCGCCCCTGGACAAAGGTTTGTGCGCTGTGAAGCGGATAGCGCTATTGCTCTATGTTATTTGGCGTAGAGTACATTTTACTAAGCTGGCAGTTCGTGTGGACTTAGTCGCGCGCTTTTAAAATCAGCATCCCGTTTTTGTCACTAGTTATTATTTTTATTTCTGTTCTTATACCCTGCTTTTAAAATAGGCTCACCTTAGACTAGCTCTCACTTGCACAATAAATTGTGACCCTCACCGCGCCTTTCGTGGGTCTTCAGGCAGTTTGATACGACCGCCGCCATCTTGGGGGTAGTTTTGGGACGTTCTGCAGGCGCCATTCTCGGGAGCGCCTTAGTGTTTATTCACACGAGGCGCGGTCCCTACTTAAAGCTACGATGGAGACGCGCAGTGCTGACGCGCAGCGCTGACGCGCAGCGGAAGCACCGTCCCAGCGCCGAAGTCACGCCAGAGTCCAGCCCGTCTGTGCCCGTCCGGGCCCAGACGGGCCTAGGGCCTGGAACTCTGTTCAGAAAATCCGCTCTTAGGCGGATATACGACCGAGATTCCCTTATAGCATTACGTCACATGAATATCGTCGGTTGTGAACCGGCCTATAAAGGCCCGACTCCCCCAACAGTCGCCAGGCCGAGCGAGACCATTCTCACCGACAAAGGTAAGAACACCTTGGTGGTAGGTCTACTGAACTGCAGATCTCTCCCAAGGCACTCAGCAGAAGTCAACCTACTTATACAAGATTTGGACTTAGATATCTTGTTCTTGACGGAAACTTGTATAACTTCCAGTTCCGATGCTGACATCGTGCAAGCCCTCCCGCCGGGCTTTCTTGTCTATCATCTTGATAGACCTGAGGGGCGAGGGGGTGGCCTCGCTATTCTATATAGGGACTCATTTGTATGTAGGGCTCAGAATGGATCAATCTTGGACTGTGAGAGCTGCTATTTCTCTTTGCGGATATCTCCTACAGTATCACTATCAGGTTTACTGATCTACCGGCCCCCGGGCGGTGTGGGTAACTTTGCGATTTCCCTAATGGAATCAGTGACGACCTTGGCCTCATCCACGGCTAATTTCATAGTGTTGGGAGATCTTAATCTCCATTTCGATGACCCTGCTGATCTAGCAGCCCAAGATCTTCAGGGCGATTTGAAAGCATGTGAGCTGGTCTTAATCAATGCTGGGGCCACGCACGAAAAGGGACACTTACTTGACCCAATGTTCTCCAACATCCCCCGCTTTATGGTTAGGCCAGCTTATCCCCTCCCGTGGTCCGACCATTTCTTGGTATCAGCACTCTGGCAAGTCGACTCACGGCCCACAAGTGCCAAGCAGGCTTTCTTGGTGGACAGAGCCTGGTCCAGGTTATCGATCAATGACTGGACCTCCAAGTTGGAAGACATGCCCCTTCCCTGTGATTCGGACCCAATTAAGGGAGATGCTAATATTAACCATTGGCTGTCCGCCTCTCTAGACGCCCTCATTCCGAAAAAGAGAGTGCAAAAGAGGGAGAAAAGAATAGGATCTGCTCCTTGGTACTCTGTCGAGCTTCGCTCCCTTAGGAAGGGATGTAAAAAGCTGGAGAGGTTGTGGAGAAAGAAATGGGAGATAACCAGGAGAGACGAATATCGTGTCGCGATGAGGGGCTATAAATCTGCTCTTCGACAGGCAAAAGCCCAATTCTTTGAAGAGCGCATAAAATCTGCCTCTAGTGCCTCTAGAGAGAGTTTTAAAGTGGTTAAAGACCTTCTCAAAGTCCCCGAGCCTGCGGTCACTTATGACAAACAGAAATGTACGGAGCTAGCAGATTTCTTCCATACAAAAATTGAGAAGATTTTAAATACCTTGCCTCAGCCCTTGTTGCCTCAGGGCAATGGTAAATTGAACATAGGAACACAGGTTAGTGCGACAGCCACCCATCTAGATACTTTTGGCCCAGTATCAATGGCTGAAGTTGTGAAGGCTTTGGCATCCCTGAAAAGTGGCTCTCCCATGGACCCGGTCCCTATGAAGTTCCTTAAACAAGTATCAGCTTCCATCGTGACTCCCGTTACAGACTTAATAAACACCTCCTTTGCCCAGGGCTTGGCGCCAACAAGCTGGAAAACAGCAGTTGTAAAGGCACTTTTAAAGAAGCCTAATTTAGATCCTTCGGACCTGGCAAACTTCAGGCCCATTTCTCTGTTGCCGGGACTCGGCAAAATCGCTGAAAGGTTGGTCAATCAACAACTGTCAGGCTTTTTGGAGTCTAACGGATTGCTTCGAGTCTCGGAAACCGGATTCCGTCCAGGTCAGGGTACCGACACTGCCCTCTTGGCGGTCGTTGACGAAACCAGACGCATTCTGGATTCAGGAGGGTCAGTGGCAGTGATCCTCCTGGACCTCAGTGCGGCGTTTAACACCGTGAACCATCAGGTGCTGATTCAGCGGCTGGCAGAGGTAGGAGTGTCTGGGGTTGCCCTGCAGTGGCTGAGGGCATTTCTTACCGGACGAACATACCAGGTCTGGGAAGGCAGCGATCGGTCTAAATCGATCCCCCTCCAGTGTGGAGTGCCACAGGGCTCCTCCCTCAGCTCGACATTATTTAATGTATATATGCCCCCCCTGGAGGACATAGTTGCCCCGTATGACATCAAGATCGTCAGTTATGCGGATGACACGCAGTTGGTGGTCTCCTTTTCCCAACTGGCTGAGAGTCCTGACCTACTGCACTCCTGCCTGTCGGACGTTCACACTTGGATGGAAGAATCAGCTCTCAAGCTGAATGGCTCGAAGACGGAAATAATGCTGTTAGGGAGCAAAACTCCTCTACTCCCTCTGACCAGCTGGCCGAGTTGTATGGGAGACCTTCCGGACTCTAAAGAGGTGATCAAGAGCTTGGGAGTCTTGTTAGAGCAAGACTTGTCATTTAGGACCCAAGCTAAGAAAACTGCAGGAGTGTGCTTCGCCCTGTTACGGTCTGCCCGTAAAATTTTCCCTCTTCTACCTGTAACATCTAGGAAGCTGCTGATTCAGGGCCTGATCATATCTAGATTGGATTACAGTAATGCCATCTTTTTCGGCGCTCCTAAATCCACTCTTAATAAACTCCAGCAGGTCCAAAATGCGGCGGCAAGGCTGCTCATGGGCATTCCTAGGACGCAGTCAGCCAGACCTGCCCTAAAGGCGCTGCACTGGCTCCCAGTGCGGGAGAGAGTCAAATTTAAAGCACTCTGTACAGCCCATAAAATCCTTCAGGGGAAAGGCCCCCCAATACTGAAGAATTTAGCGGTCCCCTATAAAGCGAGCAGAACGTTGCGCTCTGACCAAAAACACCTTCTTTTAGTCCCCAGAGTTAAAAGGGCCCGCACTGGTGGGAGAAGATTCTCAGTTAACACGGCGAAGCTGTGGAACTCGCTCCCTTTAAAATTGCGCGCCGAGCCTTGTGCACTGCGTTTTCGCAAATGTCTTAAAACTTATCTGTTTCCTGCTTGAGTGCACTAATCTGGCCTTTTTTATTATCTGATGGTGTCTGGATAAGCGCTGGGATGCCCAAGGGTAACTGCACGCTATATAAAATTTTAAATAATAATAATAATAATAATAATAAACTCGCTGACTCCGCACTGCTGATCTAGCCTGTCATCCTTCTACCTGCTGCTTCTGTCATGTGACTGTGTCGTTTGTTGGCCAATGTTCACTAACAAAGGGCACCGACCACACAATCCTTGTTGCCATTTTGGTATTTAGATACAGATCTCATCTTCTGCAACGCTTCATCCTGACACCCATTGCGTCATTATGCTTACATATGCATAATGGCACCATGGATGCAAACCAGCGGTCATACCAGGCATTAATGGATAGTAAGGCAGGTTGTGTTTGCTTTTAAAATGACATTCCTGAATGTTTCACAGACGCTGAGGAGGCAGAACCTCCAGGCGAGGAATGACTGTAGGGAAGACTCTATGGAGGATTATAACACCCAACCAATGCTTCTGGATTTATCTGAGAAACAGGAAGCCCATTTCCAGGTTGACATTGGATCCAGCCGTGGTCCGTGCAGGTAAGAGCAGTGGTGCCGGGTGTGGGTGGGGGTGGGGGTGGGGGGGGGGCTTTGGATGGGGATTTCTACACACGACGACGAGGAAAAATTAATTTAAATTTCCCTCTCCATCGTCTGTCGGAATCCACCCCCTCCCCCCATCCCGTCCCCACAGCCCCAGTGCTCTCACCTGCACAGTCTGTGGCTGATTGGATCTAAGGTACATTGATACCACTAAGGAAGCTTTATGGTGCATTTAGATCCCAGTCTTCACAAGCAAGGGATCACATCTTTGGCCGGAAGCAGATCCAGTGTGAGGAATTTTTGATCCACCGGGTAAAAAATATTTTACTAAGTGAGCACTCTCTTGCCAGGAGCAGCAAGAAAATGTTGAAGCCATTTGTTGCAATCTGTTGTTGTTATGTGGCCATTTAGTGTGGCGCCCTAAGGTAGCTGCCTACATTGGTTATGCTGTATCACTGCCATTGGCCTTCAGGCAGTAAAAGAACAAATTGCAAAGGAAAGACTTTGCCGATGACAACTCTCCACAACAGAACATATGCTGCAGTTTCTTTGTATTGCAGAAATCACCTGGTATTATCCGCTAGACGTGGACAATGCATGACTGGAGGTGTGTGCTCTTAGAAAATCTGAAACCTCCACGTTATAGCGCCTTGATACCTATTCATTTTCCATTTATGGGTCCTCCTCACATAGGAACACATACTTATCATTCCATATAACACAAACGGTATGCTCCTAGTCTTATAGGTGTCTCCAAATAAGTGTACAAAAAAAACCCAGAAAGTTACACACAGATGAAGATCAGCTTTTATTATTTCTGTGGTATTCACATATTATATGGACCACACCACAAGAGTTTCGGAGCACCTCACTTAAAACAGCAGGATACACAGAACTAGATTTAAATAGGAAAAATAATTGTGGGGGATATTACAAAGAACTTAGTGGTGCACAAGAAAGGAGGAGTTCTTTTAAAAAAGCTGCTTGTATCCCTCTATAGTCATAAATGGGAAGCATATCCAAAGTTTATTTTATTTTGTTGCAGTTAAAATTTTATTGTGCGTCATACCCCTGTCAAGGGGCTTATGGGCATTACTGGGTGGGCGGCACACTGCACCTGAAGGATTTCTCTGTTGAAACAGTGTTGGATTTCATTGTGGCCTGTCTGGGAATTGCTTCAGTATTCTGCCGGTCAGTTCAACAATATAGGGCTTATTTACAAGCCTCGTGTGCTGCCAGTGCGTCACTTTTAAACATGGGGAAAAGCGACGTACCAGCGGCGCAAGTGGCCTGTAAATAGGCCCCATGAGATGTAAAAGCCCTCACAGGCATACGCCCGTCTTTGCGCCGTGATGGTTACAAAAGACACAGAGGGAGTTGTTTATAGGTCGTTGCATCAAAGGTGTGATGGTCCTCGTGCAGGTTGCGCCAATAGAACCCTGGAGTCCCGGTTCTGAAAATGCACAGCTGAGGTAAGCACGCGACCACTGGCGGGAGCAGGTGCAGGTGACATGTGAGCAACAACAACTGTACCCGACAGCTGTGTGATGCTGCTGTCAGGACTCGGGAACCCCGACAGCCAGCTCCCACGAAAATAACAGCTGCCACACTGCAAGAACAAAGGCACCTGCTCACTTCTGCGTCTCGGGGAAAATGTTGGAGTAAAATGCAGCGAAAAAGCTCAGCTGCACTTGCCCTAAAACCACAGGCTATAGAGGGGAATTCGGGTTTAATACCCTGGCCTCAACGGGCATTACTTCGGTAAAGTTTAACAAGCATGTCACGGTCATTGAGAAACGCCATTTCTACTCACTTAAGAAGGCTTAGGCAGAGTGGAGTGGTGTTCACAGCCATTTGGAAGATGGAAAAAATTTCACACATACTTTGTAATAGAAAACCGTTTCCTTCTCTCTTTTTTTCCGTTTAAAAGCATGTTTCTTTCACACTCTTCTCTTCGAATTTCAGCTTAACTTTAAGACCGCTAGTTCACAACTGATACTTGTTTTATACCTTCAAAGACCTTCCACAGAAATACCTAGGCCACCCGAAACGTTTCAAGCATCATTAACTCTATTTTATTGTGATATTTAACCTTTCTCTCGGGTCTATAACGAAACATGTGCTTTCTGATAAAACTTGTTTTTTTTGCCAAACACCGATTGAATAGTTTGGTAGTTTATTTTTCAGTGTATTTTTCATTATCTCATAAATTATCTAACATTTTATCTTTTAACCCTACTTTAAACATTTATTGCGACGTTTGTACATGAGACACTGAACAGATGGCCATGCGATCAGTTAGCTGCGATCCATAAAACTTCGTATCATAATGATGTTAGGCACAGTATCAAAAGGATGTTAGGCACAGTATCAAAATGTTAGGGTCCCCGACATTCTTCGGGATTTGTACGCACCAATATATAACTACATAGACAAAATGCATTAAGAAATATCTGCTTTCAGAGCGCGTATTACTGTGTTTAGAAAGCATATAAATGTTTCCTCACGCAGTTTACAATTTAGTACGATACAAGCATAGAAAATGTACAACATCAAAATGAAAATACAATTCCTCCATTGAAGGAAATAAAAAGATTCAAAAAACACTAAAATAATATTCATATGTTTTGAAAATCATACTGCTCAATAATTACTCTATACCACTTACGGGCAATCACACACACACTTATACATATGTGTGTGTGTGTGTGTTTGTGTGATTGACTCATAACTGAAATAGGTCAATTTATTGAGCAGGATGATTCTCAAGATGTATTAAAATAATACAGATGTGTATATATATAGATAGAGTGTGTGTGTGGGTGGGTGTGTGTGGGTGTGTGTGCATGTCTGTCTGTGTGTTGCTCAGATGTCCAATCTTTATTAAGCTTTCCCAATGGAGGGCAAAAGAATCCAGGGTAATATGTTGCACAGATTGTACTACCAATGAACACGAGTGAAACGCCCTTCTCAGTGTTAGGAGTGTCCCCAGCCTGCGTGGCATAGAGCGCCTCCCCACATCAATACAACACTCTAAGTAAGGATGCAGCTCACAACAGTTATAGTCAGCAATATACTGCACATAAGAGATTGTGGTGCTCAAGGCGCTGGCTTCTGCAGCACATTCAGCAGACTGAGAGCAAACTGCACATTGAACCATTTGTGGGACAAACGTTCCCTCGGTAACTTAAATCAAGAAGACACAGTAGCTCATTAATATACTAGAGCATTGATTCCACCCTCCACATTTTCTTGGCCCCTCCCTTGTTCTTCCCTAATAAGTGCAATTAAGGTTCAGTGGTGGGGGTGCCCAGGCACCCAAATGCTGCAATTTTTATAAAATTACCAAATGTTCCATAGCCAGATCTGAAGGAACACTAACGTTGGATAGATTAAAAAAGAAAGGACATCTTTATGTGTCAAATATGCAACTATATGGGGCCAACCAATTTATCAAGGTAAAAGTCCATGCAAAATAGCCACAAGACTGCCCCATAACTCACAACAGGAAAAACCTTCACCACACACGCCTTTCCAAAGGCTAGAATGGAGTTACTCCAATGAGAATAGCAATGAAAATAAACCCTCATCGTGGGAAGGAAAAAGTTTGCCTTTTAAGTAACCCGTCGTTTCTCTGGAGCCATGGGCGCACAGGTAATTTCCCAACAAGGGAGTAGCCTTGAGGAAAGCATGATTATAAGCGTCCCTCCTTCCCCGATTTGGACTTGTGAGGTCTGACTAGGGTCTTCTACACAGATATTTAGAAAAGATAAGAACAGACCAAATAGGTGCTGTATACTTTCATCCTCATATATTGGCCACTATATATGTAATTTTTGCACTTATTAAGAGGTTTGATAACTGTAGGAGTTGTCACAGGGAGCAACCCCCTGAGGTCCTGAAGAAAAGCCTTGGGGTAGGGCTTCAAACTAGTCGCTCAGAGAAACGAAGGGTCATATATCCTAGGAATTTCTCACCATCCTCACATTTTTAGGCATATCAACTAGGGGAGTGAATAAATTAATACTTTTCCCACTACCTTTCCTTTATATAAAAATCCCCACTCCAATATCATTACGACCAGCGTAGTTGTATAGGAATAACATACTATCAGTGCTCCCACTTATCCGTTGGTCACAGCATGCTCCTTTCCGTAGCAGGCTAGAGATGAACCCTATGATGAAGCATGCCACCAAGAGGTAACCCTGGTGGGGGAAGGTTACTTAAAAGGAAAACGTTTTCCTTCCCACAACGAGGTTGATTTTCATTTCTATTCTCCTAGGAGTGACTCCTTTTGGTTATTTGCAAATAGTTTGGATGACGAGTCATATCCTTTTACCTCTATCTGCCCTTCCTGTTTTTTTGATAGAACCGAGTATCCCCCATCTCAAATCCATTTTGTAAAGCTCAATGCCAAGGACACAATGTTACACTTCTTTGCATCAACCTCTAGTCCCTAGGTTTGTTCATCATCAACCAGAACTTCCAAATACTTACAGCAGCAGGCATCAAAATGATGCTACAGATTTTCATCTGTTGCTTTCAATGGGCCATGGTGGTGAAACCTGTTTGTAACCAGGAAGAACTGACAATGAATAAAAGGCTACTCTCACCATGGGAACAACCAGTTGGAACATAAGACATTACTTGGAAATGCAATGTTTCTTTTGTGCATTGTCTCTTTTGTTTAACTACCTTACTTGTAAAGCGCTCTGATACCCGCAAGTATCATGTTCGTGCTATATAAAACCTTCAAAATAAATAAATAAATGGGAAGTATATATAAAAAGTGCCATTGAATTGTGACATCTCGAACTGATATGGAATTCCTCAGCATCCCTGGCCGGTTAAAAGCTATTAGCAAAAATATAAGGCCAAGGCCCTTCCATTCTTTAGAGATGCAAAGACCTTTCGCAAAAAAGATGCTCGTATTTTACCACTGAAGAATATTATAAAAAAAGGCAAATTATTTAGCAGCCACACCATCCAGCAGTTGAAGCGAAGAGATTTGCTCTTAGTCGCAATGAGCTGAAAATGACTTCCATTACTCTGAAATTTTGAGAAATTGACACATCTTGTCTAAATAAAATTAATCAGGATAAAGTTGATTTCAAAATCACTAATATTTTTATGACTAATCAAATGATGTTGCACTTTTAATCATAGTGGCATCTCAGTCTCTGCACAATTTGAGTACGCTGGCTGTTATAAAGGTGCTAATTTTGTTCCTTGTATTTGTGAGGTTTTAAAGGTGAGTATTATTTTTCATATCATCATCAGCTTACACTATTTAAACTAGATATCAACTGAATATTGCTAGTCTGATATATGTTTTTGACAAATCAAAGAATAGTAGATCAAGAGTGTTCTACCACTTCCATAACTTCTGTGATGAAAGGGCCTTCCTGCATATCAATGTGATTTTAACAGAATATATTTGCTCTTTCTTTGTTTTTCTTTTACCATTTTAAATAACAGACAATAAACAATTTCAACTGAAACTGTTCTTGTAAGAATGTTAATTGACTTAATCAACCGGACCAAAATGTATCTTATGAAACCAAGCAGATCACCTCTGTTAATGGGCTGTTCTTTTCAGAGATCCTGGACCCTGTGTGGCAAGGGTCGCACGCCATCACGGGTGTCAGTGCTCCTGCCGCCTTGTTTTCTGCCCTATTCACTATCAGAATAATACAAAACACTGATCCTTGTGAGGGTCAACTTGCAGTCTGAGGCAGGTAGGGGCATCTATCTGAAGGCTGGTTCAGGTGCTTGAAGGCACCTGCCCAAGCCAGAAGAAAGAGGTGAGTAAAAAACGCTTTCAAATGAATGGTGTGTGAGAGAGAGAGAATTTGCACAAGTGTATAAGTGAGCATGTTGAACATATGTGTGTGAGTGGAACTGAGAGAGTGAAAGTGACAGAGAGTGAGTCACTATAACTATTTACCAAGGGAAAGTTAGAGCTTCAATTATTTATGGAGCTGAACTTTGGGACTTCGAAAATCTAGTTCCATTTGTCCAAGCTCAGAACAAGTTTCTGAGGGCATTGACCGGCCTTCCTCAATCAACACCTCTTAGACCATTACTTGCAGATCTGGGTTGTGTTTCTTTTGAGGAGGTTGCGGGTTTTAGACCTCTTGCCTATTGGCGAAGACTATGGACTACCCCTGAGTTAGCTCCTTATGCACGAGCAGTTAAGTATATTAGAAAAGCTGATAAATCAAACAAAATCACATGGTTACAAAAGATTAAGGCCACTTTATTGTCTATGGGCCTCATCCATTTGTGGGAGGACCCTAAAGGGAATTCTTTCCCTTCAAAAATACATTTTAAAGCTATATACAGGAACATGGTCAGCCAAAAGTCTCTGTCTCTGGTTAATGGTGCTTCCCTAATAGGTCTCTTTCTGGATCACAAAATTGAATATAGGTTGGAGGCTTATTGGTATACCATCACGAGCCCTGATGACAGGAAACTCTATCACCAATTTAGAGTGGGTTCTCTCCCCATAAAATCTTTTACTAAAAAGTGGGGGATCAATCAAGAAACAAAATGTCACCTCTGCCCATGTGAGGAAGAGACCTTAACGCATGTTCTGTTTGTATATCCTGCATACAAGGGCCCTCGTCATAAATGACTTAAGCCGGTTTGCTCTATAGTAGGAACAAGATCTTGTCAAACAGCTTTGTGTATCTTAAAAACTGATATTATTGAAGTCATAGTTACTGCTATGGCTAAATTTTGGAGCTGGACATGGGCCCTTAGAAGGATTAGTTTGCAAGGATCTACCTAACATGATTTTGTTGAGTGTACTGTGTTTTAGTCTTTTCTGATATATTCTGCTCATAAGAATGAAGGTCTAGCCATAACCTGTGTAAATAGACATAATGTTTTTTTTTTTTACAACAAATTTTTATTTGGTTTTAGGAGGAAAGGATTCATAATCATTTTATTGTTGATATGTGTCTAGAATTTTAACAGAATCCCACCATGATATGTTTAATATGTTTTTTAAAACAAGAAAACCTACCATGAATTTTAACTACTCTGTATTGTTATATGTGTCTTTTATGATTATGATCGAATAATCAATCAATCAATCAATCAATCAAAGCATATATATAGCGCACTACTCACCCGGAGGGTCTCAAGGCGCTAGGGGAGGGGAGGTTCGCTACTGTTCGAACAGCCAGGTCTTGAGCTGCTTCCTGAAGGCGAGGTGGTCCTGGGTCAGGCGGAGGTAGGTCGGGAGGGAGTTCCAAGTCTTGGCGGCCAGGTAGGAGAAGGACCTTCCTCCTGTGGTGGCTCTTCGGATGCGGGGGACGGTGGCGAGGGCGTGGCTGGTCGATCGAAGCTGGCGTGTGGGAGCGTAGAAGTTGAGGCGGCTGTTGAGGTATCCTGGGCCTTGGTTGTGTAGGGCTTTGTGTGCGTGGGTGAGGAGACGGAAGGTGATTCTCTTGTTGACCGGGAGCCAGTGCAGATCTCTCAGGTGTCCGGAGATGTGACTGCGACGGGGGATGTCTAGGATGAGTCGTGCTGAGGCGTTCTGAATCCGCTGGAGTCTCTTCTGGAGTTTGGCGGTGGTTCCGGCGTAGAGGGAGTTGCCGTAGTCCAGACGGCTGGTGACGAGGGCCTGGGTGACCGTCTTCCTGGTCTCGGCGGGGATCCATCGGAAGATCTTACGTAGCATGCGCAGGATGTTGAAGCATGACGAGGAGATGGCGTTGACTTGTCTGGTCATGGAGAGGGAGGAGTCCAGGATGAAGCCCAGTTTGTGTGCGTGGTCCGTTGGTTTGGGTGCGCTGCCCAGGGCAGGGGGCCACCAGGAGTCGTCCCAGGCGGAGGGTGGAGATCCCAGGATGAGGACTTCCGTCTTGTCCGAGTTCAGTTTCAGGCGGCTGTTCATCATCCATTTAGCTACGTCTGTCATCCCTTCGTGTAGGTTGGCTCTGGCGGTGGCGGGGTCGTTGGTGAGGGAGAGGATCAGCTGGGTGTCATCGGTGTAGGAGATGATGTTGAGGTTGTGTTGGCGTGCGATGGCTGCGAGGGGGCTCATGTAGACGTTGAAGAGGGTTGGGCTGAGCGAGGAGCCTTGAGGAACGCCGCAGATGACTTCGGTGGCTTCTGATCTGAGCAGGGGGAGGCGGACTCTCTGTGTCCTTCCGACGAATTTTGATTTAAGTAACAGTAGATGACGGTCATGAGTGAGAATGAGTGACAATTAGAGTGAATGTGAGTGAGTGAAAATGAATGATGAATGAATAAGAGTGAGTCTGAGATAGTGTCCGAGTGAGTGAGGAAGTGGCAGTAAGAAGTTTGAGTTAATGAGAATGGGTGTGGCTGAGAGTGAATGAGACTGAGTGTAACAGTGGTTGAATATAACCGAGTCAAAGGAAGAGTGAATGAAACTGAGTGTGAGTGAGAGTTAGTGAGCATGAATGAATGAGAATCAGAGAGTGAAAGTTAGAGTAGGTGCCGAAGAGTAAGTGAGTTATAATGAAAGAGAATGATTAAGGGTGCAAGTGAGTGAGAATAAATAAATGAGAGAAGAGAGAGCAAGTGAGAAGGCATGAGATAATATGGGCATGAGGCAGAATGTGGGGTTATGCTTGCAAACCTTTGTTTAAAGCTGTGCAGTGGAACACAGACCGTGGCATTGCACTACCATGTTTTTTTTCTTTAGTTTTGCCCTTTCTAGCATGCCATATCCCTGTCTCTGATCCACTGCACATCTTTAAACAAAGGTTGCATTTTTACCGAGGGTTCTAGACCTCTTTAGCAGAACGTTAAATATTCCAAAACACTCCACTGAACCAAAGTATCCATATCACCATAAAATCTAGGTGAATATAACAAATTCTATCTAAAAAGTGTGTGATTCTGACATTTCCTCAACCGATTCTTCCACCACTAATAATTTGAAAACAGAACATTTCTTGCTCGCCTTCAACTGAGATTGTCTTTTATCAAATGTGGGAAGATGTTGAATCTTTTGTTCTAGTTTTATAATTTTCCTTTTTTTTGTGTCTGTGGTAGTCCGGCCCTTTTCTGTTTCTTTCTTCTTCCACTGTCTTTCAGTGTTCGCCAGTGCTGGGATGACGTTGGGGTCAATCTTGCGTTAAAAAAAAAAATCATTATTATTATCAGGGGTCGTGTTGAAGACAATTGGATATGGTTACCCACCGAACTCATTTGGACGCGAACACCCCAAACATTCAAACTCTACCTTGCACCTACCTGTAAGTCTTCTGAAATAATGAAAGGCAACAGGAATTGCAACAAAAGACTCCAGAATAAATAGATGAGCAAATTTTGTTCTAGTTATACATTTTGTTGTAGACAAAATATGTCATGCAAGTGGTTGGGTGTCTCCTTGTAATGCCACGTCATTAAGTATCTTCTAATGTCTACTGTTTCTAAGATCTTGGTTTGTGAACACTTCGAAGAACAAACATATATGACATCCTTTTAATATATTTTTGGAGCAGCAGATTGCATGTGCTATCTCAGCCAACGTGCGCTGCTTCTTAGCATCTGAAAATTACCAAGATCTGTAAATTGATTTCTCTCTTTGAAAAATGACACTGACTTTCGAGATATGTAAATGAAGTCGAGCATGCATATAGAAAACAAAATTATTTATGAATGTGATCCGTCTGGATATTAATATTACATTCTCCCAAGTATATTAAATTTGTTTTGGTTCAATGCTATGTTTTTGCTGAGATGTGTCTGGCGTCTTTGAGTCTGATTATTAAGAATATTAAGCCTTGTATGTTGCACTTCCGATAACAAATCCTCGAAGGGCAAGTTTCAGCTTCTCAAAGTAGATTAACGATTAAGTGAAAATTGAAAATAAAGGCAACCATGTAAGTTCTGATTGAAATTCAAACAATGCACGGAAAGACGCATGTGGAGTAAAAAGAAAAAGAGGGGGAAGGGGACTTGAGGTGAGGCTCGAGGTATCACACTACAAATAAGTAAGGATCTATATATGAGCCACATGTATAAAGCTATTTTGCGTTTGCAAAGAGGCTGATTCTCAGAAGCCCGTCTGCAAATGCAAAAAAGGCTTTTCAATGTACCAACCTCAATATTGCAATTCGGCAACCTGTAATCGAATCGCAGAATGGGTTTGTGATTCAGTGTTTGGAAGGTGCTTGTTTAGAGCTTTCCTTCCAAATACCGAATCACAGAGGTATGTATCAATGTCTTGCTACCAAATACCGGTAGCAAAGCATTCGTAGTTTACCATCAGGTTCAATTAGATGGTAATCCTTTCCCGTTTGTGAATGGTGGCAAAAACTTTTTAAGAGCAGACAGTGTCCCCACGTACCACTGCCTGCTGGTAAAAAAATGAAAATAATTTTTATTTTTTTTTAATTTTAAGCGGGGGTGCATTTTAAAAAAAATCGTATTTAAAAGCAATCACAGACATGTTGGCCTGCTGACCCCAGGATGCCACCATCCCCGTGATTATAGCGATTCCTAATTGGTCGCAAAGTGCGACCTACCTCATTAATATTAATGAGGTAGGTCGATTTGCAATCCTCTAGGAATCGCTTAATGAAACGGATGGAGTTTCATACATTAGGAATAGCGATTATCTAATGGTGATTCACAGAAAATCGCAATTGGGTAACTGCTCTTCCTAATACTGATAAATCAAATTACATCACAATCCCCCCCAAAAATGGTAGCCCGAATCATGACATTTAGCTGTTTTGGAAAGGGAATCGTGGTCCAAACACTGACTACTGCATGCAAAGTGTAATAAAATAAATGTGTAAAAATTAGTGATTCAGTGGAAATCAGTCCCTTAATATTTGTACATATTCCTTTGTCCTTCGCTTTGTACTTGAATAGCTTGCTGGTTCATATTCCCAATAGCTGTTCAGGGGGTCAACTGAATTTTTCAAAATAGATTTAAAGAGTAAACCTATTTCACAACTTGTTGGCGATACTTTAGAAAGATTACTATAAAGTAGTGGTTTGAAACAGTAAAAAGCAATCCCTTCATGTACGAACAAATATGTAGGCAGGTGACATTTCCCTTGCACCCAAAACTAAAATACATATAACCATACAGTATTATATCCACATCAAGACGGAAGCAGCGATAATTTTGTTCAGCTGAGTAATAATTATCCCTGGTGATTTAAAAAACTGCACAGGAGCAACAGCTTCTTTACAAAAAATCGAGGATGCTTAGGCGAATGCTCTCTCCAGTTAAAACCCAAAGCGAAACCAGTGAATGACTGAGTAGACCAGAGAAACTCCACTGTAACACAAGTCTCCATTGATCATGTGATGCCAGCGTTTAGGACCCTATTCGAATGCACACTCTTTGTCAAGAGAGTTATTTGTGTTTTGTGGTTGTCTTTAGGCTAAGTGCATTTTGCACTTATTGTGAGCTGGGGTGTGGAAGATAGCAATATAGCAGTAACAAAGTCCAGAGGGAGACAGGAGGTTTATGTAGAAAAGGGGGAAAATGAGATTGTAAGCATAGAGGTGGTAGGACAAATTTAGGCAGAGTAATGTCAGGGATGTAGTGGTGTAGGGCTGTGCTTTGAGGAATAGGCGGTAGGCAGAAAGTATGAAGAGCTCTAAGTGACACAGATGTTGCAGATGGAGAAATGGAATGCAAATCGCTCTTGTGCTATGCCGATGGTTCTCGGACAGGCAGAGATTAGGAGCATTGTTTTGTGACTCAGTTAAAAACTGTAAAGATTTTGACGTCGTTTAGCTTGGGAGAAAGTTGGTTATCGTGGGACAGTGTGAGAAAATTATAAACGTGTGACTGCCAAGCCTGATTTGGAAATTTGGAGAAAGAAAGATGGGGGCTAAGTAGGCGGAATAAGGCAAACAGCTTGTGAAATAGTCAAATACCAGTGGATCTAGGCTTTTGAGTTGAGATACAGGTAGATAGTCTACTTTCTCATCTAATTTATAGGGGGATTTATTTATGAGGTTCTTACTGTAAGATCTTGCATTGCTTCATGGCGAAGACAGTCTATGCCACATAATTCCCACGCAGGTACATCCCATACCCTGGTGATTTGTTATTCAAAGGCAGAAAATGCAGGCAAATTTGCATATAAATGCACTTGCTGCATTAATGCACAAGGTTTATGAATACAATGCACCACTGAAATATGCCAAGACACTGTTCCCGTTGGAGGCCATCCATTTTTAGGTGATAAAGGGTGATACAGTAAAGTGTCCCAAGATGTTATGAGCAGAAATTTCAGGAATTCACTTTGAATAGTTCGCCATATGAAAAAAGTAATTGTTGGGAACTTTCAACTACTGTTAGAGAAAAAGAACCTTGTGGTGTGTATCACTAGACAGCAGAGAGTCTGAAGCTGTTTAGTATGAGCAACAACTGGAGCTGCTGAAAATCACCATGTTATCAAGCTGCACGCAGGGCTGTAATAATACATTTCTGCGAGCCTAGAAGTTTAGGAACAGCATGATAGTTATAACACTCAGTTTCAACAAAATGGAGGGACTAGGAGCGCATTAAGTTCCAGAACATGCTCCAGAACTATAGTCTAAGACAAGGGGGAGGGGGGGGGGGGGGTGATATACACTTCCTATTAGGATGTGTATTCTAATCAGGTCAGACAAGTTCTAAAGAGTCAGCTTGGAGCACGACCCTTTAGTAATAAGTGTCCTCACACACCTAGGTAGGTGTCGTGCTTCTTCTTAGGGCTTTTGCTCCATGTTGGGCCGGCGCTGAACTGCCCGACAGGCATCCTCAATCGGATCTCCAGTAAAGAGCCCCCATTGAGGGTGCCTGTAAGGCATTGCAGCACTGGCCAGACATGGAGCAAAAGCTCAATGAAGAAGCATGACACCTACCTAGGTGTGAGAGGGCATTTATTTCTAAAGAGTCACGCTCCCTATGGACTCTTTAGAACTTGTCTGACCTGATAGGAATACACATCCCAATCGGACCTGCATAGCCCATTTTCTTAGGGCTATGACACTCACCCTTGATGAAAGCTCAACAGCAACTAGATGTTTTCAGGGATGTTAGAGAGTAAGGTTTCTGATACAATTCTGGGAGTCATCTTGGTTTGTGAAGCAGAGGCCAAATGAATGCTGGAAGCACATCATGATAGAGAAAATCACAGTTCTTAATGTGTTCCTCATTACTATGGTTGTCTGTCTTCCACACCACTATAGGCAAAAAAAAGTGATCAAAAGACTGGTGGCACAGGCCATTAATACCCACGCCCTCATTATGAGTGGTCTGTAAAATGGCGCCGATTTCACACCTCCCATGGATTTTGGTTACTGTAGGGGTGGGGAAAATCCAGGCCATTATAATTCAAACCCTGAGAATCCCCTTATAAATGAATAATTATCAGGGGAGTCGGTAATTCCAGGTTTGATTCCCCAGACAGTTCCTCATTTTCTCCAAGATTTTCACACAGAGATTCTGTATGCTTTTAGCAGCAGAAATCTCCATTTGAAAATAAACAGGTTCGCAGACACTGTGGATGTCAATAACTGATGTCACCAGTTCCATTGGCATTGTGGCTACTGATAATGAGGGGCTAAACCAGACAGTTGCCCCACAATACCGCGTTTCCTGAAAGACATGGGCCCGAGTCACAAAATGTAAGCATTGGAAGTCCTAATTTAAGACACTGGACCGTATCGCAAACATTTTTGAATGGGGCAAACACATGTCCTTGAAATTAAATAAGGCAGTGATTGGTGCAAAGGTTTTTACCACCATATATTAGCACAATACAATGAAAATATGACAGGGCACAACACAATGAAAGAGTCAAAACAAAGTAGAATGCAAGAACCACAGCACAATACAACAATTAGACAAGACAATAATACATGACAATCTTCAAGGCAACAAAAACAACACAACACCTCACCACCACAAGAAAATTAATTACATTACCACCTCCAGAAATCTGCTGTCATGTTAATATGACTTGGTGTGTTCTTCTCGAAAGATCTTACGCCTCACTGGAAACAGCACTGGCCACTTCAGATTGTCTGCTCTGTGGTCAAAACTACAAATCTTTGGGGGCGTGGCTTGGATGCCGATCGGGATGGCGGCGTGAGCTCGCAGCTCCGCGCGGAATCCCGCTAATTCTCCTGATTCCTGCACCCTGGGCGACCCGTGGTCGACACTCCTGCCCTACGAAGTGTAGGGGGACCACTGGGTATCGGTAGGAAGTTGCTGGGGGACAGCTGGCCCCGAGGAGACCCAGATGTAAGACGGCTGAGGTGTCACCAAGAGTGAGAAGAAAATGGCGGCGGAGCCGACCGGCGGCTCCGGACATCGACATTGAGCAGCCTTGGTGCCGACTGGTGGGGGGTTCTGCAGCCGTGAGATCGATGCTGTGGGGACTGTGGCGACAGTCCTGAAGATCGGGGGACAGGGAACCCGGCACCGCTCGGACTTTGGGGACAATTGCTGGCCGCTATCCCTTCTCCTTCCCCTCCTCTGGTCGGACGGTGCGCGCCCAATTGGCCCTTGGAGCCGCGGGCATCGGTGGTGGCACTTGATCCTGCTCAATATCGGGAAGCTTGCGCCGTCCCACGAGTGCCGGGACCAGGCGGGTTTCTTGGCCTGTGACGCAGTACCCTAAGATGGCGGCTACGGGAGGGCCGGTGGCCGTGGAACGCGGACAGGGGGACCTGGCTGCGCTGTCCCAGGTGGGCGAGACCCCCCCGCCAGTGTTGGACCAGGAGCAGCGACTGAATCGGCGCTTGGATGCCATACTGGACGCAATCACCTCGACCAAGGAGGCGTTGCAGCAGGATATTGCGCAAGTAGCCACGGGGCTGGGGCTATTGCGAGCGGACCATGCGAAGCTGGCGGATAAGGTCAAGGACCATGATCAGCTACTATTGGACCTGAAACCGTCGGTGGTGACTGCGGAGCATAAGATCACGGACATCCTGGCCCGGTTGGATTCGCTGGAACGACGTGCGGAGGATGCCGAAGGCCGCAATAGGAGGAATAACGTGCGGGTCGTAGGCCTGCCGGAACGAATTGAGGGGGAGGATGCGGTGGCCTACATGGAGGACTGGTTTCGAACTGTGGTGGCACCGGAGGGGCTTACTCCTTTCTTTACCCTGGAACGAGCCCACAGGGTGCCGGCCCGCCCGCCAGGGCTTGGTCGCCCCCCCCGACCGATGGTGGTGCGGCTCCTCCATTATAAGGACCAGGACCTCCTCATCCAGAGGGCTCGGACATCGGGCCCATTTGAGGTGGAGAACAGCAGGGTTACAATCTTCCCGGACTACACCCAGGCGGTCCAAAAGAATAGAGCGTCGTTTCTGGCGGTGAAGAAGGAGCTGCGAGAGGAGGGCATTCAATACTCCTTGCTCTTCCCGGCCAAGCTGCGGGTCATTCTGGATGAGACCACGCACTTCTTTCAGACTCCGGACGAAGCATGGCAGTGGCTGGAGTCGTACAGAGCGGGGACGGATAGGTCTCACAAAAGTAGGCGAGATCGGCCTAAACTGCCTCAGATCAGACAATCGCAGCGCATCCGGTCCCGCAATAGGCGCCAGCGGGAGAAACGGGAGGCCCAAATGGCTGCGGACAAGAGAGAAGCGCTCGCAGCGACGGCGGCCATTACGAGGTCGCAGCAGGAAAGTGAACTGGCTGAGTCGGACTCTGGCGGCGAAGGCAGCAGGACGGGAGAGGACCTTTCGGAAGCGGAGAGCTCGAAGGGGCCGGTGGTGACCCCTCAGACTTCTGATGGGATATTTCACGGTTGAGGCTGTATTGGGCCTTGGACAAGATCTGATGGTAGGGTGGTATCCTGTTGGCGATGGGTGGGTTGCCGGGTAGGGTGCCGCGTTGGCAGGAGGGGATGAGGAGCGCGGGGCTTGGGCTCCGCTAGCTGGGGTCGGCGATAACTCACCCCCCCAGGGCCCTTAAGGCCTTCTGTGGTGGCGACCACAGGTTAGGAGTATGTGTGGTTGGTTTGCGGTTTGGATCGGGGCTGACACTGGGTTTGTAGGCTCTGTCCTGGGGAGTGGAGTTTGGGGTGTTTTTCTTTTCAGAGTTTGTTTCGGGGGGGGCAACTGCTTTGGTGGGGATGTGAACTGGCATTGTTTGACCTGGACTGTTCTCTGCTGGTATGGGGACGTTACCTAGCTTAAAATGCCTAACGTGGAATGTCCGGGGGCTACGAACCATGGTCAAGCGCCACAAGGTGCACGCGTATCTGGTGCGAAGGGGGGTCCAGATTGCTATGCTACAGGAGACCCACCTGACGAAAAAGGAATGTGCTGCGTTGCAAAAAAGATGGAGGGGTCAGGTGTTCGGCACCACTTACTCAGCATATGCCAGGGGGGTATTGATATGGGTGAGAGCGGGGATACCGTTTCAGGTGCGGAATCAAGTGGTGGATCCTGAGGGCAGGTTTGTGGCGGTGGAGGGACGGTTGTATGGTAGGGATGTGGTTCTCTGTTGTGTGTATGCGCCAAATGTTGAACAGGCCCGATTCTTCGATGGCCTTTCCGGGTCCTTGGCCTCTTTCCTAGCGGGCCCGGTGATACTGGGGGGGGATTTTAACTCGATTACGGATGTGGTTTTGGACAGGTCTCACCCTCCCCTTGTTGATTCCCCGGTACGCAGGTTAGCCATGCACAGGAAGGATTGGCAGGACAGGTGGGGATTGCTGGATGTGTGGCGGGAACAGCACAGGGACACCAGGGACTATTCCTTTTACTCAGCTCTCCATGCACTACACGTGAGGATTGATTCAGTGCTCTGTGGCGGGTCCCTGGCCCCATTGATCTCACACACGGAATACTTGGCTAGAACCATATCGGATCATAATCCCCTACTGGTACATGTCCAGTGGCAACGGGAGCGCTCGGCGATTCCAACATGGCGGCTCCGGCCAGACACGTTGGAGGACTCAGTGTTTAGTGAAGCTGTCCGACAGGGCATAGATAACTATTTCAGCGAGAACGAGGGTACTGCCACGTGTAGGTCCGCTGAATGGGATGCGATGAAAGTGGTGGTGAGAGGGGTATGTCTGGGTCGGTTTTCAAATGCTTGTACGACTGTGTTGAATGCTCTTGCGAAAGCGGAAGAGAATCTGAGAGACTTGGAGCGGCGCAGGCCGGCCAGACCGGACTTGCAGGGCCGGTTGCTGGAAGCGAAGGAGGTGGTCGCTACCGAAACGGAACGGTTGAGGAGCTATGACTGTAGGCAATACGCCATCAGAGCGCATGCTGAACGGGATAAGGTGGGCACGCTCCTGGCCAGACTTGCTAACCCTGAAATTAGGGGCTGCCCGGTCCTTAGCATCAACAACGCACTGGGGGAGACGGTATATTCTCAGGCAGCGGTGCTGGAGTGCTTTCGTGTGTACTATGAGGAATTGTACCAGAGTCAGTTGGGAGTGGAGGCCCAGGAAATTGCGGAGTACCTAGAGGCGAGGCAGCTTCCGGTCCTTGACGAGGAGGACGCGAAAGAGCTGGGCGGGCCGATCACGCTTACTGAAATAAAGGCGGCCATTAAAAATATGGCTCAGAATAAAACACCCGGGGTGGACGGGTTACCGATAGAGTTCTACCAGCAGTTTGTGGATAGCTTGGCACCCAGACTGCTGGTGGTGTACACGGAGGCTTATGAGTCAGGGGGTTTGCCCGGATCCATGAGGGAAGCTTTGATTGTGCCGCTCCTAAAACCCGGCAGGGATGCGACGGATGTGAGGTCCTATCGCCCGTTGTCCATGTTAACGGTGGACTACAAGATCCTGAGCCGGATTCTGGCCACCAGGCTGGCTCCACACATGACTGGCTTGGTGCACAGGGATCAGGCGGGGTTTATCCCCACGAGGAGCACGGCGTTGAATACCCGTCGACTGGTTGGGATAATGGACGCTGTCCTGGATGAGGATGGGACCCATGCGGTCCTATCAGTGGACATCGAGAAGGCATTCGATAGTTTGGAGTGGGTTTTTCTGGATGGGGTGCTGGAGAGGTTTGGCATAGGTGAAGGGTTCCGCCGGTGGACGAAGGTTCTGTATTCCTCGGCGACGGCGCGAGTACGTTTGGGTGGCTTGGTGTCTGCGGCTTACCCGGTGGGCAGGGGCACGAGACAGGGGTGCTCCCTTTCCTCCCTCCTGTTCGCCCTGGCGATGGAACCCTTGGCGGTCCATGCTAGGTCGGGAGACAGATATGCGGGGATAGATAGCGGCGGGCGGTTACATCACATCTCGCTGTATGCGGATGATCTGTTGCTGTATTTGGACGACACGGAGCGGGCTTTGGAAGGAGCGATGGACCTGTTGTCGGAGTTAGGCCAGTTGTCGGGCCTTAAGGTCAACTGGGCGAAGACCTGTGTGTTCCCGCTGAGAGCGGAGTCGCCCTGCCCCGCTCGTGACTTAGGGGTGGTCTGGGAGCCATCTTGCTTCACCTATTTGGGAGTCCGTATCTACCACGTGACCGCGGACCTATTAGAAGGCAATATTGGAAGGTGCATACGGGCGCTGAGGGGCAGTATGTCCTTTTGGTCGACCCTCCCGTTGACGGTACTGGGTAGGATTGCTCTCTTGAAAATGGTGGCGCTCCCCCGACTCCTGTACTACTTCCCATTTGGATTCCTCAGAGGATCTTTAGGGACCTGAGGACGATGATTATTGGTTTCCTGTGGGGACATGGCCGCCGTAGAGTGGCTTTGAGCACGTTGCTACGCCCCAAGATTGAGGGAGGGATGGCTGTTCCCGATTTTGAACTGTATTACTTGGCGGCGCAGCTCCAGGTTCTCACGCAGCATGTGGCCCGGGTGTTTAGGGGACCGGAGTGTGATCGAGAACTGGGGATACGGCGCCATGTGCTGTCCTATATTGTTATGCAGCAGAGGCTGGAGCTGCGGGGCCTCACTATGGAGGAACGGACGCTCAGGTTATGTTGGCAGAGGAGTCTCAGGAGGGCGAGGGCGACTCGGCCTTATGCGCCGGAAATTCCGATTGGCATGCTGACGGCCCTACCACACGGGGGCGATTGGTCCCCTTTGCTGGAATGGGAGGAGGCGGGACTTCAGGTGGTGGGAGAACTGTATTTCGACGGGACTTTGGTGCCCTTCGGAGTACTTCAGGAACAGTTCGGGCTATCTGACGGGGGTTTTCTTTTGCATGCGGCGGTGGTAGCGGCTATACAGAAGCATTGGAAGGGAGGGCTCATAGAACCGGACACAACTATGGCATGCCAGTATGTGGTAATGGCAGCGGGCACCTTTAAGGCGGTGACCTGCCTCCATAACAGGATGTTGCACGAGGGACTGGAACCGCTCCAGGGGCTCAAAGAGAAATGGGAGGAGAGTGTGGGTAGGCCCATTCCAGACACGGCATGGAGCCATATCTTACGGCGCACATGGAAAGGCACGAGGAATGCACGTTTCCAGCAAGTGCATTTCTTTGTGCTACATAGGGCCTATCTGACTCCGGAAAAAATACGGCGGTACTTCCAGGTGCAGGACGCACGGTGCCCGAGGTGTTCGTCACCGGAGGCGGACATGGATCACTTGTTTTGGGGTTGCCTGCATTTGGAGGCCTATTGGGCGGAGGTGGGGGACCTTCTAAACGAAGTGACTGACAGGGAGGTGGACTTCGACATGGCGGCGTGTCTGTTGCTCTGGTTCCCGCACACCAAACACACTAAGGTGACGAGCAAATGTATTGACCTGGGTTTGATACTGGCACAAAGAGAGATCTCATGGCATTGGAAGTCCAGGGGCGGGCCGTCAGTAAGGAGGTGGAGGAATGAATTGCTGCGGTGGTCTGAATGTGAGAGTGTGCTCCGAATGAGGCAGGCTGTCAAGCTTGGTAATGAGAAGGCCTTGGATGCAGCGCGTGCGTGGGAATTGGTGGTGCAAGCCTTGCGTGATTCATTGGTAGAAGATGAGGACTGAGTGGTTGGGACCTGCGGACACCGCGAGGCGTACTAGCTCAGAGGTATCATTGACACTGTAGCGGGACCCATACTACAATTAGGAACAGGACACACACCATAAGCGGTTGCCGGGGAGGGGACACTGGGGGGTTGTTTAGTGGGAGTTCGGGGTGGGTTGAGAGCCAGGGGGTTGATTGACCGCGGTGGCGATTCTGGGCTGGAAGGGCCTGTGGGGCGTAGGTGGTGAGCGGGAGGTAGCAGAGGGGTGCGGGTCAGGTATGGTGGGCCCCACAGAGCACGGGGGGGGTTCGGAAGCGGCTTGTAGCACTGACCTGCATATATGGGATGGCTGATGTTGTTCTTTGTTGTGGGTGGGGGGGTAAAATGCAGATACGTAAAACGTTCTTTTTGACCATTGTCCCGTAGGGACACTCACCGTGATGCCTTCCTGTTATTCAGGGCACTGCGCCGCCCGGCCTCCGGGATGCGGGCTGAATGGCTGTGTATGGTGCAAGTTCTAACGATTGAAGCGGGGGGACACCATGAGTGGACTGGTTGAGCAATTGTATTCTGTGGTTTCTAATTCTGCAATAAAAACAAATTAAAAAAAAAAAAAAAACTACAAATCTTTGCTTCATCTTCTGTGTGTTTGCCCAGCATTGTTAATACACAGACAAAGACTCTTACATCCATCACTAAGAGTACTGCAAATCAGGTCATGTCGGCCAGCTGTCATTTTCTAATTGAAAGGAGCCTCAGTAGGATTGTCATGCAAGACTGTGAGATTCTTGGACCTTGCTGCAAAGTAGCTAGAAAAATCTCTCACATGACTCAATCAATCAATCAGGGAATTGTAAGCGCGCTGCTCACTCGCTAAGGTCTCAAGGCGCTGAGGGGGAGGGGGGCGTGCAGATCCGTTCAGCCGAAGAGCCAGGTCTTAAGGGTCTTCTTGAAGGTGTTCAGGTTAGTGGTGAGTTGGATATCAGCTGTTAGCTCATTCCAGGTCCTGGCTGCGATGTGGGAGAATGATCTTCCGCCTGCTCTGGCTCTGTGGATGCGAGGGGTTTCGGCCAGTGTGAGGTTGGCAGACTGGAGGTTTTTCTTGGGTACGTGAAAGTTTATTCTGTCGTTGAGGTATTTGGGTCCGTTGTTCTGCAGGCATTTGTGGTCATGGACGAGGATCTTGAAGGTGATTCGTTTCTCCACGGGCACTCAGTGGCGTCTCCGCAGGTGTTGGCTGATGTGTTCATTGGGGGGCGATGTTGAGGACGAGTCTGACTGCGGTATTTTGTATGGTCTGAAGTTTGCTGAGAAGGGACTTGTTGATGCTGGCGTAGAGTGCATTTCCATAGTCCAGTCTGCTGGTGATGAGTGCGTGGATGACTGTCTTCCTTGACTCTGGGGGGATCCACTTGAAGGTCATACATAGGAGGCGGAGGGTTTTTAAGCAGCTGGAGGTGGCGGCATTGACTTCTCTGTTCATCGTGAACGATGAGTCGAGTATGATGCAGAGGTTTTTGGCATGGTCCGAGGGGGTCGGAGGGCTCATGAGGGCAGCAGGTCACTAGGTGTCGTTCCATGCAGAGGGGGTGGTTCTGAGGATGAGGAATTCTTTCTTATCGGTGTTGAGTTTTAGGCAGCTGTTGGTCATCCAGACTGCGACGTCTTGCATTCCTTTCTGGAAGTTTAGTTTTGCGGTGGTGGGGTCTCTGGTGAGGGAGAGGATGAGCTGGGTGTCATCCGCATAGGATAAGATGTTGAGGCCCTGTTGTCGGACGATGGCTGCGAGGGGAGCCATGTAGATGTTGAAGAGGTGATGATTCCTGAGGGCCTCCGTAGGTGATCTCCGTGGGGGGGAGAGGACAGGAAGGGTGACAGTCTGATCCTTTGGCTTCTTCCGGTAAGGAAGGATCGGATCCACTCCAGGGCGGTCCCTTGTATGCCGGATTTGTATAGCCTGGTTACTAGAGTGCGGTGAGAGACGGTATCAAAGGCTGCGGACAGGTCGATGAGGGCTGCAGAGTGGCCTTGGTCCAGGAGAGTGCGTATGTCATCTGTGGTGGCGAGAAGGGCGGTTTCCGTGCTGTGGTTGCTCCGGAATACGGATTGCAATGGGGCGAGGATAGCGTTTTCTTCAATGAATCGTGACAGTTCCCTTTTGACAGCTTTCTCTGCTACTTTGGCTGCAAAGTGGAATGACTCTTTGACTTGTGTTTCTAATCAAGTACAAACTAATGGTTTTCCTTGAAGAGAGATGGCATACAGCACCTAAATACTTTATGTCTCAGGGAAATTGCTCTTTATTCAGGACATTATAAAGTAGCAAAAAAGTCCCTTATGGTGGTATGTTTCCACAGCATGGTTGTCCTTTACTATTACATGAAAGAGGTGTTTCTCATTTGAAGCTGGCCTTAGTTTATTTCTATTATATTGGATGTAGCATTTTAATTGAGTGTACTAAATTATTATTGTGTGTGCCTTGATGGATTGAAGTCCAACTTGAAAAAATGCACTGTTTAGCTATTTCTCATTTTAAGATGTTTTTATTGTATTATCACAACAATATTTTTATATGTTTTACATGTTCATGTAATGGTTTTAATTAACTATGCATTAATAAAAATTACTATGTCATCACTTTAAAAGTGGCATCTAAGTACTGTGGCACGATACGTGCCCGAGCGAATACCAGGCCAAGAACGGACCATCTGTCCCCAACTGCAGCCGGACAAGGCTGGGCCACCCCTCTTCAATTCCTTGCAAGGACATTGTAAGGCCATCTTGTATTCACTTTACTGCACATTGCATGTCGATTTCCATAACATGACAGCACTGAACCCATAGTCTCATCTCGTATTACTCCTACAGACCTCCAATCTAAAATAGGCAAAAGAAAGACACTGACAAATCCCCAGCAAAGATACTTCAACCCTTTGTTCCATTGCAAACATTTAACTGGGGCAATAAACATCATAAGCAGGAAAATAGGATAAGTTGAGGAAAGACAGGAAGCCACTCAGCGTGCAGTCAATTACGGTCTCTCCATACCCGCAGGTTCATTAGATATTCAAGCAACTCAAACAGCCAAACCTGTGTCTCCTGATCTGCCAGGCAAGTTCAACTCTTACCCTTGCCTCTTAGTCTCACGCCATGCCCAGATTGAAACATTTACCATTTCGCCATCATATCCATCATGAGTATGGAAACAAAAGGGGCCCTTCAAGAAAAGTACGCACCAGGAGCAGTGCGAAGATCATTCTATGCAAGGAGCATCACGTAAAAGTCCTTTAAATTATATATTGTACCTGGAAAAACCTTCAAAATCTGCAGTAGAGGGCATCTCAAAAAGAGTAGATAAACTGGAGAATGGGATATGTAAAGTCTTGGAGATACTCCATAGGTAGAAAAATTATTTGGCCCTTCATCTCCATCAGAACGAGGAATTCCTGTGCAGATTACAAGACTGTCAATGCCAGCGGGCCCACACAACTTCAATTGCGCACACCCAGGCTCAAGGGTGAAACACAATGCAAAAACACATTCCGATCCCTTCGGCGAGTGCACATAGACCAGTCTCTCGCATGGAGACTACCTCTAATCTCAAATCAGCAAACGAGCAATCAAGAGGACCATATAATAAGATTGAGAGACTTACACTACTATCGAAGGTCGAGGTTTTTCATTTACCTCCACCATCAACACCTTCTGTACTGTTCCTGATAGGTGCACCGACCCTTAGCCCATTTAAATATGAATTGAACGAGGAGCAAGTCTCATGATGGGGATTGTATAATAATCAACTTTAGAAACACATACATGGTGGAGGAAATGTTATCTAATCTCCAGTTGTCGTTCTACAGGAGCAACATTTAATCTGCCCACGAAAGACAAGCAATCTTCGATTCAAAGGCATCTCAACATGGCTTGAGAGCCCAGTAAGCAATCGGTTGCCCCCATCCCATCTGGAGGTCATTGACTGTCTCCCACGCCATACCAATCGTAGTGCCAATTACGATGAAAGAGGCCATTCAGTGCGTTATGACAACCCAGGCAAAACTCTCAATCATGATATGGCTACAGAGGGAATCCATCATTCTAGTCTCATCGAGACAGAATCAGGTCCATTTAACATTTTGGGGTTGTCTCATGGAACATTGCAGGTTTAGCCAATAAACTTACAACAGACGATTGGGGAATATTTGTTAAGGGGTCAGGTATTACTTGCCTTTATGATACATGGTCTACTACTGTTACAGACATAGATGGTTTTACCATGATTTGCACAGTAGCTTCTTCCTCCAGAATGGGTAGAGCAAAGGGTGAACTGATGATTCAGATTACCACAGTGGTCCCTCTAAGAGTCATCAAAACCTCTTTGGATTCTCCATATTTTCAACTTGTTTTGTTAAGTATGGATGGCAACTTGGACTTCCTGATAATAAATTATTATAATCATGTTTTTGATCATTTGAGGGCTCAGGTTGTAACAGACTTGGAAGAAACACTTGAGGACTTCTTTCAAATAGAGAAAAGGACCTGTTCGTAGCATGGGCTGGCGACTTTACCTTGCCCAAATGTACTACAACTCTGAGTAAGGTATGTGGTTATGATGACCAATATGTGGAAAACACAGACCATTCCACTTGTTGTTTGTGTGGCACTCACCTTAAAAATTTAGCTCCTAGATACAATCTGTATGTATTGGCCGCTAATTCCCTTTGTACAGATTGCACGTAATATACATTCATAGGAGTTAGGAGTCAGAGTAAAATAGACCATATTTTGGTCTCAAGAAATAAAAAAGTACAGTATAGAGTGGTCTAACTTGTTTATGGTACTCCACAGGTTGGGCTTTGGCCCCGACTTTTGTAGCTGGGTGAGGCTGCTCTACTGGGAACCACAGGCCTGAGAAAGAGACAACGGAGCACTGTTGAGACCCTTTCAGTTGTGGAGGGGCAGCCGACAGGGCTGTCCCCTGTCATCATTGTTGTTTGCCCTGGCGCTGGAGCCATTGGGGCACTGGATTAGGACAGACACAATGATCTGGGTTATAGAGGCACCGGGGGGTTAGGAGGTACGAATTTCACTTTATGCGGATGACATACTTTTATATCTTGCAAGACCGTATCATTCCATGGTAAGAGTACTTCACATTTTTGAACTGCTTGAGAGCTACACAGGATATACCATTAATTGGTCTAAATAAGTGGGTTTCCCGCTATCTGGCCCCCACCGAGAATACCGGCGAGATGCGTGGCCCCAGTTGCAACAGAGGGATGTGAGTATTTGGGCATTCATGTCGCCCGAGACCATGGGAAGTTCCTGAACAGAATCCGCGCAGACATACTCCATTGGCGCACCCTGCCACTGTTCCTCATGGGCAGAGCCACCCTGTTAAAAATGATGGCTCTGCCGCTCCTATTGTACGTTCTTTTGATTACCCCATGTCCAGTCCCCCCAACAGTTTTCAAGTGAATGGCCCACAAGGTCAGGATGCTGCTGTGGCAGGGAGTCCCAGGATAGCGCTCCAGAAATTACAAAGAGGAGTGTATGACGGTGGCCTGGCGGTCACAGATATTAAGTTATACTATTGGGTCTCGCAGCAACTAGCTATAAAGGACTGGGTCTATGTAGACAGCAACAAGCCGGGCAATAGAGTAGACATGCCTGGAGGTGTTTGTGAGCCGCTTCTGTACTCCAGAAGAGCATGCCCGGACATTGGCATAAGGGAAGTTGAGACGGCCCCTCTGTCACATACAAGGAGGGGCCCCCACTCCGGATCTCATACAAGTTCTTGGGCCTGAGTATTGTGCTGAAGGCGCCCCCTGCAGCTCGGGCCCCCCTCACCGCAGGGACTGTGGGGGCCTATGTTATGCCCCTGTGCCCGGAGTGGCTGGTGCTCACTGGGGCGGTAGTGGGGTGTTTGCGTGAGGAAAATAGATTTCGAGATGGCAGGGGAAAGTGACCAGTTGGACACCACTGTGGGTGGGGGACCCACTGAGAGAGGTAGCCTCATTAAAAGGCTTCAGGGGTGGCAGACAATAGGTATTGAGTACCTGGGGGATGTGTGGAGGAGTGGGGCCCTCTTCTCCTTTGAGGACTTACCACAGGAATATAGGTTAAACCTGATGCAGGGATACCACTACCTGAGGCTGACACATGCCCTACAGGTGCACATCCAGTGAGGAACTCCCATTACCAACCACTCCCCCTTGAAAGATACAATTCTAATAGATCCCATCCCTGAAAAGGCGACCTCCACAATATACCGCAAACTAATAAATAACATACCAGACCCCGTGTGGCACCGGTCGACGACCTTGGGAATATAGGATATGAGGAGTGACTGGAGGCAATACAGAGCCCCAGAGACATCGCAATCCGGACAAGATTCAGGCTGGTTCCGCTTAAGATACTCTGTCGCTCCTACTATCCCCACACTCTCCTATATAAATGGGTTAGAGCAGAAACATCGCTTTGTGTAAGGGGATGCCAGCGGGAGGGGTCCTTTTTTCACATCATATGGGAATGTCAGGGGGTCGCCCGGTTCTGGGAGAGAGTCACAGATGTAATGTCCAAAGTGACAGTCCCAATGGACGCTAAATAGCTCATCTTGATGATTGGGGGGACATCGACTGCCCCAGACACGTAGGTCTATGGCTGGCCCTTGCGGCAGGGATAGAAAAGAGAAACATTGCAAGGAAGTGGGGGGCGCCCCAACCACCATCGCTGTTGGAATGGGAAAAAGACCTAGACTGGTGCAAATGAGCTGAAAAGAGAGTATATAAAAGCAGGGTGTGTGCTATGAAGTGGGAGAAGATATGGACGCCATGGCGTGAATACAGAATCACTGTGGGGGAAACATGATATGCACTGAAATGTTTACAAAAATGCAGTGATCTTGGCAGTTTTAAATGGCATGCCCAGCCACTTTGTCACTGTTGGGGTACACATGTCTGACATCAGGAGCATTATGTCCTTTTGAACACTGAGAGATCTGGGAAAATGTTTAGTTATACCCACAATCATGAGGTTCATGACACAGCTTGAAATCTCTTGGCCATGGAAAAGTCACCCTCTACATATGACAATACAAACAGGTGGTCAAAATGCTAGAAAGAGCAGCTACCATGATAACAGGATCAAGGTGGTTATACATCTTTGAACACAGCAGAAGCCTACAAAGGATATACCCTCATGCAAGAAATTCCAATCAGACCTACACTCCCAAATATTTACTAGTAATTATTAGTTCTCACATGGCAACAGGGCAGGTTGCTCAATAGTTCGTAACCCCTCATTAGGTGTATGTAATATAAGTTCCTGCCCTGGCTCCATGCAACAGGAATGCTTCACCAGTGCATGAAAGGAGACGCGTCTCTGGAGATAGCATAGGGAACACTAATGGCACCTAGTCAATGCTCTGGTCTTCCCCTCATTGGTGGTCTTCTCTGAGTGTAAGGGGGAGAAAAAAATTCACACATCTCTTGAGATGATATGTATATGTTAATGTGTTGTCATGGAGACTTTCGACTTCAGTAGAGGTTTGCCAGAAGTTAATGACTTAGCAAAGTGTTGTGGAAGACGTGCGGTGCAGCGGCCAGGGCGGCTGACTCTGGAACATGGGGGCTCACTGTTTGATATCTGGCAGCAGGTTAGCCCAGCACTCTGTGTCTCTGGGCAATAGCAAGCTTAATCTTCCCGACGGCCCCCAGCGCTGGAACACCTCGCCTGAGGTTGCTGCGCGATTTATTTATTTATTTAACAGTTATTATTCATAGCTACTCTGTCCTGCTTGTTGTCTGTTTCACGCCTAGTGTTGCCAATTGCCTTGCAATGTGCCTCCTCAAATGCCAATACCCTCTCATTAGATATTGCACCCCTAGAAAGTTATTGTGGCTTGTCTGTTTAATGCAATGTGCCATCTAGCACATTATTAAACATCTAAGGTATGTTGTTATCTTTGTTCGTGAAAGGCCAAAATTAAGCACTGCCTCCTTTCTCTAGCAGATGTATCAGCTCCGGAGGACCTTTGCTGACTTCTCTCCATTCTCCCATCATTGTTTCTGGATTCTGTTCCCTCTCGGGGAATGGCATATCAGCAAGGCACAAGTCCTAAAAAAACAAAGTGGAGGGGATTGACCTAGTTTGGCAGTATGTAAGGGACATCACGGCGCGCGACATCACAGCGCAAAACATTATAGCGCATTGCATCACAGGAATTGACATAATAGAAAGTGGCATCACAAGCCCTGACTTTAATGGAAGTGGCATCACAAGAAGTGACATCAAATCTAAAACCCTCACATATATGTTTAGAAGGTCTATCATGTGTACGTCTGAGCGCATTGCGAGGGTAATAGCACAGTGAGCTATGGAAGATGATATGTGACTTCTACACCTTGCAATCCCACAGCTTTACGTAACACATCCTGTACATTCATTTACAAACGTATACAATTTATTGTACATGTAATATACACATGTTGATGTAAAGCGCTCTGACACCCTGCATTGGGATGAGTAGGGATATATAAGAAAATAAATGGTACTTAAATTATTTCAAGGCCTCCTCAGGGGAAGTAAACTCTATAAAAACTAAAACTGAATGCAGGCAAAACGGAGGTCGCCTTCTTTGGCAAACACACTCGTCCCCCCTCGGACCTGTGGTGGTCTCCTGAAATGGGTCCACCCCCTCTACCTAGCACCAATGCGAAGAATTTGTGAGTAAGATGGGACGAGAGTCTCTCCTTTTCTTCACATATACAGCAGGTCACAACTGGGTGTCTCTACAAACTCAGGAACCTCCGGAAGTTCCTCTCTCTTTTGCCAGAAGACTGTCGCAAAGCGGTAGTCCATGCAACAGTTACATCCAGATTGGACTACGCGAACGGCCTTTATCTTGGCCTACCCAAATATTTGGTGCAACGCCTGCAGATCGTGCAGAATGCGGCTGCGAGACTGTTAAAGCACATCCCTTTCAGACAGCATGTCTCTCCGCATCTGCGCGAACTGCACTGGCTCCCTGTGGCTAGCAGAATAAAGTTCAAAGCTCTAACTTTGGCGTTTAGAGCACTAAAGGGGACCTGTCCCAATTACTTAAAACTCAGACTCCCCCGATATCATCAGGAGAGGTGCCTGCGATCCAACTCCCTGCTTCAGCTACTCGTCCCACGCGCCAGGAAAGCTAGACTTGGAGGCAGGTCCTTTTCTGCTGGCACGGAGATACTCTGGAACGCCCTGCCTGCCACCATCCAATCTGCCACGACAGAATCTAGCTTTAAGAAGCAACTAAAGACCTGGCTCTTTATCCAGAAAACCTAAGCACTCTCCCCCTTCTCGCTCTGCCTAAAAAAATGCTCATTTAGCGCTGGGACGCCTCCTTGCGAGGTAGCTGTTCGCGCTCTACAAATATCAGTATTATTATTATTATTATTATTATTATTATTATTATTATTATTATTATTATTATTATATAAATGCAATTTGTTTTGTGTAAATACTTGGAAAGACCAACACACCTGATATTCTTACAGTGCAGGCATATCTCCTAATCAGGGACTGAACAAAGTGAAAAGCTGCCTCTCTTAAGTATGTGTGAAGTGCTACCAAGGTGTGAGCCTTTGTTTAACCTCTGCTTCATTTGCATCAGGTGTGAGGCCCATGACTGCTCCCAGCCAAGAGTCTTGAACAAAAGGAGGCCTGACGACCCCTCAAATTCGCCTTTGTAATGGACCCTGTAGGAGTTTTAAATAAGAAAGCCCCGTCCCCGCCTGCACATTGTTGCTTGTTGCAGATAGAAAGCAGACAATGTGCAGGCGCTGCTGAAAGTGTCCGGGTGTTTGGAAATTAGACCCGAACAAGTGCAGCACATTATTCTGAGGGGGCCCAAATTCTTAGCAGGGTGGACGGTGTTCACCCTGTGAAATAAGAGGGTGGACACTGTCCACCCGCGTGCACCCCCGACTCGTGCCCTGCATATCAGAGGTAAAAAGGGTGCCTCTTGTTATATTATAGGTATAAACATGTTAATGACCTGGATTTATCCAGCTAGAGACAATGCTGTTACCAGTCTGTTAATCATAACCGGCTCTACTACTGTATCAAGAGACACCTGTTTACTGGAATAGAAGGCATGCATTTAGGGGTGAGTCTGTTTTACAGGGCTATCAACTGTATTAAAATGGCATCTCTAGTAGGGATGCTGTTATCGGTCACTAATGCAAAAAGAACAATTGATGGACAGAATGCAGAACATTGTCATACATGCACAAAGTACAGAGATCTAGGCCTAAATCCATCATTTTTTTGCTCACCATGCCATTCCAGTTTGGACCCAGCCATATGCAAATCAGTCTTGACCCTGCACCCAATGGGAACAGTCCAGCCGGAACTGCCAGGCCAGGTCCTCCTTGGACTGGAAACAAGCATCCTAGGACCGGTTTCGGGCATTCAGCCCTCATCAGCTAGGATAGCTTGACTCTAGTGGCATGGAGAGCATGGGACCAATGTCTGGGCACACCCGTCCCACTCGGGGTGATAAATGCAAAAAAACAATTGATGGACAGAATGCAGAACAATGTCATACATTAACCCCAGTACAGAGATCTGGGTCTAAATCCATAGTTTTTTTTGCTCACCATGCCATTCCAGTTTGGACCCAGCCATATGCAAATCAGTCTTGACCCTGCACCCAATGGGAACAGTCCAGCCCGAACTGCCAGGCCAGGTCCTCCCTGGACTGGAAACAAGCATCCTAGGACTATTTTCGGGCTTTCGGCCCTCATCAGCCAGGATAGCTTGACTCCAGTGGCATGATGAGCACAGGACCCACGTCTGGTCAAACCCGTCCCACTCGGGGTGACAAATGAAAAAAGAACAATTGATGTACAGAATGCAGAACAATGTCATACATTCACCCCTGTACAGAGATCTGAGCCTAACCCCATTGTTTATTTGCTCACCATGCCATTCCAAGTTTGGACCCAGCCATATGGAAGTCAGTCTTGACCCTGCACCCAATGGGAACAGTCCAGCCTGAACTGTCAGGCCAGGTCCTCCCTGGACTGGAAACAAGCATCCTAGGACCGGTTTCGGGCTTTTAGCCCTCATCAGCCAGGATGCTTGACTCAGGTAACATGGAGAGCACAGGACCCACGTCTGGGCATATTGGCCCCACTCGGGGTGAGAAATGCAAAAAGAACAATAGATGGACAGAAGGCAGAACAATGTCATACATTCACCCCAGTACAGAGATCTGGGACTAAATCTATAGTTTATTTGCTCACCATGCCATTCCAGTTATGACCCAGCCAATGTGTAAATCAGTCTTGAACCTGCACCCAATGGGAACAGTCCAGCCCGAAGTACCAGGTCACTAAGACCTACTAGTTGCCATAGAAACAGGAGACAGAAACAACAGTTTCTGAGGTTACCAGAAATGGCTTGTAGGTAATGGGTGCATTTAAACCTCTGTATGGCATGTTCCCTTGGATTTCTTCTGAGACTTGACAGGCTGTTAAATCAGCAATCACCATTCAAAGAGTTCTGTATGGTGTGCTGAGAACCTATTACAAGGAAGATCAGCTGTGATATGTTTTGTGTCTGTCATTTAGCCAATTTCAGCACCCCCTTGTGTCTCTATGGTGTTACTAGTACAAATAGGTCCACCTTACGGTTTGTGGGAAGGCAGGTGCTTTTGTCAGCATTGGTTGAATCCAGACACCGACGGAAATGTGATTTACTTATGAGTATGCAGGAATATGACATGCTTACTCACTGAGAAATATCATGTGATTCACAGAGCAATTCTTTTGGTATATCCCTGTAGTGCTTGTGTAAATAAATGAGTATATATACCCAAGCCTGAAATAAGTCACAAGAAATCACAGCAAATGTTTACGAATGATGCTTTCATAAGCAGAAGTCATTCAGGAGTAAGAATGAAGTAAGACGTTGTCATATGGTACTGGCCGAGACCACTGTGACATCGTAACATTCTCATGATGACATGTGAAGATTCTAAGGAGGGTTGGAGCCAGATGGCAGTTGAGATTGTTGGCTGCGCCTGGCTGTGAGGAGTTTGGTTTTTCTATCTCTGCCCTGAACCTATTGGTATACTACTGCATGGGGTATATCCGGTTATTAGAATGTTGGCAACGATTTGAAAAGCAGGGTGGTTAGTGGTCAGAGAGTAGAAAGTCTGAAGAAGAATCCACATCATGTGAGGGTATATCAACGTGTGAGGAGAGGCGCAACTCTGATATTCTTTAAGCCAGTGTCAGTTGAGGACAATTTTGTGCTGGGAGTTGTTTATCAACAAGGAACATCAGTACGGCAAGCCAGCTTGCACTTTGTCACTTTGTAAGAGCATATCATACACACAAAGTAACGCGCTGTACTGGGCAGCGAACTGTGGGGCATATTATCAAGGGGCCGCGGTAAAATTATCGCCGCTTTAGCGTCTGTTTTCGGGCAAAAAGCGGTGATAATTTTATCGCCCTATTAACAAGGACATGCTAGCGCGTGTTTCCTTGCCTTAGCGCCCGGTTTCTTTCTGCCTCGCTAATGAGATGCAAGGTAGGCGTTCCTCATAAAACTTAACTGTAAAATATTGCTAACGGAGCTTCGCGATATTTACAACAAGGCCCAGTTCGGTGTAGCGCTGATCTTTTTCACGCTAACTCTACCGTAACACAGGAATTTAACGTCTGTTAAATTCCTGACTAAAGCATACCTGACATGGCGCATTGCCGTTTTCCATAGATCATCGCCGGAAAACCAGTGTTGTTCCATGGAAAACGGCGATATCCCTGCTATCACTGAAATTTTTATCGCCGTGGGAAGTTCACTGTGTTACTCAACAGTGCAATCTCTGGAATAGGCTCAAGAGGCAAGCCGATCATCTTTCCTAGTGTAGAGTGAATGTCCGCCCAGTAACTCTGAAAGAGGGGGCAAGTCCATGTCATATGCATGAAGTCGGCGTGAGGAGCCGTGCATTTCAAACATGTATGTGGCTTGGAGGCGTCTATCCTATGTGCTTTGGCATGTATAAAATAAGTACGTTGTAGAAATTTAAAGTGAAGCAGCTTGTGTCTGCTATTAAGGGAGATGTTTTTGGTTACCTCGCAGCATTTGGACCATTTTTCATCTGTTATTGGACCTCCCAAATCCGCCTCCCAGTCATGTCGGAGCTTGTTGTTACATGCCAGTCTCATATCAGAACTAGCTTTGTACATTTTAGAAATGAGACGCGCTCCATCTGGGCTCTCTATTACTAGTGTGAGTGGGGGAAACGAGTCTAGCTCAAATGGGAACGTGGGGAATGTCGCCCTTAAGGTCGACCTCATTCGGGTCATAACAAATCGAGTCATAAAACTGCTGCCAGTATACCGTGTATCGTCGTCCAGTGAGAGTAAATGTCCCTCCGGGTACAAATCCCCTATTTTGGTTACGCCTAAGGCAGTCAATGTGTGCTGCACTAGGCCTTCCTCAGAGATTGGGAACCATTTGGCATTAGGTAGTGGAAGAATGGATGAATATAGGGTTGTAGCACCGGTAAGCTTCCTCAATTTCCCCCATGCCCAGCTGGTGGTGGACACCCTTTGTATGTCATGTGGGTCATGGGGAAGCCAGTAGGGAGGACTGTTTAAAAACTGTCAGGAAGAACGAAGTCTGCCTCCGGCCATAAAAACAATATTCTCGCGTCTGGGTGAAACCATGGGTGTGCATGTCGACATTGAGCCACTAAATAATATAATTGTAAGTCCGGCACACCAAACCCTTCTGGAACATATGGATATGTGGCTGCTCTACCCCCAAACCAGTTGTGTGAGTAGTGCTTGTGGTCAATGGAAAAACAATGGACTTAAGCCAATTTTCGCCCAGTCCCGAGTATCTGCCGAATCAGAGGATTTCCCTAATGAGTGGCTCTAAGTTGGTTTGGGGTTCTTGGACGTATTAAGATGGTCTTGTCTGCATAGAGGGAGGCAAGTAGAGGACCGGTCTCAACCTGCAATCCCTGGTGAAGGTGGCGTTCTTGGAAATGACTTATCAATGGGTCCATTGCTAATATGAACAGAAGTGGCGATAGCGAACAGCCCTGCCTAGTCCCACTGGAAAGCGTGCCGTTCAAACGTAGCCTTGCGGTGGGTTTGCCATAGAGTAGTGCCATAGTGGCAATGTATCCCAACAGCATGCCCATAAGTTTCATTATTGCAAAAATAAATGGCCATTCCAGAGATTCAAAGGTCTTCTCCGCATCTAATAATATTACGGCCGCAGGGGTGTCAGGGTTAATTCTGTGGAGGACTGTGAACAGCGTCCGAAGGTTCAAGGAGGTGGACCGGTGAGGTACAAAGCCAGATTGCACTGGCGAGATAATATATTCTATTAATTGAGATAACCGGTTCGCAAGGATTCGCTAATATTTTGTAATCTAAATTTAATAAGGAAAGTGGGTGATATGATCCACAGAGCATGGGGTCTTTGCCCGGTTTGGGGAAGAGTACAATGATGGACTCACATAGTGTAGGAGGAAGTTCTTGTTTCTCCAATGCTTCTGCATATACCTCAATTAGCTGCGGGACAAGAAGGTCCTTATATTCTTTTTAAAAATCCCCCGTGAAGCCATCCGACCCCGAGGCTGTGGAACCTCGGATCGTGTCAATGGTGAGTGATACGTCGGCCTCCGAGATGGGCTCCGCCAAGAAGTCCTGCATGTACTTTTCCAGGTAGACCAGAGCGATTTCGGACAGATAGTTGTCTTGGGCTGTGCTATCTAAACCCACCCTTGAGTTGTACAGTGTGGTGTAGTAGTCCAAAACCTTGTTGCGTATATCAGAGGTGTTGTTGAGTGTGCGCCCAGTAGCAGTGTGAAGTTCAGTGATGTATGATCTGCTTTATGGCGGCCTTAACATTTGTGCTAACACTCTCCCTGGTCTCTCCCCTTCCCCATAACGCCTGGCTGTGTGGTATTTCCCAAGGTACAGTATCTCCCAGTCCACATTATCTCTGTTTTCTGTCAGAAGGGCCAATCGCTTGGCCTGATCTACAGGGTCCAGGGTCCCCGCGGAATTAGTGTCAAGTGTAGTGATATCGCGTTCAATGCGTGTCATCGTGTTGCGAAGGTCTCTGAGTACCCCCGCATGTTTAGAGATACAAACACCCCTAATAACCACCTTGAATCCTTTCCATAGCGTCGCCCAGGAGTTCACAGAACCTGTGTTAATCTCGAAGTAGTCTTCAATGGCTTCACATACTTCAGCTTTAAAGAGTTCATCATGTAGGTCTCGACCAGGGAAGCGCCATTGACGTTCATATCCTTTAGGTTGTGGGAGTTTCAAGTGTAACAGTATCAGAGAGTGGTCAGAGTATGTCCTAGGGAGTCGTCAGTGAGGCAAACCAGTCTGTGAATTCAGGGGAGAGCAACCAATAATCTATCCTGGTCCAAGTATTATGTTGGCCAGAGTAGTAAGTGTATTCAGTCCGGGTAGGATTTCACTTCCGCCATATATCTGTAAGTGTGTGCTGCTCACAGAGTTCCCTCAATGCCCGTCTTGTCCGCAGCTTAGTGTCAGGCGCCCGTGAGGTGCTGTCAAGTCTACGATCAAGTAGTAAGTTAATGTCCCCCCCAATAATAACTTGTGAGGCTCCAGTTTCGACAGTAAGATACTGAGCGTGTAGAAGAACTCAGGGGAGTCTGTGTTTGGGGCATATATGTTTACTATTGCAACCTTGTGTCCACTTAGTGAGCCTGTGAAAATAATGTATCTGCCCTCCAGGCCACAAACCACGTCGCTGAGCCTAAAGGTGACTCTTTTGTGTACTAGAATGGCAGTGCCCCTAGCATAACTGCTGTAGTTGGCAGAAAACCTGTGCACACCCCAGCTGGCACCGAATTGCGCCGCATCTGTGGGAGGGAGATGTGTTTCCTGCAAATAGGCTATGTCCACCTTGTGTCGAATCAGGTAGTGAATGTGGTTGTCATTTAGACCTCTGACATTCCACGAGATCAAGGAGAGGGCCGAGGGGCCATCAACATTACCCAGGTGCGCCATCAAAAATGGGTGTACAATCTAACTTGACAGACCAGCGATGCATGTCTAACATTGCTCGCAATAGTGGACAATGGTGCAAACTATAAAAATTGAATCTCACAATGCAAATAACCCCCCCTCTCTTCACCCAGCCACCTTTCAACCCAAATGTGACAAACCCTTTGCAAATAATCGAAGAAGTACAAATTTGCTTTAGATGAGACTGATGTAGCCCAAGCATAGTACCCCAGTATGAAGAAGAACAAACTCAATGGATACACCATGGGGGGGGACGGGGGGGTTGCAACGCCGGCGTGTGTATCAGCCAAATGACACAACAATATAAAATGAATAACATTTTCCCAATTGAATGCACTACCATGAGGAAACCAATCTAACGCGTCAACCAGTGCCTGAATTAAAAAGAGCTCTGCGCTAGCATCTGAGCCCTTATGTGGTGGGGAAGGAAGGCTCGCTCCCGCAGATGACGGGTTGTTTCTTTGTTTGTATGTCCGACAAAATTCTTGAGCTTCAGCTGGAGTATCAAATATGCGGGCTCTGCCTCCCACATCTATTGCCAGTCTTACTGGGTATAGCATGCCATATTTGAGGCCTAGATTACGCAGCGTGGCCTTCACTCCATTGAATTTGCAACGGGGGTCCTGAACCATTAAAGTAAAGTCAGGATAGAAGGACAATTTGGAACCCTGCCAGTCTAAGTCTCCACGCTCTCTGGCCTGCCTTAGCGTTGTGTCGCGGTCTCTAAAGTTCATGAGACAAGCTATTATGGGCCTGGGGGGAAAACCAGGGATAGGTCTGGGGCTCAGCGATCTATGTGCCCTCTCTACTACGAATCCAGTGGTGGTCAATGACTCCTTGTAGAAGAGGTCGGTAAGTAGATTTTCTACGAAAGTATCCATGCGTCCGACTGCGGGCCTCTAAATCCTCGTTTTTAATGACGATTTCCTTGAGAATGCATTCTACTCGCTCAAGTCTTTTGAGGGACTGTGCAGTTCCATCCTCAATGTCGGAAATGCGAGCCTCCGCTACATCCAGCCGTCGATCGGGGACCTGGATTTTAGCCCCCAGTCCTGCCATGTGCTTGTCCAGTAGGTCAAAGCGAGAGTCCAGGGCCTTGAATCCTGCCCTCATTTCTTGCAACACAGTAATGGAGGCCGTCTCTGCGGACGTGGAGTGTTCCGGGATTTGTGTGTTGTCGGCCATTTCAGTAGAGTCTGGTTGCGTTTTGTGGGCTACTTTATCCAAGAGGAGGGTTCTCTGTTTGGGGTCTTTGCAGCCCATGCCACCCTGGGGGGGGCTCCAAGGGCCGATGCAGTGCAAGGACTGTGTGCAAAGTGGGGATCTGAGTATGAAAGCCAGTCGCAGTGGGCGATGTGTGTTCCTGAGCTCTAGGACTTTAGTCGCACAGTATATTTAAGTGGAGATTGGCTTGTGTGAGGCAAAATGGCAACCGGGTCGTACACTTAGTAAGCGGTGCCTCTGTGTTCTCCCCAGTTCGGCTAGTGATGTGGCCCAATATGTGACGCAGGTATCAGGCCATGGGTTACGTCAATGCTTCACACCAACCATGCTGACTGGAGGCCCAAAGTGTTTTTACTTGGCCTTCAATGTGGATCCCAACAATCGGGCACGTGTCTGAGTTCACAAATTGTAGCGTTCTGGGTGTAATCTCCGTGCGCACTTTCCTGGCATGTGACTGGAGGACTCAGAAAAGATCCTGCCCGGTTGTAGAGCCGCGTGGGCCGCATCACTTCTAAGGCGCGGGCAGCATCAGGGCCAAGTGTCAAGCTGCCCTCATGGGTTGCACCATCGGATCCCGCCCTCATCAGGACACAGCTTTAATGGCTCTCACACCCTCACTCGTGGCGGCATGCGGGCACAATCCCCACGCTCGATGCGTGTTCTTAGTGTGGGGGGGGGCGAGGCCAGGAGCGTGACCAGTGGAGGTCTGGATGGACCCAAGACAGTTGGGGGGTCAGGGCCTCCGTCAAGGTGCGGTCACACGCCACACACCGCACCAGGGCTGGGCCACCGCCTCCACGTCTGCGATACTTCAGGGCTTCCTGTGCCGTCGCTCACTGAAACCACCAGGCCGTTCAGCCAAAGGCTCCTCCCCGGCCTCACTCTTCGGGCCGCATCATCGCAATCCGGGCTGCTTTCATGCCAGACTTTGGCTCCGCTTGGTCTGTACACCCTCCGCTGTTCAACACTGAGATTTTCACAAAGCTGCATTTCGTTTCTGTGGAGGAAAATGTCGTTATGCTGGTACTCCCTCCGGAGCTTTGCTACCAAACGGCCATTTTAGCCGCCGGCTTGGCCACGTCCCTTGCATTCTGTTGTTTAGTGTGAATTTGACCTCTACAGATTTCAGCAATTTGCATGCTCATAACCCGGTAAAAAAGTACTGCCAGTTAGCAACTCTCTTATAATATCTACAAACCATTAATAAAAAACAAAAATGAATACCCTTCTTCTGGGCTATCGTGGCCACATTTTTAAGAATTAAATCACAACAATGAATCTTGGAAATGCAATAGCCACTCCACCACCATTTCTGATGTCTGCTGGCGATCCACCGATAGAGTGAGAGGACTGGATAGATTGTTTAGAGAACTATTTGGTGGCCATGGTTGGTACCAGATTCCCCAGATTCCCAGCATTACTGAATAAAGCATTTGTTGTTGGGGCTTTAGGCAAGGAAGCATACCATGTTTTTACATATCTTCTGCAGTCTATAGTAGAGGTTGATGATGTCTATAAGGATGCTGTATTGAGGTTACAAACCAGGTTTGCCAAACAGGAGAATGGGTTATGGACCACCACAGGTTTAATACACAGCAACAAGGGGTAATAGAAATGGTGGATGAATTTGTGTTTAGGCTACGAAGCTGTCCGCAGAATGTCAGTTTGGACAAATGACTGAAGAGGTGATAAGAAACCAGTTAAATGTTCAGAGTAATAGCAAGAAGACACAAGAACGATTGTGGGCTACAAAAGATCCCACTCTAAAACAGGCCAAAGAAATTACAAAAGTAGTAGATGAATCTGAAAAATGTATGAAGGAAATGAAAATTATTTCTCAAGAAAAAAGAACAGAGGTGACAGTGATGCAAAGTGGCTCTGAGTCAGTCAACACTATAAAAAGTAAATCTCAAAGGGTGGGAGGATGCTTTAGAAAAGTAAAGATGCAAAAGGTACGAAAACTAACAAATCTTCTGGAAGGAGTGTTTCATTAGTGTGTCACAGCTGTGGCAGTAAATTTCCTTTGGCAAAGTAAAGAGTGTCGTAAGTGTGGTAGAAAAGGACATTATGCATGCATGTGCAAGACAAATGACAAAAAGGTTGTTTTTGTGGAGGAAGAAGAAATTGAACTTAGAGTCTCAGTCATAAACGAGGAAGATGCTGAGGAGCAAATGTATAAAAAAGGAACCGTCCTACGGCTGACTTTGAAATAAATGGGAAAGTCGTTTTTATGATGGTTAACACTGGTTCCTTGTACACCATTATACCTAAATGGTTGTATGATGCAACATGACAAGGGGGTGAGTTAGTCTTTTCAGATGTAGTCTTGAAAGGTTATCAAGGAACCAGTATTGGAGTGTTTGGATTTGTTATGGCATCCATTAAGATTGTAGGAAGACACACAATGGCAAGAGTACACATTGCACCTGATGGACCACCCATTTTGGGTCTGGCACATCAGCATGATTTACATATCAAAGTGGACCCAAGAGCAGTGAATCAGGTCATAGTTGTTGATGAAAGTGATTTGACTACTATCTTGAATCGACATGCAAGGATGTTTAAGAACAAGTTAGGGGGAGCAGAGGGTCACATGCATGAAATTAAACTTCAGGAAAATGCACTCACAGTTAATCATTTTGCAAGGAAAATTCCCATGGAGACACATGGTCAAGTACAAGAAATAATACAACAATTGCTAGATGATAAGATAATAGAACAGTGGAAGCTACTGAATGGCTCGCTCAGGTGGTCATAACAGAAAAGGCAGATGGTGCACTTTCCTTTTGTGTTGATTTGTGCAGCTTGAATGACAGCGTGATCTTAGATAATTTTCCTTTACCCAATATAAATGATGTAATTTTGATGTTGTCAGGGGAGAAATAATTTTCAAAACTGGATTTAAAGAGCACTTTTCACCAGGTGAAGCTTCATCCACATAGCAGGCAATTCACGTCATTCATAACATCAGAAGGGACATTCCAAATCAATAGACTACATTTTGGACTATGGTCAGCAGCTACAGCCTTTCAGGGGGTAATAACACAAATTTGGAGTGGTCTTGGAAAAGTAGGGCCTGATTCACAAAGGTAAAGGTAAACTGAGACAAAAGTCTAGCTTTACGTCTTTCAGTATTCACAAAGGACATTTACGAGTAGTAAATGCCCTTTGTGAATACTGAAAGTCATAAAGTTTGACTTTCACCTCAGTTTAACTTTGTGAATTGGGTCCGTAGTGTATTTTCAGAATGATATCCTTGTTTTTAGGGATAATGAAGCCGAACGCAATAGGACTCTTAGTGAAGTATTGGAAAGAATAGGAGAGGCAGGACTAACCTTGCAGAGCGAAAATTGTGTTTTTGGAATGCAGGAGGTTAATTAATTAGGGTACAACATCACTAGTGATGGTATACAGCCAGAGCAAGATTTGGTGAGTGCGATTGTCAATGTGCAGGTGCCGCATGACAGACCAATTGAGTTGCTTCATGGGCTTAATGGAGTATTACTTCAAATTTGTGCAGGATTTTGCAAGTAAGACTGAACTATTGAGAGAGTTGTTGCGTAAGGGGAGAGAGTTTGTGTGGGGTGAAGAACAACAGAAAATGTTCATAATAATTAAGGACAATATAGCCCATGCATTTTATTCCCAGAAATTTAGTTATGAGAGAGCTAGCGAGGCAGTTTTACCCTGGGACTCACCTAAGCATCTGGAATATAAACAAAACTGTAATAGATTTGAAAGGAAATGGCGGAACAATTGTAATGAATGAAGTAAACAGGAATATAGGGATACCATAAAACTTTATCAGGCTGAAGTAAAAAGAGTGCAAGCACTTTATTATGAAGAAGAAATCAATCATGCATCCTACTCCCCTATGGAAAATGTTCATATATATACACCAGCCCTCTGAAATGAACTTCCAGGTTTTTTTCACCCAAAAATTCCAGGATATATATGATACATTTTCTCTTTCTCCCTCCCTTGGCAACTATCCCATTAAGAATAACTTCCCTCCTCATGCTGAGCATTTATTGGAGGAACTCCCCCTCATGAATATGGATATGTTATCAGAATTTTTCTCCCAAGTAAAATTGGGCTCCCGCTCCAATCCGGCATCTCCCCATTTTTTACTTAAGGCTGCTGAAGTAGTATTCCCGTTCACACTTTAGTTGATAAACTATCTCCACCGGCCAAGTCCCTCTACCCTAGAAATGTGCCATGGTGAAGGCGCTATTAAGGAAGCCTAATTTAGACCCTGAGATTCTGGGTAACTACACACCCATTTCCTTTCTCCCTGGAATAAGCAAAATTTTTGAAAAATATGTCAACATCATCCTGTCATAGGGCCAGATGTAGGTCGCCAATTACCGGCCGGTAACGGCCGATTTCGGCCGTTATCGACTGGTATTTGGGATTTGGCATGTAGCGGGCATTTTATTTACAGAATCGGTATATTTACCGATTCGGTAAATTTACAGAATCGGTAAAATACTGAATCGGTAAATTTACCGATTCTGTAAATAAAGATGTAGGTGGCACTGTAATAAGTGCCACAGACCCTTACCGAATCGTTATTTACCATGGAATACTATTCCATGGTAAATAACGAATTCCAGTGTACATGCACAAGGCCTAAGGGCATGTATGTGTGTCACATGGCACACAAGCCAGAAACAGGGGTGCAACAGGGTGTCAAAGTGTCACCCTGTCACCCTTGCAAATTCGGTAATTTTACCGATTCTGTAATTACAGAATCTGTAATTTTTTTACCGAATATTTTACCTACATAGCAATTACCGAATAGTGAATACCGAATCGGTAAAATTCGGTATTTACCATTCGGTAATTTGCTATTACCTACACCTAGGCCATAGTTTCTAGGAACTCAAAAATGTTTCACAGCACACAAACAGGATTGCGACCGCAACATGATACGGAAACCTCTCTTCTTACTGTGGTCGAGGAGTCTAAGAAAATCCTCGACCAAGGAGGAACAATTTCTATTATTCTTCTCAATTTGAGTTCCGCATTCGATACAGTAAATTATGACATCCTTATAAACAGACTTAGAAGCATCAGAGTCTCAGGTGGCGATATCACCTGGTTACAGTACTTCTTAGAAGGCAGAACTTTCCAGGTTTTTGAAGAAGTTAAAATCTCCAAGAGCCTGCCACTTAGCTGTGGAGTGCCACAGGGCTCGTCTTTGAGCCCTACATTATTTAATGTATACATGAGACCTCTCACAGTAATTATTCTACCATAAAGGATTAACATTCTCACATATGCTGACAATACTCAACTGGTTCTCTCGTTGAATCATTCTCAGAATTTCCCATCTTGCCTTGAACTCTGTTTAGAGAAAGTGACAACATGGACAGAATACTCCTGTCTTAAGCTCAATGGAGATAAAACAGTTTTTATTGTCGCTCAGCGACCCAACATCTTCCCTTTTGGAAGCTCTATGAAACCTGGCTGTTCAAAAGTGCCGCACCATAAGCCCCTAGTCCATCTCTTGTGCAACACTGCTAGCGCTAGGATGCCTTTGGGTAGTTATGCGCTCTTTAAGTGTTGCAATAATAATAATGCAGGGGTTTTAGTACTATTTCAATCAGCACTCAAGACCATATTAGCAACAGGTGCCAGTGCTGTGGGAATTGGTGTAGTGTTGGCAAAGTGGGGAAAACTGTTGCGTTTGCCTCGTGTTCTTTGACTGATACTGAAAAGATTTACTCATTCATAGACCATGAGGCATTGGCACCTACTTGGGCGACTAAGTAATTGCAGGTGTTTTTGTAGGGAGGAGCTTTTATTTTACGTGCAGATCACAAACCCCTTCTAAAATATTTGGGGCCAGATGGCACTAAAAACTGTTCAGGACAGTTGGTTCATTTGTCAGTCAAATTACAAGAGTACAACTGTGCTGTTCAATATCTCCCTGGTTTGAAAAACACAGTCACAGATTGCCTGTTGATGTTGCTAGATAGAAGTGTCAACAACATTGACCTTCAATTTGAGGAGGTAGTGGCTAATGTGGAAGATGGCACAGAAGGTTTAGAAAGCTCTATATCCAAACAGGATTGGGCCTTTTGTATGAAGAGTGATGACACAGTTAGGGGTGTGGTAAGACTTGATACAGGGGATGCAAGGAGGGAGAGTCCAATCCCTGTCGGAATGAGACCATTTCTTAAGGTTAAAGGTGAGCTGTCTGTCCAGGGTGATTGGTTAATGTTGCAGGGTGATCGATTTGTATCACCCATTTTAGTATGAGACAAATTGATAAGGTTAGCACACGAGGGACATTTAGGCCAAACACACACCATCAGGAGGGCAAAAGAAAGATTTTGGTGGCTAATCATCGCCAAACAAATTAAAGAATGGGTGGAAAGATGTAGGAGTTGTAAGGAATAAGAGAAGAGGTTGTGTGTGGGGATTGGAAAAGTGTATGAAGGTCAACATGCTGTGGAAGCAAAGGAAGTTTGGGAAAAGATTTTCTTGAATTTCATGGACCTCTTAATTGTTTTCATGACCATGAGAGGTATGCTGCGATCTTGGTGAATGTGAAGTCAAGGTGTGTGGAGGTAATTTTTATGAGGTCTATCACTAGTGAAGCTACCATTAATGTGCTGAGTGAGGTATTTAGATGTGAGGGTATTCCCACAGTGATCCTCACTGACAATGGGACACATCTAACATCTCGGGAGATGGAATATTTCTTTGCAAAACTGGATTTAAGATATCATTGTACCTCTCTGTACAACCCACAAGGCAATAGGTTGTGTGAAAGGGTAAACAAGATGATCAAAGGTACCATGCAGCTAGCATGTACTATTGGTGTACAAGTGCAGAGGGCTGTAAAAGAAACGTTATGGTTGTATTGTACCACAAAACATGTTGGACATGTCCATTCGAGATGAAGAGGGGCAGACGTCCTGGCACTAAAATCATTCCATCATGGATGTATGAGAAGTTTACAGAGCAAAAAACTGGTGTAGGAAGAGAAATGGGACATGGAATGTTAATTTAGGTGGGCGATAGGGTGATTGGGTGAAGGTTAAACTGGGTGGAGTTGGAAAGGGTATGTCTACATTCAGAGGCCCATATCAAACGCCTAGTTGGTGGTAACTGGGCCAAACTGGACATAATTCAAACCTGGAATTTAACAAGAGTCATGTTGTATCATAGTAAGAATAGTGGAGTAGGTATTCTTAAGGTTACAGATACAGGTTCACCATGGTTACTTATGGATGATTAAGAGTTTGGTAAATCACAATTCAACAAAGAACTTCAGGGGAAGGAAAGTAGTTGTGTCACTGAAAACAAAATACCAACAGATTGAAATAAGAACAAGAAAAGCTCCTGTTTATTTGGGGAATTATGTATGTCAGTGAAGCATTTTAGGGAGCCAGAGCTGCACATATGTATTTTGAAAGAAAGGAAATGAATAAAGTGGTTTAAAGTATAATTGTTCTTAAAAGCATTCATTTGTGCCCATTAGTATGCATTACTTAATTTGTGTTTTTCTATGAGCACAAACGTTTATTTCTATTTTAAGAAAAGTTAATGATTAGAGTTGTTCAGAGCATAGTTGTTCTTTCATGCCGTTAAGAATGCATTACTCATATTGTGTTTTCCTCGTTATTATGTGTTTTTTCCGTCTTCATTATCTGTTCACTGGATTATATTGTGGGGTAGAGCTTATGTGACATCATTGTGTTACTGGATTTCAGATACGCTTCACCACATTGTAAAGCAGTTTCTTCCATTTGAAATGCTGTAAATAGAGGAGATGTGTCATATTGTACTTATCTAAGTCTTAGCCAGTTTGAGACCACTGTGGACATGGTAACTTTCTCATGATGATATGTGAAGATTCCGAGAAAGGTTCGAGCCAGATGGCAATCGAGATTGTTGGTTGCACCTGGCAGTGAGGAATTGGGTTTTTCTATCTCTGACCTGAATACACATATTGGTATACTACTGTATGGGGTATATCGAGTTATTGAAGGCATAAATACTCATTAAAAAAAACTTTGTGAATTGGGCCTATGCATATTTAGCCAAATGGCTTTAACATCTAGTTGCTAGAAGGCAAAGAAAAATTATCAATATAAAGAGAAGGATTACCAACCATTTTCTGGAATACCACCTTATGGCAGCATTTGGTGATTGCTTCTACCACCGCAATGTAAGTGCGGGTATATAAAATATGGACCACAAAGTGATATTAGTGAATAATACCCTGTATTACATACATAGTTCCACAGACTATTGGGATTATAACAACTGGATATTTAGCCAGGTGTGAGAATTTATGAAATTGACTTTAATTATGTTACATTTCCCCTGTGATGTTTATCCATTTCCAGCTTGGCTTAACATACATTAGACGGTGGTTGAAGGAGCTGTGAATGGGGCTATGTGAGATAAGTATGTAAGCATTTATCATACACAAGGTACAGTGGAATTTCTAACTGGTCATAGTGAAAACACTGAAAGGAGGTTTTGTTGGCTGAAATATGTTGAAGGCTTTTGTTGAATGGGTGTGTGACATTGTGATTTGTTTTTAGCCTGTTAAGTGCCTCCAAAGAAATTAAAGAATGTTTAGTGTATTCAAATAACACGATTTTAGTAGGTGAATATTGATGGTGAAAAGCTCGACACACATACATACATTCACCTGGAGGTCATAATAGGTCAGAGTTTCTACTTGAAAGAGGGAACACCAGTAGTGTATTTGCCATTAAGGACATCAGTTGCAGTAGTTACCGTAGGATTAGTTTCCCAGACACTGGTGAAGTTTACTGTGGTTAGTTCTCTGTGTTTAAATGTGCGAATGAAGAAACTGCAGAGAACACGAACAGACAATCAGCCATCTATAACCCCAAAACCTTATCTTCTGACAGTCCATGAAATGATCTATGAAACATATTTTAAAAGCATAACATTTCTGTTCTTTGAACGAGTGCTATAATATCAGAAGATAGCTGTCAAAAAATAATTATAAAAATAATTATGACTAAGCTATAAAAAGAACAGCAGTGAACAGCTGTAAAAACAGCAACTAAACCCGCTCTCTATATCATGTCATTAGTTAAGTCCTAATAAGCCTGCTATCTTGAAGACCTTGCTTTGTGAGCACCATAGGGAGGCTGACAGATATATTACCCTTCAGGCATATGGGACAGGCTATTATAAATTTATTGAACATACATCTGTCTGACAGTCCTATAGTTCTTTGAGTGCAGCAGATTGCGTGTACTGTAAAACACATTAATTGCATCTTAGTATCTGAGAATAAGCAATACTTTCAAATCTATTTGACTTTGTGGCATTATTTCAATACCATATGAGATATGAAAGGCAGCAGAGCTTTCCATGTAGAAACCAAAATACTCTACCCAGGGGCACTTAATACATACATAAAAGAAGGCTAGCGATTAGTATGCAACTTGAAAGCTAATGTAGCAAAATGTACCTTTTAATTTAAATTACGAGCATCACACTAAGAGGCGTATGTTTAGCTTGTAAAAGAGAAGTATAATTTGAGACGAAGATCAAAGAATAGCAGTAAATATGGAGCAGAGAAATGTAATGATATGAATGGGAATCAGCATTCAGGGAAAATGGCATCCTAAAAAATGTCCATTGCATCATCTTGCAAGAGGAATCTTAATGCTACGTATCAGATATTAACAATTTCTGTTAAAATCAGTTAGAAAAAGTATGTATTTTTTCGTGTTATTTTCGGCTTCACACAAACTGCAATGGTTTGATGATTTTTGTTTCCTTTGACTGACATTACGTCAAGTGAGTTCCTCTAAACAGATTGCTGGCCCGTGCTATTGTACACATTGTTTGAAAATAGATAGGCATTGTAACAAAAAATAGGCTATGTCCATTTCCACTCAAAATATTAATATTACGTACCAAAGAATATTTATTAAAACTAAGCATTATTTGCACTCCCTCTTTCTTCAGTCACCATATTTTAGAAGAAGTATATGGGTGGTTGGTGCTCTGCAGAGGTCGGCCATCGTTAATAAAGTCAACATTTCAAGCAATAGAAAAAAAGGGACAGAAACAATTCAGACAGTTAAATAAATTTGACATTGGCAATCTCTTAACCAAGCTCCTAGAAAGGATGCTCCATTCATGAGCTCCTTCGCCTGACAGAGAGAGCGTGTTGATGCACTTATTTGTGTTTAAGTGGCATAAATTTAAAAACAAAAAAGTACACGCATTGACAAAGCCAGTAGGTATGGCTTTAATGTGCTAATGCATGCAAGCATAAATAGGGCATGCCTGTGTTTTCAGGTGTTCCTATAATAAAGTCAGACATAATGACTTGGCCAATGCTTGTGTTTTTTAGACAATCTGGATTGGTTGTTTCTATGCATGTGTGTGTGGTTAAACAGAAATGTGTATGTGTGCTGGACTGACACGAGTCCTAGCTAAAAAAAAAAAAAAAAAAAACTAAAAGCTTGTTACAGTGAAAAAATTAATAAAAAGATTACTTTTTCAATGAATGCATGTATAAAACAATGTATGATGATTCAGTCTACTTTTGAGGTGCAAAATAATCCCTAACGTATTGCAATGTGAGCACTCCACAGGAGGCGGAACAATGCATCAAACAGGCAACAGAATGATGTGAGAGAGAAATACATTTCTGGGTGGAGCCTAAGCCCACTCTGTATATGTTTTAAAGAACGGTTAACAATAGGTCTTACAGACAGCTACGCTGTCCAGCCAAACCTCGTACATAACAAACAGTAACATTATTAGGGATTTGAAAATCACCCTCACAAGTCATACATTTCTATTTTTTCCATTGTTAGTTCACATGGGACATACAATGTTTACAACATATGTGACCCACAAATATTATGTATATGTGCAAGTTGTGGATTGCGTCCTTCTAATTTATGTAAACTAGCAGTTTTTCGAATCCAATGACATACAATCAACGACCATCATATGCATCCAACACATCACTTGCTGCTGCCAGGATTGTGTATGATCCAGTGTTTTCTGGGACCACTCCCTTACCATTGGTCCTCCAATAGACCTTTTATTTTTCACCTGAGAGGTGATGGGAGTTAACATTTACCTCAATCAAGTTCAATTAACAGTGTAATCCATTTGGCCACACAATAAGGACCAGGAATCAGTGGCTAGGGCGTAAGAAGATTTATTACAAATTAAGAATCAATTTAAGATACACAACTCATACACCATGCTATAAAGATACAGAATAACAATGGGAAGGCGCAACCTCCGGAAGAAATTGAGAAAAATCAATATTAGGCAAAGAAGAAGTTCAGTCACAGCAATGCAAAAGATTAGTAAAAGTATTTGATGCTCCGAGAAGCTTCTCAGGTTTTGTTGTTTAAACATGTGGAAATCTAAATTACTCAAAGTAAAGTCGCAGTTAAAGGGTGGTTCTAAAATCTAGAAGAAACTCAAAAATCAGGAATTTCCAGAAGAGAAAATGGAACTAGGCAAGGAAATAATAAGTAGGAAGGTGTCAGCATTTCCGAAGCTCGGTTAAGAGTTTTCATGGATCAGGGAAGTAAGTGTTAGCTTAAGCAACACTCAGCTAAGAATAAAGGAAAGCATAGAGGACTAAACCTCTCCAAATCCAGGGACAAGTGCAGTAAGCATTCTGGAGAATGTCTCTGAAGGTAATCTGAAGGATCTGCTAGGAATGTGAAGGGGTTCTGATCTCCAGTGGTATGAATGGATGCTCATATTTGAGATTTAAATTCTGGTGCTGGCTTGGACATGAAAAATATCATTGACCTCACTCATTAAAAAATGCTGCGTTCACTGGATCAGAACCCTGGCGCACTGGTAAGGACCAAACAGTTAATGTTATAAAATACCAGTGCAAAGCAAAGCATATTTAAAATGAAAAGTTAGAATTTGTGAAACTTCTTTAAACACAAATCAGAAAAAAGCATTGGAAAGTAAAATAGATCAGAAAACTGATTATCTGTTTAATACTGCTGTAGGAAAATCTGTTTTATTTACATCTTGTCCCAATACCTCAGATTTTGCAACTAAAACTAGTGACGATAGGCAGGAACAAAAAGGATAGAAACATAATGGGTGAGGTACCCAAATAGATATAAAGCTAAAAACAATATTATAAGCCACTCCACATCTGTCAAACCTTCTCATGCAAACTTCAAATCAAATCCACTCCAGTTATTTGCATATTCTTTATGCCAAAATTCCTGCAGTACAAATTATTTTGAGTCAGAAACCCACTTTTTCTGCTTCATCTATGGTCCGAGGAGCCTTAACAAGTTACCCAACCTACCTATACTGCTATCAGGCTCCATTTAAAGGATTTTCCCTGTAACCCACAATTGCAAAATTGATTGACTCATCCTGCCTCTATTTTGTAAAGCATTTTCATTGCATTGAGTATACCAGTCAGCAAACAAAACAACTTGATTTGCTCACATTGCTTGTATATTGCTTCCTCTTTCTCCCATGGGTAGAGTGACCAACCGTCCGTAAATTTCACGGACCGTCTGTAATTTGGACCTCACCTCCATTGTCTGTGAGGGTCCCTTTTACGGACTCCTTTTGTCTGTAATTATGGCCATTGCAGTGAGCAGCTCTGCTCCCTGCGAGAAGCCTCAGCCCCTGAAGGGGCAGGCTTGCACCCCTCCTCGAGCACACGAGCAGCCCCACCCGTCCATTTTTCATTCTGTCTGCGGCTGATTGCCACATACAGAATGGCAATGGGCATGTTTGAGCTGTTACACCCTGCTCTCTGTTTAACTGTCCTTTTGCCCCCCCTTGGTCTGCCCTGGCCTTCTTCCTGTGAGTGTCATAATCCCGCTTATTATGCACATGCTGTGAAGATTGCCCTCAATCAATCACGGCCCTGGAGCAATCCGTTTAGTGCTCAGTGTTTCACACAAGGAGACTCTGGCTTGCCAGGGCGATTGGACCAGCGCTGATCAAATGATTTGACAAACCCTTCTCCCGCACAATTGGTGCCTGCTGCAGATTCACCCGGTCATCCACTTCCAGATTTGCCTCAAAAATGCCTCCTTGATCTCAAATCGGTAGTCCTTTCCTTAGAAGATTATGCGCTCATGTTTTTAGCTTTAATAACTTTCTAAGCAACTCAAACCACCTTAAGCCTGATGTGATCTGTGGCCTGACGGTTATTTTCTAAGAGATATTAATTCATACTTCCCTGCCCCTCCAAACGGTTCTGGACTTTCGGTCTGTAAAACAGTTGACCCCGTGCTCACCTGTTTTAATACACAGATGCTTTAGAATGATTCTATCAATGACTCGTAGTTAATATACGCTGATGAAGTATGCTCCCTAACTTTCTTGAAGTGTATTGGCATAAAGGCCAATCGGAAGATTTGGGGAGAAGTTGGTGCTTCTGCAAGACGCTTTGGTTGGTAAACATCTTTGTTCGACCTGGCTGTCTCCTGCGCTTTAAATGACATGTTAGTTTTAGGTCTGGCCCTACTCATGCTTTCTCAAACGTTTATAATAACCATGAATTTTTTACATAGTGAGTGAACCCACATCGGCTCTCTTCACGGCAAGTGACAAATCACATGTGCACAACAACCCAAAAAGGGGTGCCCTTCAGTGCCAGGGCTTTGTGCCTGGGCTGCTGGGCAACACCTTTATTTGAATTTTTAATATGTTTGCTATTTTTTCTACATTGCTTATGCTTGCAGAAGAAATACATAACATTAGAACATTGGAATGTGGAGCATACATGAGTGGAAGGGAGTGTGGAGAGCTGGAAGAAACATTGGATGTATAGATGAGTGAAAAGTCGAATGGGAGGATGGTTGAGTGACTGGGTGGATGGTTGAGTAAGTGGAAGGATGGCTGGATGGGTGAGAGGGTAAATGGATGGATGCATGAGTGAGTGAAATGGAGGGTAGATGGACAAAAGGATGGATAGATGAGTGAAAGGGTGGATGGATGAGAGAAAGGTTGGATGAGTTATATGGTCAATGGATTGATTTATGAGTAGATTACTGGGTGGCAGCTGCGGCCCGTGGAGGGAGTTCCGTGGGGCAGAAAGGCGGGGTGGGGGAGGGGCAGCGTCGGGGGTGCTAAACACAGGAATATGGATAATGTGAGGTAAGTAAACAATTTAATAAATAAAACTAATTTCGTAGCGTGCCCTGCATCTGAAAAAGTGATGCAGGGCACACTACGAAATTCGTTTTATTTATTTATTAAATTGTTTACTCGCCTCACATTATCCATTTTCCGGTGTTTAGCACCACCCACCCTGCCCATCCCCGCCCCACATTTCTGCCCCACGGAACTCCCTCCACGGGCCGCGGCTGATAGGTGGACAGGTGAAGGGAGGATGGAAGGAAGACTGGCTAAGTGAAAGGGGAATGGAGAGATAAAGGGAGGATAGATGATGGATGAGTTAAAGTATGGATACATAATTGGCAGAACGGATGGGCGAATGGGTGCCTGGATGAGTGAAAAGAAGAATGCAAAGATGTATGAGTGAAAGAATGCATACATGAGTGAAAGGGAGGGTGGAGAGCTGGAAGAAAGGATGGATGGATGAGTGAAAAGTTGAATGGGTGGACGGATGAGTGACTGGGTGATGGACGACTAAGTGAAAAGGTGTCTGGATAGGTGAAAGGGTAAATGGTTGGTGTTAGGATTTAGTCGACTTCCTTCAGTCCCCTTTCTATGGGCATGTATGTAGAGCTGGTGCAGATCATTTCTTTCAGCCCCTGTTAAAAGCAAGCCTGTAGCCTACCTTCCTCCCATGGTTTCTTCCTCGTCATTTCTCCCGGAAGGACTGTGCTTGGTGCGCTGGTGTTTCCTGTTGTTCTTGGGAGCTTTGGTATCCCATGAATTTTGTCGCGTCTGTACGCAAAGTCTGCAGGCTTGCAGACATCCGTGGCACCGTTCCTGGGATATCACTTTTTCTACCTTCGTGGGACCCTTAATTCCTCTCACCAGATTCTTGGATGTCCTTGTTGAATTTGTTTTGTAGCTAATACGCGGCTGCGTATTAGTCCTTCTTCTGAACCCTTCACTTCCTGGATGTTTTGTAACCCCTCCGTGTTGTTATGTGGATTTGGGGTGGAATCACGAACAGTGTGCTTTTAATAGCTTTTTGTCTGATATATGAAGCTGTGGCCACTGCATAGTTTTACGGGAATTTTTTGTACTAAGAAGCAGGGGTTTTTTCTGTCCTATGACTTTTTCCCCTGCTTGAATTATAATTAAGGAGAGAGAGACTTTTTAGCGCAACCTTTTGTTTTTGGGAGCAAAACCTATTGCCTTCTTATGGACCCTGCAAGTTGATTTCGAAGCCTGGATTACTTAACGGCTTTCCAGAACTGCAGACCGGTAAGGGAATGAATGGTGCATAATGTGCTGGGTTTGTATATGCATGTCCATAGAAATGATATGATGCACATAACCTGAATGATTGATGGTTGTTGTTTTATATCTCATTTCAGGTTCAGAATCAGTTATGTGCCAATAAGAATAGACCAGGTGAAGCTCAGACGTGGTGTCCTTTGTTTTCCTATATTTTCGCTCTCATTTATCCCAACCTCTCCCGGCGCTCTGGCAACAAGTACACTGTGAACACTATTCGGTGTTTTGTTGCTGGGGCAGTGGTGGCGGAATGGGAATATCCTCGTTTCTGCAGTGTTGGGCTTGAACAGGTGGCGATCTGACAGAAAACCAAGCCCATAAATTGAAACACTGCCCGAGCGAGGATGGATGAGACAGGGAATAGGATGGGGGAGACAGTGGTCCTACTTTACAGGACTTAATGGGAGCCGTTACAACCCTACAGACTCAAGTACAAGATTTAAAGCAGGAGAATCTTGGGTTACATCAGGAGTTGAGTGCTGTTAGGGCTAGAGATCAGAATTGGGGTCAAGGCAATGGTCAGGGTCCTATAATACAACCAGCCACTTTTCAATTTGATAGGTCGGGGCAGGGAGCTAGTGGTGGCACTCCTATAGCAGTTACTGTGGCAACTCCTGTCCCTGTTCCCTTAGCTGTACCAGAACTCTTCTCGGTGACTGTAATAAGTATAGTATATTTATGAATCAGTGCCATCTGCATTTTATGTGTCGTCCCACTGCATTTCCGAATGATTCGGCCAAGTAGGCCTTTGTCATCTCATATTTAGCAGGTACGGCTGCTGTGTGGGCAGTTCCATTGGTGGATAATGAAGATCCTGTGTTGTACAATTATCAGGCATTCAAGGAGCAGATGCAATGTTTGTTCGCTAAACATGCCTTTATGCAGGCTAGTGATGCAGAGCTATTGAAATTGAGACAGGGCAAGCAGGATTTGTTAACCTATGTTTCTTCGTTTAATCGTTTGATCTCAGAAACACAGTGGCCAATGGCAAAAAGAACCTCACTGTTTTATTAGGGGTTGTGTGAAGAACTGAAAGATATAGTATCTCAGGTAGTAGACCCTCCTGATGATTGTGCAGCTTTTATAGATTTGGTGGTGAAATTAAACCACCGGTTGTTGGAAAGGCGTGGGGAACAGAATCGCTATCAGACTTCTCGTGCCATGCCGGTGAGAAGCGAAATTAGGCCTCCTGTGGAATTTAAACAAGGACCTGAACCTATGGAAATAGGTGGAGTTAGAGTTCCCTGGTCGAGTGAGGAAAAACGAAGAAGGCGAGTACAACATTTGTGTTTGCATTGTGGAAAAGGTGGCCACTATGCTCGCGAGTGCCCGGTAAAACCGTCTAGTTTGCCGCTGAGAAAAACTGTGGCGTTTACTGACAAACAAAGGGAACTTCTGGGTGAATCGGCTTATAATGCTCTTTATGAGGTAGTAGGTGCTGTACAGAGGATTCCGCGACATTTTACCATCACTGCTTGCTTGGTGAGTTCGAACAGTAATAGAACAACCGTATCTGTGTTGCTTGACTCGGGAGCAACCGGTAATTTAATGGATATTCAATTGGCAGAGACACTGCTGGTTCCATGTGTATTTAAAGAACAGTCAGAACCTGTATGAGCGATAGATGGGACTGAATTGTCTTCAGGATCTATAACACGTCAAACTGAACCACTGTGTTTGTTGTGTGACAATGGACATTCTGAGTCCATTTGTTTTGATTTAATTGATGCACCTTCCTTTGGTGTTGTCCTTGGGGTGCCTTGGCTGCAGAGGCATAACCCTCGGATAGATTGGGTGAGGCAAACAGTAACTCTGGATTCTGTCCATTGTTTGCAATGTTGTTATAAGGTTGCTACTGATTGTGTTCTGCCATTGACGTGTGCAGTGGGTGATGGTGGTGAGGTGAGGGATATCCCAGCTCCCTATGGCGTGTTTAGTGACGTGTTTGATAAGGGCTGAGCTAATAGTCTTCCACCACATCGGTCTTTTGATGGTCTTTTTATTGCCTGGTGCTACGTTGCCTTGTAGCCGAATATACGCTTTGTCTGGGCCTGAGGAGCAGCATTTAAAGGACTACTTGGATGAGATGTTGCCTAATGGTTTTATTCGCCCGTCTTCTTCACCTGTGTCCTCGGCTATCTTTCTTATACCTAAGAAGGAGGGCAGTCTTCGCGCATGTGTGGACTATAGGGCACTGAATAAGGTCACAATAAAGAATAAGTATCCTCTTCCCTTGATCCCTGTATTATTAGATCAACTGAAACACACTACTGTTTTTTCCAAGTTAGACCTTAGGGGCGCGTACCATCTCATTCGTGTCCGTGAAGGGGAAGAATGGAAAACAGCCTTTCGGACAAAGTTTGGTTTATTTGAGTATTGTGTTATGCCTTTTGGTTTATGTAATGCTCCGGCTGCTTTTCAGTTCTTTATTAATGAGGTTTTAGGAGGGTTTTTAGATTTAAGTGTAATTGTGTATATTGACGACATTTTGAGTTTTTCTAAATCTGTTCTTGAGCATGAGTTACACGTTTTCCAGGTACTACAGAAACTGAAGGAACATCAACTGTATGTAAAGTTAAGAAAATGTAAATTCCATACATCAAGAGTGGAGTTTTTGGGCTTCATTGTCTCGGCAGATGGGATTAAAATGGATCCACGTAAGACAGAGGCAATTGTAAATTGGCCAACGCCAACGTGTGTTAGGGACATATAGGTCCTTCTTGGCGTCGCCAACTTTTATTTCTCATTTTTCAGATGTTGTAACCCCGATTACTGCTTTGTTGAAAAACGGGGTTCATTTTGTTTTGTCTTCCAATGCGCAAGCCGCTTTTCATCTATTGGTTGACAAATTTACCTCGCCTCCTGTTTTGGTTCATCCAGATCCTGCTTTACCATTTTTTGTGGAGACTGATGTCCCTTTATGTGCAGTGGGGGGAGGGCGGGTGCTCTCACAGAGGGATGTGGATACCGGGTTTATGCACACTGTTGCGTTCTTTTCCAAGGCTCTGTTGCCAGCTGAACGCAACTACACAGTGGCCGAGAGGGAACTGCTGGCCATTAAGTTGTCCTTTAAGGAATGGAGACATCATCTCTGGGGGGCTCAACATTCTGTCACAATATATACAGAACATAGGAACTTAGAATTTTTCCGTTCAGCTAGAGTGTTGACCCCGAGACAGATGCGTTCGGTATTGTTTTTTAATGAATATGATTTTGTTATCACGTATAGACCTGCAGCCCAACAAGTGAAATCAGATGCCTTGTCATGCATACACGTGGATCAGGCTGAAGCAGGACCTGAGAAGGAGATAAGACCCATGATAGCAAGGGAGAGGACTGTGGGAAGTGTTTCCGCAGAAGACTTTATGTCTTCAGCAAAGGAGAAGATGGAGAATTTAGATCTTACTCCTTGGTTGTCTAAACCACATTTTTATGGTCAGGATGGATTGTTATACCATGAGGAACGTTTGTTCATACCTCCTGAATTAAGAGACATAGTTCTACAGTGGTGTCATTCCTCTTCCCTGGTGGCACATCCTGGAATGAATAAAACTAAGGATTTATGTTTACGGTGGTTTTGGTGGGACACGTTGGTATATGATGTTCATGTGTTTGTTGCCTCTTGTCCTGTTTGTGCTATTAGTAAACCCTCCCACACAAGTTCTTCTGGTTTATTGCGACCGTTGCCAGTTCCCCCTGCACCTTGGCATACAATTAGTATGGATTTTGTGATGGATCTTCCCCTAGTGTCTGGGTTTACCGCTATATTAGTAGTGGTAGATTTGTTCATGAAAATGGCGCATTTTATCCCGCTACCGAAGGTTCCTACAGCAAGAGAATTGGCCTCATGTTTGTGGACTCAGTGGTGAAGTTACATGGGTTGCCTTCAGCCATAGTGACAGACAGGGGGTCTCAGTTTGTGTTCCATTTTTGGACTGAATTATGCTCCTCGTTGCAAATGAAGTTGCGTCTATCGTCTGCATACCATCCGCAGATGGATGGTCAGACGGAACGTACCAATCAAACCATGGAGCAGTATCTTCGATGTCTATTAACATCATTGACATGTAGTTGGGTTGAGGCTATCCCTTTGGTGAAATTTGCATATAACAGCTTGCATTCCGCTTTGGGGATGACTCCATTCTTTTGCTCCATGGGTTACCATCCCAAAGCTATTCCCATTCAACCTACGGGGCATGTACCAGCTGTAGATACTCTGAGCTTGACTTTGACTCAAATTGGGGAGAAGGCTCAGGAACAGCTACAGAAAGCCAAGGCTGACATGAAGAAGCAGGCAGATCAGCACAGGGTTCCTGCTCCTTCCTATGCAGTAGGTGATCAAGTATGGCTGGCTACCTGGAACTTACGTTTAAGTGGGTCTAGGAAGTTGCAGCCTTATTATGTGGGTCCCTTTTCTGTCATTAAGGTAGTGAATCCTGTGGCTATGAAACTAGAATTACCTGATGAGTAATGTGTTCATCCTGTGTTTCACACATCCCTTTTGAAACAATATACCAGTCCTACTCAGAAGTTGCCTCCTTCTCCTCCCTTGGTGATAGATGGGCATGAGGAATATGAGGTGAATGCTATCCTGGATTCAAGGAGGAGGAGAGGGAGGTTATATTATTTGGTTGATTGGAAGGGCTATACCCCTGAGGATCGCACATGGGAGCCTGCGGGTGTTGTTAATGCTTCCCGATTAGTGCGGTTGTTTCATTTACGTCATCCCTCGAAACCTCGTCCTGTGGGGAGGCCTTTGGGGGGAGGTACTGTTAGGTTTGAGTCGACTCCCTTCAGTCCCCTTTGTATGGGCATGTATGTACAGCTGGTGCAGATCATTTTATTCAGCCCGTGTTAAAATCAAGCCCATAGCCTACCTTCCTCGCTTGGTTTCTTCCTCTTCATTTCTCCCAGAAAGAACTGTGCTTAGTGCGCTGGTGCTTCCTGTTGTTCTTTGGAGCTTTGGTATCCCGTGAATTTCGTCGTGTCTGTACGCGAAGTCTGCAGGCTTGCAGACATCCTTGGCACAGTTCTCGGGATATCACTTTTGCTACCTTCGTGGGACCCCTAATTCCTCTCCCCAGATTCTTGGATGTCATTGTTGGATTTGTTTTGTAGCTAATACGCGACCGTGTATTAGTCCTTCGTCTGAGCCCTGCACTTCCTGGATGTTTTGTAACCCCTCCGTGTTGTTATGCAGAGTTTGGGTGGAATCACGAGCAGTGTGTTTCTAATAGCGTTTATTCCGATATATGAAGCTGTGGCCACTGCATAGTTTTTACGGGCATTTTTTGTACTAAGAAGCAGGGTTTTTTTCTGACTATGCCTTTTTCCCTTGCATTTATAATAATTAAGGAGAGAGAGAGACTTTGTTGCGCAAACTTTGGTCTTTGGGAGCAATACCTATTGCCTTCCTATGGACCCTGCAAGTTGATTTCGAAGCCTGGATTACTTACCGGCTTTACAGAACTGCAGGCCGGTAAGGGAATGAATGGTGCATAATGCGCTGGGCTTGTATATGCATGTCCGTAAAAATGATATGATGCACAGAACCTGAATGATTGATGGTTGTTGTTTTATATCTCATTTCAGGTGCAGAATCAGTTACGTGCCAATAAGAATAGACTAGGTAAAGCCCAGATGTTGTGTCCTTTGTTTTCCTATATTTTCTCTCTCATTTATCCCACCCTCTTCCATCGCTCTGGCAACAAGTACACTGTGAACACCATTCGGTGTTTTGTTGCTGAGGTAGTGGTGGCGGAATGGGAATATCATCGTTTCTGCAGTGTTGGGCCTGAACAGGTGGTGATCTGACAGTTGGATGGATGAGTGAGGGGATGGATGGAAGAGTGGATGGATGAGTGAAAGGATAGCTTCAGAGAAAGGGTAAATGGATGGATGGATGAGTGAATGGATGGATGGGTGGGTGGAAAAGTGGATGGATGAGTGAAAGGATGGAATGGGTGAAAGGGTGGGTGGAAGACAGATGGAAGAGTAAAAGGGTGGATGGAGGGATGAATGAATGAAATGATGGATGGAAGGATAGATGATGGATAGGTTTGCAAATGGTTGAAAAGGTTTCAATATGGATGGGCACACAGATGGAAGGACAGAATGAATGGTGAAAGACTGAATGATGGATGAAAGAATTAATAGATGACAGAATGTACATGGTGGATATTAGGTGTTTGATTGAAGGATGGGTGACTACATCCTTGGATAAGAGTGCACTTCTGGGGAGGATGGTGATGACCTACTTTGCTTTCTTGTTGCCATAAGAGCTTTAGTTGAAAGTGGGAGGTATTTACATTTTCTGGCTACTCCCATGCGTTACCATTCTGTATTTGCTGTGTGCTTATGTGTGGGATCTATACATCATGCATATGACATTTTAAATGACACCCAACTGCTACTTGAATGTTACACTAATAACTGTAAATGTTTACATGTTTTGTTTTTAGGTGTAAGGGTTTAGGGAGAGCTGCATAGTGCAATGAGCTGTGCTTGAGATGTATATTGTGTTTGAAGCAGAAGGCAAGGCATCAAAAATAAATGATGTAATAGTGTATCGACAGTGCCTTCTTTAAGAAAGCTCCAGGGAAAAGCACCTTTGTGACTTCCGTCGGCTAGTACAACTATCTGCGAAGCCCCCATATGCAAAGTCAAATTCCATATTTTAATTTCTACTTGCTGAAACACCCGTAAAGCGTTCCATGTAGTGGGTTCATCACAGCAATCCTCCCTTTAGTTTGCCTATGCGTGCCGCTTTACATCTCACAATGGCACTCTGATATGGGATGCTAGTAGCAAAGACTATCTGAGCAGATCTTCCTGACCACTTCTCTCACCAAACATGCCTGCTGAGGACCATGAGTTGTAAACAAAATATCGGAATGGACAACCCAGTGCAGTAACCATATAAATAGACTATTATCATATAAAATACAACAAAAAATCTGTGCAGTTGCTCTAAACTGCGCGCATACCGAAAAATCATGAAGTGCACTATTGTCTCAACCTAATATAAACTTATTTTGACTTGTACTTTAGTTTTTTTCTATTTGGTTACTTTTATACTATTGCGCAACTTCCTCTGATGTGTCTGTAAAACTTGTCCAGAATTTTTGTCCTGAATTTTGATCCTTGGTCCTGAATTTTTTATACCGTCCTGAATTTGCACTCATGCTAGTTGGTCACCCTACCCATAGGCTATCCGGTGGCATCTAACCAGTATGCAGTGCTTTGGAAAAAAGAAAACACAGGAAGGAACTTGGGAAACTTCTATACATTCAGCCTCTCACTTGATTCAATGTGTCCTTAATTTTAACAGATTTATTTTCTTGTGTCAGTGTTCCTGGGAGACTTGACATCAAGTCAACCTAATTTTATTTTTTTAATACATTAAGCATGCACAAGTGTGAAAACACCCATGATGTAAAAAATAGAGGGCTGCGATTTCAGATGAGAAGAAGTATTTCAGGACAACACTCTGGCGGCTCGCGCGCAATTTTAATGAAGCGCAGTTCAAGTGTGTCTAAACATTAGCATTTTCAAAGTAATCCCCGAAGCATAGGCAGCTCTTTATAGCTCTCTGCTGTGATAAAAGAACACTTTGCCTGGAAGAAAGAGAAAGTATCCTGGCTAATAAGGGCTCTTCTCTGGGAATTGCTCAATAGTAATTGATGACAATAAAGAGGAGACAAGTATAATAATTAGGCTGGTATAAAAGTGTCAGTTACAAAAAAAAACCTGACAACAGGGAATGGCCGGGGCGGCTCTCCAAAAAATGACACGATGGAGCCTGGACAAAAACTAGCATTTTTTAAAAACTTTTTTTATATTAGGTGTCCTACTGATTAAAAGGTCCAATGATAATATTGTATCTTCAATGAACAGTTAGTTGCCCTTCTTAAGTGAAGAACAGAAAATAAATGACAATTGCGTTTTCTGTTTTCCTCTTTGTTTATTTGGATGCCAGATAGTCTGAATAGCGCTTGAGTTAATATTGTTAAAAAAGCTTTATCTAGCCAAACTGGCCCGCCACACTAAGGAAAAGGTATAGTAAATTCAATCCAAACGGAATTTAGCTAAAACATCCATCCATGACTAAATCCATTTAAAATTTCGAAGTGTCTGTCAAAAAGTACATTACTACAGTTACATCAAAAGAGGCATTCTATGTTCGAAAGTTTATTTAATTTTAGTTTTGATTGGATTCTGTTGCATAAACGATTCACATGTACAGCAAAACATGATGTCAGAGCAAACGTTTTCAGTAAATGAATTACATAGATCTACATCTTTCAGATAAACTGAACCTGTCACTTTTCAAACTCTAGTACTCGACACAAGAGATTCTTCAATTCCCTGATTTCCAGAGGCAAATCGTGTACTCAACATTGCATAATTAAGGTTTAAAACGATCAAAGACCGAATTGTCTGTTTTCGTATATAAAAATTGACCCCTGGTGGCGGGAATCAAAGCATTGTGATCCAGAAAGTATAATTATGTACTGAAAAAACCTTCTCTAGAGCTACTTCTATTACAGAATGCGCTCTTTCCAGAGAACATGGGGCCTTATTTATGAAGGCCTTGCGTCAGTTTTCTGCCGCCGGTGCGTCACTTTTTGTGACGCACCGGCGGTGTAAAAAATGCGCCTTGCTGCGCTATATTTAAAAAGTGACGCATCTGGGTAGATGCGTCACTTTTTAAACCCCTGTGCCACATTATACCTGCGTCAGGTATAATGTATGCAGAGGGGGCGTTCCCCCGCAAAAAGCCTCGTAATAGTGACGCAGTTTCACTGCGTCACTTTTAGGACTCTGTTGCGTCAAAACCTTGCGCCTGCCTCACAGCAGGCGTAAGACTGACGCAAGCCCTTTCACATGGGGCTTTCCCCATGTGAAAGGACGCGTTGCTGGAGTTGCGTCACTTTTGTGACACACTCCAGCAATGCGTCACTTTTGCGCTTACAGATACGTCAGAAATACTGACGTATCTGTAACTCCTTGCGACATGATGCGTCATACATTAAATATGACGCATCAGGAATGTCGTAAGGAGTGCGCAGTGAAAAGTGACGCATCGCTGTTTTCACGCAGCGATGCGTCACTTTTCATAAATGAGGTCCATGGTGTACAGCCTTTAGAGAATTCAACTGTCGTATGTACTAACTTTTCTGTTATTGGTATTACCATGGCACTTGGTTGCATTTAGTCTTAAAATGAAATGCTGCTTTGTCTAATGTGGCGTAAATGTCCTAAGTCCTGGACAGAAGCCTTCCAATATAAACTTTAGAACTGAAACCCATAAACAAGATGTGGACCATTGCATTATGCAGTAGGTACATGTGTGAACAGGAAGAGCCATAAACAGTGCCTCTCCAGGACATGCATGTTCTCTTTCTACTTTCAGAGTAGAAAAGAGTCCAGTCGAACCCTGGAAAATGACAGAGTTGTGAGAGGCATCAGAACAGTTTCTAGAAAGATACTGGAAAGTAAATTATGAAAGGAAATATGTGTAAGTGAGAGCGGGCATAGGTTGTATCTCCCTGATTGAACGTAAATAATGCAGGAGCGGCCTGTGCAGGTAATAGCGGCGGGGCGGGGGTGTTTACTCGAATGACAACGATGAGGGAAAATTAAGTATTTATTTAATTTTCCCTCATCATCGTCTGTTGAATTCCCCCGACACTGCCACACCACTCTTATCTGCACGGGCCGCTCCTGAAATACTGATAATAAAAGTTTGTCATAAACGTATTGGTCAGAAAGCATTTCTTGCAATCACAATCACCATTAGACCCCTCCTTCTTTCCATAGAAATTCGTGTCACCCTTGCTCAGTATAGTGCCTTGTGATGGATCTTTTATCAGGAAGCTTACTTATAATATATCTATGTTCGGTTGGCCTGTTTGCCTGCGGTGCACATGAAACACAGCAAGGGCTTGCTACCAGGTGAGCGTTATTCACAGCTGATAAACACAAGGGGCCTCATTTATGAAAAGTGACGCATCGCTGCGTGAAAACAGCGATGCGTCACTTTTCACTGCGCACTCCTTACGACATTCCTGATGCGTCATATTTAATGTATGACGCATCATGTCGCAAGGAGTTACAGATACGTCAGTATTTCTGACGTATCTGTAAGCGCAAAAGTGATGCATTGCTGGAGTGTGTCACAAAAGTGACGCAACTCCAGCAATGCGTCCTGTCACATGGGGAAAGCCCCATGTGAAAGGGCTTGCGTCAGTTTTACGCCTGCTGTGAGGCAGGCGCAAGATTTTGACGCAACAGCGTCCTAAAAGTGACGCAGTGAAATCTCATAGATTTCACTGCGTCACTATTACGAGGCTTTTTGCTGGGGAACGCCCCCTCTGCATACATTATACCTGACGCAGGTATAATGTGGTGCAGGGGTTTAAAAAGTGACGCATCTACCTAGATGCGTCACTTTTTAAATATGGCGCAACGAGGCGCATTTTTTACACCGCTGGTGCGTCACAAAAAAGGACGCACCGGCGGCGCAAAACTGACGCAAGGCCTTCATAAATAAGGCCCAAGATCATTAGCATGAGGGCTCACCTCACACCTGAACTACCCGAGATGGAGTTAAACGTAGGTTTAAGCTTTAAAAACCAACTCTAGAGTCATTAGTTTTCCATTGCAGAAAAAAACAAATGTTATCACTTAAAATAATAAGCTCACAAAGGCATTGTACATGAAAATGGTTAAGGTACCTTTAGGTCAAACACAGGATCTGACGGCTGATAACCCTTTACCCAAAATATTGTCGTGAAGATAAAATTGCGCTCGAAGCAGGTGTTTCTACTTCTACCTACACAGTTGTTCATATAAATACATAAATATTTCTGTACAAGCCTTTTGAGAGTCTAATAGGCCATAACTACTGATAATAATACCAAATGTCTACCTTCATAATATGGTTTTAGCAATAGGTAAACATATTTTTTCACGGTAATGGACGTCATTATCTGTGCAAAGCCAGCTCTCTAAATATAGATGTGCAGGTGCTTCCATGCTAATATGTTTACTTTACTGGCAGCCGAATTACACAGCAAACAAATGTAATGCCGGAAACAGAGGGTTGTTAAAGACAATACATGTGCTCTGCATTTTACATAAAAAGTTAAAAAGACTCCTACAAGCTCAAAAACGTTTTTCTAACGTTGCTGCAAACTGAAAAGTGAGGAAAAAATACTTTGTTTACATCGCTGAAACATGTCTAAAACAGACTGAATGGTGAAGATTTGAGCTGAAAAGACCCACTTATTTTCGACCATTCCTGGTATAAATTCTCAGGCACTCCCCAAAGTGGTTCGAATACTGTATGTAATATCAAAGGGAGCGGACTTTTGAGCTCTACAGATGGCTACAGCAACAAGCTGCGGAAGGAGTCTGCAGATTTAGAAAAAGTAGAAAATCTATGAAAACGAAGAAATCTTCCCTCATGACCTTTTCTTTAATTTGTGAAAAGATTTTAAAATATTTGTGGATGAGGATTTATATGCAATATCATGCCTTACACAAAACTATATATAGCAAAAATAAGCAGCAGATGCCCATGCAGGTAAGAGCGGTGGGGCAGTGTGTGGGGGCAATATCGACAGACAACGACAATGGAAAATTAATAATTTATTTAATTTTCCCTCGTGGTCGTCTGTTCATTCCCCCCCAACCCGGCCTCGCCGCCACACCGCTCTTACCAGCACCAGCCGCTGCGGAATATAAGGTACATTTATAAGAAAACTAATGCCCACATTTTTTTTAACACAGCGCAATACAGCAAGCCACATTCTAAGAGGAGTTAGGTGCATGGAAAAGGAAAGAATGAGCCGTTTTTAACCTTATATAGTGCATTCCTGTCCTTTCCTAGTACTGTCTTACTTATGGCTGCATGTTATTTACTTTAAGGAATGCCTATGAATGTCTCTAGAGGATCATACTGTTTTGAACCCCTGCCATCTCGGTATCGTACTCGACTCCTCCCTCTCCATGAACCAACAGATCAATGCCGTCGCCTCCAGCTGTTTCAACGCCATCAGCACCCTCCATAAGACTTTCAAATGGATCCCCCCGAGTCAAGGAAGACGTCACCCATACACTTCTTACCAGCGGACTGAACTAGGAAAACGGCCTCTACACCGACATAAGCAAGGCACTACTCCGCAAGCTCCAGACGATACAGAACACCCCCACCAGACTCGTCCTCGGTATACCTCGACACGAGCACATCAGCCAACACCTAAGGCATCTCCACTGACTCCCCATCAAGAAGAGAATCACTTTCAAGCTATTCACCCACACCTACAAAATCCTGCACAACACCGGACCCCAGTACCTCAATGACAGAAGTACCTTCCACGTACCCAAAATAAACCTCCAATCTGCCAACCCTGCTCTCGCCGAAACCCCACGCATCCGCAGAGTCAAAAGAGGGGGAAGAGCCTTCTCCCACATCGCAGCCAATTTCTAATTTCTAATTTAATTTAATTTAATTTCTAATTTAAAATACTTCTAGAGCGCAGCGTACACCTTGCGGTTTCTTGGCGCTGAGGGGATCAGCAACAGAGGGGGGAAAGACCAGGGAGAGGTGAAGGGGATATTGAGGGAGTTTAAGTGGGGATGGCCTGGCTGAAGAGGAACGTTTTCAGATCTCTGCGAAAGGGGAGATACTAAGTGGCGGAGCGGAGGTGGTCAGGAAGTGAGTTCCAGAAGGTTGGAGCCAGGGTGGAGAAATTGGCCCCGCCCCACTTTTTGCGAGTGAAGCGAGGGATCTGGAGAAGGGACTTGGAGGAAGACCGAAGTTCTCTTGCAGGTGCATAAGACTTGATTAGTGAGGAGATGAAGGCGGGGGCAGTGCCCTGGCGGGCCTGGAAGACCATGCAGCCGATCTTGAATAGGGCCCGTTCCTTTATAGGGAGCCAGTGAAGCTCCCTGAGAAGAGGGGTGGAGTGGTGATAATGAGGGAGGCCGTACACCAGCCGGGCTGCTTGGTTCTGGACGGTCTGGAGTCTACGCAAACTGTACGCGGGGATACTGTGGTAAAGAGCGTTTGCGTAGTCCAGTTTCGATATCACAAGTGCGGCCATGATGATCTTAAGTGCCTGGGGGGAAAAGAAGCGGGAGACAGTGCGGATAGTGCGGAGAGAGAGGAAGCAGGAGGACACCACGGAACTGATTTGTGAATGGAGGGTGAGTTGGCTGTTTATTTTGACACCAAGTGTTTTGACCGTGGTGGAGGGGGTCGGTGCAGAGCCAAGAGAGGGGGGCCAGAAGAGAGAGTTCCAGGGACTGGACGAACCACTGGTGAGAACCAGCTCAGTTTTATCCGGGTTCAACTTAAGGTGGTTGTGGTTCATCCAGTCCCTGATGAATGTCATAGTTGACTGGAAATTAGAGACCGAGAGAGGAGAAGGGGACAGATCAAAGATGAGCTGGAGGTCATCCGCGTAATTATAGACGGTGACCTCCAGCTGCTGTAGTGCAAAGATGAGAGGAAAGATATAAAGGTTGAAAAGTAAGGGGGAGAGAGAGGATCCCTGGGGAACACCACAGGTGACGGGGAGGGGAGTGGCCGTGAAGTCGCCTAGCCGGACCCCCTGAGTGCGTTCCCTCAGAAAGGAGGAGAGCCAGATCAAAGCTGATCCTCCGATGCCGGCCGCCTTGACACGGGTGAGTAAGATGGTATGGTCCACCGTGTCAAAGGCGGCGGAGAGATCAAGGAGGACCAGTGCCTGGTGTTTGTTTTCATCCATACCCTTTCTGAGTTTGTCCAAGACTGAGACCACGACTGATTCGGTCGAGTGCCTGGGACGGAACCCGGCTTGGCGGGATGCCAGTCCCCCATTTGCCTCAACATGGGCGCTGAGTACCGCGGTAACGTGGCGTTCCATCACCTTGCCCAGAAAGGGAAGCAGGGAGATGGGGCGATAGTTGGCCGAGAGAGAAGAGTCAGCGCCAGGTTTTTTCAGGATGGGCACTATGGTAGCTGCCTTGAGCCTAGACCTGGAACGGGCTCCTGATCAACATCAGATGCGCTCCCTCCCTGAACACCTTCAGGAATCCTCTCAAGACCTGGCTCTTTGGTAAACAGAAGTGTGGACCTCCCCCCCACAGCTCCTTGAGATCCTCACGGGTGAGTAGCGTGCTTACAATTCCCTGATTGATTGATTGATTGATTGCATCATCCAAAACAATGAATCTGTCAAAATGTTACTGGAGTTAGACAATCCATCCATAACACATTTCACATAGCTCAAAACTTGTTGCACATTGTTGTCCATAACTATGCCCGCTGCCAACAAGGCAAGCCATTATAGCTGATCGAGTAGTCACATCTGTTACCTTATATGCTTAGAATCAAACATCTCTGTAAAAAAGAACAAATTCTAAGGAGTTGATCCAAAGAACGGTTCTGAGTGAGACATCAAAGTTGTGAAATCATTACTCTAATTTTTCTTTCTTTCTTTTCTATCTCTTCTGATACTCTAACTTTTTCATTTCTAGTATATTATGGGTTAATCTGTAACTGGATACCAAGCAAATTTAAATATAAAACTTTGGAACAACATCAGGGATGCCCAAAGCAGCTCTAATTTAGAAAAGAGTTGAAGACTTATTCTTTATAGAATGCTACATGACAATGCATTAACCGTACACAACCCAGCTTCCTCTCCTATTACACGTTGACTTTAAGCTTTTCTTCGACTAGCAGTTGGGTATATTATGGGTTATAGATGTGAACAGCCCTGTGCTGGGTACTACCCACTATATCAGTAACCCAATAAACAGATAGATGCAAGGAAACATATATACACATCAGCGGTGAGCCATTATCAACTAGCTACATCTTAATTAAACCACACATCTTCACTCTTTTCACATTTTCTTTGAGAATCCTCTTTAAAAAATAGTTTTTACTTGTTATATCAGTACAGTGATAACTTTGTAATCACATTTAAAACAAAGTACAAGTCCTATGAATAGCTCCTGATACTCTGAGACAGTCACAGCCAACACATGTTTTGCGACTCACCAACCACTTCTTTAAGGGCTCATGTGAGGAAAGTGAAGAGAAAAGTTATTAAGGAGTTCAAACAATATGACGCTTCCAAGTAGATCTCATAATTAGAGCATGGTAGATTGTGTAGATGTGTCTATTATCCTCAATAACTTGCTGTAATGGCAGTTCCATACTAAGATGATCTTTCAGCACAAAATAACTGCTCAATTATATGCACTTCTATTTCCTTTTGCGTTGGCATAATATATTGTTCCTCTTTCTACTCCAGTATCTTACTTTTCACTGTTCTTGTTTTTGACCTGCAACTCTGTTTGTACCTTGATCATCTGTAAAACGCTCTGATACCCGCTTGGGTCAAGTCTGTGCTATATAAAACGTCAAATAAATAAATAAATAAACTGCCAATTCCATTCAGTTATATCCCTCCATGTCATATTATGATCATTCAATCTATTACATGGTTTGAAACTGAGCCTTGAATCTGCATGACATGACTCTCAACCTCCCATTCCAAGAAACCCTTCGACTATGTACAGTGTTCCAATGCCTTTCGGCTATATAGAAATTCCACATACATACATAAGAAAGAACACAGGGAGGGGTAGTTATTGGAAACTGCTACATAACCATAACTCAACTTTCAATCTGCACCAATGGAGGCATAACCTCGATTTTGCCATATAACAGAACAAGATGGTAACCTTTAATATGTGGTTTCAATCTAGCTTCTATCGTTGCAGATATTTGTCTGGAAAGCATGTATGCTACTACCTTCTCTCTTAAAGTCAATAAAGAAAACTGAAATAAAAAAAGGTGTGACATAATTTGTCTACTGTCTGGATTGTCGAAAACAATGAGTCTGACACTATGTTTCCAAGTTCTCAATCTGCTAGTTCGGTTTGCAAATGAATGAGGTGAAACTAGATTTGTCACTTCAATTTTTTTTCGAAATAAGTACTTACTTTTAAAAGTAAATACACTTGTGTCAAACAGCACACCCCACTCTATGTCAATTTGTACATCTAAGCAGCAGTATTTATTCACAAGGCCATTTCTATATTATGCAGTTGTACATTAATCTCATCCAACAAATTCAGGAACTCAAGCACCCCTTGCTATGGAGAAACCAAAATGTTAGGTATACTACTGAATCAAAGTTGTGTCTGTCTCTGTATGAAATACACTCAAATCCCCTATCTTAAAGGCCAGCTGGTAACAGATTGTAGTCCTAATGCCAAAATATTATACCAATTGTGCCACCCCCTGAAAATATGCATTTAGTATTATACCATGACTTGCCACAATATAGGAGATGGTGCAATTAAAAATAGCAAAGTGTGTGATGTGGCTATATGTGATTATTTTCATCATTTGTTAAGAATAAAAGATGAAAATATTAATAAAAATACAAAGTAATCGGTAAATGAAAAAAATTCAGAATGATGAGAAGTAGCAACAACGGTGTCGGGGTTACCTTCAACAATCAAATGGAAGATGTATCCATCCAAAGCACTGAGAGTTCTCTCAAAATGAACAAAAAATGTTGATAAATCAAGTTACTGTGTGGTGATGAATGAACTTTACAGTGCAACGTAGGAGCTCATAATACAAGTAAAAGTCTGAAGTATACAGGTTGAAAGTATTACACAGGTGAAAGGAATTTCATAGTTCTATATAGAGTAATTTGTATGCCTTTTTATCAATCACTTGAAAACCCAAATATCTGTAGGGGAGTTTCATTGTAGATATTGGCAAGTAAATACCTTTGACTAAATAAGTGGTGTATTTCAATGATATATCTTTATATATTTTGAAAAAGGCTTATATTGGAATCCCCTCGAGGAGACACATAACATTGTAAAAAACTACTAACTAAATAAATATTGCATGAGTTACTGAGTCAGAAAGAACTCGAAACTCAATGGGACAGTCAATGTCTTCTATCCTATTCAGCCTTAAGCTAATAGGAAGGAGTTTACACAATGTACCATGGGGCATGTCCTGTCAATGGGAGATGACAATCATAGGAAGAAATGTACTAAATTGAATGAATAGGCTCTTTCTTACATGAGTTTCATTGAAATCTGGGCTCAAATCCGTTTTTATCTTCCTCTTCATTGGCATTCTAAATACTGGTTTCAAACTACACAGCATAGTCTAGGTTTGAGGCTCAGAAGAAAACATAAAGTATGGTAAGTTGGCATTGTCAGATATTGAATGGCAACTTGCTCAAACATCTTTTTCCATTTGTCCCTAATATTTTATTGTGCAGAAAATGCATACAATAACATTGTTTTATTAGTCTCAGTTCTTAAAAATGCAATAATTGCAACCTGTATCATACGAAAATATTTCTGAGGGTTATTAAGAGATCAACAATGCAAGTTAAAAATTCTTGAAAGCTTTGGCCTACCACCCCATCTTTCCTGTCTTTTTACATCTAGCTCTGCACGCTAAATTCTACCATATGGACAATTCGATTTACTCATCCCAATATCATTCACTCCTTGATTACGGCACACATACTAATCAATTACACTTGTCTTTTTCTTGTATATCTAGATGCCAGATGTACAGAGCCATTTTCCAATCGTGAACCCTGCAATTTGTAAAACTGCATGGTTTCCAATCACAAAATGGCATGCCACAGTGAATGGGGCACGTGAGGCAGTGCTCTCTCAAATAACTGCACCATAATAGATATATGGATTACTTTCTCTGAACTCCCTCAAATAATTTACTCTTGGCCACTTGAAATGATGTTCCTCATCAGGTGGATTTAAAAGATTAGGCTACTGCCCAGTGAATGTTCACAGGCCTGTGAGGCCATAGTGGTGCATGATATCTGATTGGAACTGTTCAGCGGAGAGTGTGACGGTGTTCAGATGCCAGGGTCTCCTTCCAATTGCACCATTTCCCATTTTGCTCCAGGTGTGTGACCGTGGCCAGCACATTTTTTAGGTAATTTGGACCATAATTTAAAAAGTATTAAAAAAACATTACCTAATTCTAAATATGAAATAGATTACATCAAATAGAAAAATCCTATTCATGTGCTTCAATGACTGCTGAATGTCACATGGACATAACACAGCATAAAATACATGTTTAGTTGCCCAAGATTGAGGATATAGCACAAAATCCTTTTCCTTAGGTAAAATACAAAGCAAGACTATTTGGTTACGTCTCAAAGGTAAAAGTATCTGATGCAATTCTGGTGGCTTGATTGAAATGGAGATGTGTAAAAAGATATTCTATTCAAAAGTAGGGTCCACAAAAGTTAGGAACTTTGAAGAAAATCCTTAATTAGTCTAATCAAGTAAAAGGAAAGAAATTATGTATTTCTTCTGTCTTAACAGAGAGCTGCTAATAACCCAGATCAAATTCAACATGGGGGTGGCCAAAGAAAGCAATGCTGTCAATTTTGTCATGTTCTAAATGTAATGTATCTAGAGTGAACAGACTCAGTTCGTTGTTCAGTATGTCTCAAATCGTGATCCCTAACTCTGTATCACAATGAATATTGTGAGTTTAAAAAATGAAACAAAGTGCTGTACCCCTGAAAAGATTTTTTTCACTGTATAGTAGATGTAGTGAGAGTAGGGTAACTGATCCTACATAAAATGAGTACAACACTTACATTAAGGGAAACACTCCAATATATATAAAACATTTGTATTGCATTTTAAGAAAACATGCTTTTCCATATTGAAAGCATCCCATGAGTACACAAAAGTTAATTTCTTTTTTCCTGCCACAATATCTAAAGTTGAAGGTGGAAGGATAGCCAGAGGAAGGGCTACAAGGATGATCAAATTCCAGAATCCATATTCCTTCACAACTAAATATGGCTCCACTTTCAATAGTTATAATTAAATATGATTTGTTTTGGGGGTCAGAGTTTCCTGTACATCAGGTTTTACTGTTCAATATGAGGTGATCCTGAACTCCAAAAACACATACTCAATACTGGCAATTGATTTTGGCAGAGATGCCGTATATAAACAAGCATTGACAAAGCCAATAGGTTTCACTTTTGCAAGAGCTATTTGCATTGTAAATGACAATGTCTTTTGCCCCTGTATTGTGGAGTGGATGTATCTGGTGTGGGGTAGAATTATGTTGGTTAGATTGGAATTGTTAGTTGTGGAATTATATGGACTGGAATTGTGTAGCGGAATTATGTGGCATGGTTTGTAATGGAATTGCGTGGCATGACATAAAGTGGAACTGTGTGGATAGCAATTATGTGGTATTGAGTGTGATGGAATTATGTGGAGTGGGATTGTGTTTCATGAAGTGTAATTATGTGGAATGGTATTTTGTGTTATGGAGTGGCATGTAGTGGAGTTTAATTATGTGGTGTGCTGTTGAATTTTGTGGCATGATGTGTAATTGTGTGGTGTGGATTGGATGAATGTGGTGGGTGTTGTGTAATTGTGTTGTTGAGTTGAATTATGTGGTTTGGTGTTGAATAATGTGGTGTGGAATGGAAATGTGTGGAGTTTATTTGTGTGGCATGGAACTCTGTGCATTGAGTTGAATTATGCTGATTGTAATTACGTGGCATAGTGTTGAGTCTATTAATGTGGTTTGTTGCTATGTGACAGAGTGGTTTTATGTGTGGTGTATTTATGCGGTATTGAAAAAACATTAATGTGACCATGTGTTATTGCAACTGGTGCTCTTTATAAGTATTAACAAATGTCACATTTGTGAGGCCTCTGAAGGCTTTATCCTTCTTTTAAAGCACTCTAGTTGGGCTTCTTTGGCCTAGAAGCAATCTTGATAGCTGCCTAGGCTCGACCCAAACGTGAAAGTTGCCACCGATCTTCCGTAACCTTGCAAATTGCAAAGGCATTGGGGGTCACAGTATTGAAAAATCACCCTCCCTTCAAAATGATTATTGTTTTGCAAAGTTTGGAACATGCAGTGTCATGAGGTTGCGCAGCATACCTAACATGTACACATGACAGAACCACTATACACCAGCTCAACTTGGTCCTTATTTCATCCAATTTAGAAGGATGAAATACCATGTTCTGGACATGAACCTTTGACCTTCAGATGACACGCAAATGTCTGAAGTAGAAAAAAGCAGATCTCAGAGATTTGTGTCCGGCTGAAAAAGCACAGATCCAAAATGTGTTGGCTGAAAAGTAATTGCATCGGAATGTGGCCGCACCTTGCCTCAGAATGTGCCCACTTCGAGCCAAAACAACAGAGTGTCCAGCTCTTAAAAACTGCAGCTGTCAGAAAGCCTCCAGCACAGCCCAGTGAAATTAGTGCTTGCATCCAAATACCTGTGCTTCTTACAGCTTTTAATTCTGGGAGGAGGAGACAGAACAACTTCACCTTTCATCCTCCCAAAAGCGACAAAACGAGTAAGGGTAGAAACAATACGGGCTTCTCTTTACTTGTTGCGCCATGAAGACGACATCAAATGTTTTACAAAACTTCATCTTATAAATATATTTAGGATTTATATTTAAACATATTTGTTATTCGAGAGGAGTCGTCTTACGTTCCCATTTAATGCGTGATCTCCTTGATAAGAACCATTTTGTATCAATTAAATATGTAAGTTTTTTGTCAGAGAGTGGATAAATATGACAGGTCAGCATCTTAGCTTGATTTCCTTTCCAAGGTCTTGTTGGTGCTCAAAACATCAGCAAAGAAACTTAAGCAAAAGCACATAAGTTCAGAATGTTTATACAAAATGATATGAAGATCACAAAAGGTAGCAGCCACTGATCGAGCAGTTTCTTTAAACATGCCAGAATTGCCCAAATGTTTCTGTTCTAATAAGTATATTAACATGTTTTTGATAAAGCATTTGCTGCACCAATCTTGTAACTTCGAAGCGCTCGACGGAGGAGGCAGCTGCTGCTGCTTAGGTATAAGAGGCAGATACCACTGTGCTAGAGGCCAGCCTTCATCACTAGTACCTGGGGGCATGGTGGAATCATGGCCCCTCTCTGAAGGGAGCGGAGATCATAGAAAGGGAACTGGTCGTGGAAAGAAAGAACAGGTCTCTGCATCCCATGGGAATCACCTTAGATTGTGTTGCAAGAGGGCGTGGGGCTGGGCACTGAGTCAGGATAATACACACCACTAGACAACCAAGGATGGAACATGCAAGAACAGAGTGAGTAGAGGACGGGAAATATCAAAGATGCCTATGACAGGGTAAGAAAGCTTACACTTGATGATTGAAACATCTTTTTATTGTGAAATCACAGAAAGTGTATTTAACTAATAATTGTCTGTTTTAATTTTGATCAATTCACAGACTTTGTCTTGTCTTGTAATTGTTCGTACTTTTCTATGTTAGTATGTATGTGGAAGTTGGACACAGGCTTGTGTCCCACTTGGAAATTGTTTAATATCTTTTCACATTTGATTATACTGATTATTAAATCTGTCCGACTGGACTTTGATTATAGATTTCAATTTTGGTCTATATTTATCATTGTTTTTAAATTTAAATTGATGTTTGGGACCACTGTCTCATGAAATATTGTATACCCCCAAGGCCCCAAACCTATTGCTACTTTGGGTTTCCCTTGTTCTATATAGCAGGGTAAGAAAAGCAAGCAACGGAGCAGGAGGTGCGGGAAGAATGGCAGCAACAACAGAAGAAGGAGGGTGCGGGAGGGAAGATGCAATAGCATTCAGGCACCAAATCTGAACACGCACCTACAGTGTACCATAAGGAGGAAAGAAATGAAAAAATAGTCCCCCAAATGAACAAATAAACAACAAAAGAGTAAAAATACAGTACTTTGACCCTTCTCCATGGGAGAAATTGAAAAAGAAAAGGAGGGACAAAGAGGAAGGACTGAGCAATAGCAGGCAAGGATTTTTAAAGAATACTGAAACAAACAAATGAAAAGCAGTGGGTGGGCTGTAAGCCCGCAAAGGATTATATACATAGTAAATACAACAGGTCTCAAAAGCTCAACCTAAAAAGTGACCTTTTATAGATTAGTGATACACCTGAAGACACATTGGCACTATGTGAAAATATTGTACAAAAAAGGAGGGGAGGGGGGTCTGTACCTCCAATGCATTGTAACAAGCCCAGTTTTTAATGCTTTTCAAAAATTCAGCAGTTTGCTTTGTAATCTAATAGCTGACAGCAGCTGGTTTGAATAAGATGCTGCAGCTACTGAGAATTTTTGGAATTTGTAATAGACCTTGGTTAGCTGCTCTGAAAGTCAATAGTTGTTTGAAGATATTTTTTCAAACCTACATGGTGAGAAGGAAATAGAATCAGCATACCTTCTTACTCCATAGCTTTATGCAATAGGTAAAAATATCAAGGTGACATTAAATGGCATTATTTGAATTGTTGTCCAATTGCGATCCTTTGATCGAATCATGCTTCAAAAACACACAAATTTGCACAAATGAAGTTTGATGAAGCAATCATGCAGAGCAAGGTATGAGTCTTCACAACTGTTTTACCCTCAAAACTTTGTATCCTATCATGGCCAATTTAGATTTAAATTGTACTTGATTAAATTAGATTTTATTGGACATGATACTCTTCAAAAAGGACGTCATTCAGCTGGAGGCAATCCATCCTTGTGACTGGTCGGACCATCACATTATCACCTTATTTATAAAGGAAATAGTAAAACTCAACTCAGCCCAATCCACAAAACCAAAGATCTGTAAAAGAGACTTAAAAAAACTTAACCCCAACACATTACCTTCCTCCAGCTTCAACCTTCTTCGACCTCCTGCAGGCACCACCGACGTCAATGATCTTACCAACCACTATCTCAACTCAATGACCCCGATAGTTAACGAGGTAGCCCCCCTTCAACTAAAGAGAATCTCTACTAAAGACTCTAAGCCTTGGTAGAACAGACTTCTTAATGAGGACAGATGGTCTCTCAGAACTTTTGAATGCAACTGGAGATCAGCCCGATCTGCCAACCACCTCAAGTTACTAAGGAAAAAGAGAAATGCCTATTACAAGAAGATCAAGCGCACTAAAGCAGACTTCTTCAGCCACCAACTAGACCAAGCAAGAAATCGTCCCCAAAAACTTTTCGAGTTAATCAAAACTCAATCTAATGACGCACCTCAACGCCATCATTACATAGCCCGACAGCAACCCACCTGTGAAGAATTCTCGGCCTTCTTCAAGCAGAAGACTGACAACATCAAGAAGGATCTCCTAAATGACCTATTACTACACACCGTTCCTCACACGAAAACCACCCCCCCACCGCCAACTGCCCCACACCTAATTCCCTCAAAGTTTGAACTAAAAAATGAAGCAACCTGGTCATCCTTTGCTACTTACACTGAAGAGGCTTTAGGCAAGTTTCTTTCTGCCCTAAAGCCTGCCAATCACCTCACAGATCCTCTCCCTGCAAACGCTGTTAAAGACTTAACTCCATGGCTTCTGCCTCTCTGGAATAAAATTATCAACAGCTCACTTCAACAAGGTTGCATCCCAGACTCACTCAAAGTCGGACAGGTGTCACCCATCCTAAAGAAACCAACAGCTGACCCTACAGACCTTAACAACTATCGTCCGATATCTAATATTCCTACCTTGGCCAAACTACTCGAGAAATGTGTACACCACCAACTGACTAAACATATTGATCACTTTGACCTTCTTAACAAGCACCAATCAGGCTTTAGAGCTGGCCACAGCACTGAATTTGCCATGACACATTATTGATGATGCGCTACAAATCCTTGACCAGAACGGGTCATGCCTACTCATCCTATTAGACCTATCATCAGCCTTTGATAAAGTCAAACACAAGAATCTGATAGATATTCTGAAACATAGAATGGGTCTATCAGGTTCAGTATTAAACTCTTTTCTCCACAACCGAACACAAAAATTCAACAACACTCGCTCCAAACAAGTACCACTAACGTTGGGAGTTCTGCAAGGGTCTTCACTATCTCCGACACTGTTCAACCTTTTCATGGAACCACTCACCGATATTCTACATGCGTCTAACGTGCAATATCATATGTACGCTGATGATACACAACTTTATTTTAAGATCAACTCCCTAGAAGACATTAAATTGCATAACTCAATGCTCAGAAACACCCAGACTTGGCTGGCAGAAAACCATCTCAAACAAAACGCTCTAAAAACCGAATTCCTGCTTATAGCACCACCCGCCAAAGTCCCCATAATGCAAGACTTGAGCAAACATCTTACTGCACTCAACGTTCAACCAACCATTGTGGACTCCGCAAAATCGCTGTGAATAACGCTTGACAGCAACCTCACGATGCAGAAACACATCAGCAACGCCACAAAGGGAGCACACTTCCAGATAAACACACTGAGGAAGCTGAAACCCTTCCTGTAAGCTAATGGCTTCAAGCTGGCAGTACAAGCGCTAGTTATCCCTCGGATGGAGTACGGAATTGTCTCTCTGTGTGGCCTTCCAAAAGCTACAACAGCTCCCCTAAGAGCCTCAATAAATGCTGCAGGGAGACTCATCACCGGCTCGAAAAGGAGTTCCTACATATCACCAATCTTAAAGTCCCTGAATTGGCTACCTCTTGAGGCCAGAATTCATCTAAAAATAGCGTTCACTGCCTCATAAGGCCTTAAATCAAAATGCACCCAGCCACCTCGCACAGAAACTGTCGATCTCTGGGGGCGTAAGATCCTCAACGAGTGCGGAAAATCTACTACTAAAACCTCAAAGGTTCAACAAGAAAAAAACATACATACGATCCTTCTCGAGGATGGCGCCCAGGATATGGAATACTCTTCCCCCAGAAACTAGACGGAATCCCTCTACTGCATCTTTTAGAAAGGAAGTAAAAGCGATCCTCATGGCAAAATTTACCTTACCCTAGTCGAAATAAGTCCTGAGACCATCTATACCCTTAACAACAAATCCTTATGATGATATGGGTCCATCAAAACATCCTAATCACCCTATTTGACTTTGTTTTGATTCAAGCATATGTTCCTGTTATTTTGCCTTTCTGCGCGAGATGTAATGTATAACTGATTGACCTGCATATTTTAAGGTTTAGCATTGCTGTATGTAAAGCGCTCTGTTATACGCAAGGATTTTTTGTATAATTGATTTACCTGCATTTACTTGATTGTAGAATTAGCATTGCGCAATGTAAAGCGCTCTGATATCCGCAAGGATCTTGTTTGCGCTCTATAAAACCTTCTAAACAAATAAATAAATAAATAAATAACCCAAGACGGGAAGCCTCAGCATGCTAGAAGTTCATCAGTTTGCAGTATATGATTTCAATACAACACGAAAGATATGCAGAAAGTATGCTTCACAAAAACAGTTTAGTCAGGGAAGTCAAGTATTTGTTGCAAAATGTAATGTCTGATAAAAATAACTAAAATCCACTACTGGTTATAATAAATTGTGGACCTATTCTTAGTTTGCTCACACAAAGGATTCCAAATGATGAAAACACTGATCCCCTGTATTTGGGGCAATATTGGATGACTGAAGAACATCTTTCATAGTAAAAATTATGTCTAAACAAATACCTGGTCTACCACCATATTTTTAAAATAACCCTTGACAAATCATGTCAACATTTTTATTGTACTTAGAAAATGCAAGCAACAAACAGGCAAGCAGCAAGGACGTATTAAATTAAATATCACAAGCCAGCAATCCATGCAAATATGCTTATAACACTACTTATTTGAGTCTTTCCTAAAGGGAAAAAAGAGCATAAACACATTACCTTGACTTCATGAAAGGAACGATATAATTTTCTGCAAATGCCCTAGGCACAGATTTACAGCGATTCTCTCTATATCACGGAGATGCATGCAAATTTCAGATATTTACACCTGCCGTCCAATTTCGTCATTCTTGTTTGTTGGTGGTGTACCTATTGTTAGGCCCTGGCTTCAAGGGTACTTTGACAATGAATTGAACATACACAAGGATTTACACTGGAGTGATATTCGGAGTGTGCATGTGCAATTTGTTGATATTCCTAGCAACTTTAGATTACTTGAACACAAATTTCTAGAAATTTCTGTTGAAACAACTGGTGTGAGTTATAGTTTTTCATAATCAGCTCTTGAATTAATTCAGAGGATAAATACCTGTTACTAGGGCCTATGTTGGAATCTTGCTATTCTTGCTTAAAGGCCTCATTGGGGTCCCAATTGCAACGCGTTTGATGCCCTGTCCCTTTTCTTATTCTCAACCACATATAACTAGCCCATCTCTGGGCAGATTTGTAGAAATAAAGACCATTCCAAATCATTAGATTATGAACAGGACAATACCTTTAAAAAACGCGTGGGCAGCTTTCATTTTTAACAGCTACATTTAAATAAATCGTTTTAATCTCACGAAGTACGTATGAAATAAATAGCGCACTCATGTAGGGCTAAATACTGTATTTCCTGTAAATTTCATTGTGAGAATACAGATTGCCTTGCAAAGTGTGTGTCATTTAACTTAATGCACACACTATCAACCCGTAAACTTAGTTGCTCGGCAATATGGTCATTCCATGCAAGTCTACATATTTAACAGGCATTTAGCATTACATTGAAAAACACAATAACCTTTTCATTTGTGAAAATCAACACCTATTTTCTGCATGTAAAGAAAATGCAAAAAACTAGTCAACTCAGTTTAGGGTTTTAATTTTGTACAGCCATGCAAAATGCCATTCTAAAGGGCATATTTACAAGTACTGTGCGTCACTTTTCTCATGTTAAAAGTGATGCAAAAGTGGCACAAGGGGCTTGTAAATCTGCCCCTAAATATTTTTGAAAGTATCTTTCAAAGCCGTTGGAAAAGGGTAAGGTTCAAAATAAATATCTCTCCATGTGACACCATAGGAACCTTGTCTGAATGTGAGCAGTAACTGTTTAGTCTAAGAGGAAGAACCAGTAAGAAGTACTCACCTGCTTGATTCGTTGTAATGCTGACAGCAGCAAAGTGACGTGAAGGCATATTCAGGTCGGACACACCATTCAAAGCTTCAATCTCAAACGTGTAGTTGGTGTGAGCCAACAACTCCGCCACCATGACAGTGGTATTTGTTAACCCATTCTGACGAGGCAGGAAGTGCACATTGCCGCGACATGGCTCACATAATTTAATGCTTCCCCCACACTTCTTACAGACAATATTGAAGGTAACATCTTTTCGGCCACCTGTGTCTAAGGGCCAGCTCCAGTCCAGTATAACAGATGTTTCGTTGATCAGGGAGATAACATTTCTTGGTGCAGATGGTGGTCCTAAGGAAAAAAGTTACAATGGTGAAGACAGTGGTTTATTTGCTTGTGTCAAGCCCAACATATACAGAGCTTGCTTGAAATGTGACTATACATTTCAGGTATGCTTCAGAAAGCATCAGCAATTACACTTAATTCATATCATGTTATGGTAATATAAACATTGTTTACTGGTTACAATTAGAAATCTTAAAAAGAATATTACCAGGGATTTTATGGGTGTTTGAGATAAGGAAATACTTTAGACCTACGTTTAGAATTGGGGTTTATGGTTGGCAGAGGTATGCACAATGTCCAAGCAGGAACCACCACTCTAGTCAGGGTAAGCTAGATGCACATCAATAGATAACCTTAGCTCACACTCTGGTAGCTAAGCACAGAGCAGTGAGGCTTATCGAAAGAGGCAATGTGTAAATTATGTGTGCAACACACACACACAGTAACACAATGGAAACGCCACAACAATACTCTACACAAGTTTAGAAAGATAGATAGTAATTTTATGAGTGAAACTAGATGAAAATGACAAAAATCTAAGATGCAGAACTGCAGTTCTGATTATTTAAATAATGAATCAAAAAGTACTGCTGAGAAGCAAATAGCACTTAAGGTTTACTTAAGCTCTCGCTGAACTGGCTGAATTCAAAATTCAGGCTGACCACAATGCAGGGCCGACTGGCTACAGGACTCATGCAGGTCTCGCTGAAAAAGTACCTTGGATGGAGCAAGCGTCAACATCGACATCAAAGACTCAATGCGTCGGTTCTGATCCACACAGGCGATGAAGTCTTCATCGCTGAACCCCTTTAAAATGCAGGCATTGCTTCATTGTCAACCTGCGCAATCTGTCGAATCGATGATGTTGATCGGCTCCTGTGTCAAAGGGCAATGCATCAAATCCAGTCTGCTCAAAGTTGTCACTGCATCAATTTGGATGGTTCTTGACAGCTGGAGTTACCTTTCAAGGGCACAGGACTGGATGGGCACCACTTGGCAGGGCAAGACTCACATTTGGCGGAGTTACAGGTGATGTTGCAGAGTTGAAAGAAGTCTTTGATTGCCTGAGACTTCAGAATAGGGGGCAAGCTAGCAAACCCATGAAGTCACTCTGGGATCAAGTGAGATGAGTCCAGCCATGTCCTCAGCAGGGCAGGGCAGCACAGCAAAGCATAAAATCAGTCCTTCCAGAGCAGCAGTCAATAAGAGTGGCAATCCTTGTAGCACAGCAGTCTTTATTCTGTCAAAGTTCTTCACAGGTCTAGTAGTGTACTGCCTTGGTAGGGTCAAAGCCCCAGTATTTATACCAAGGTTTCCCTTTGACTTGGGGGTGACTTCAAAGCAGGCCCTTGAAGTGCACAGGTTCCCCTTTCTTTCTAGCCCTTACTTTGACTCTCAGGAGGAGGTTATCATCCCTTTGTGTGAAACAGGACATTGTCTATTCTGGTGTAAGTTTCAGCTCCCTCCTCTCTTCCTGCCCAGAAAGAGTTATTAGAACGCATATGAATGCAGATGTGTTTTTGTCACACCTACCCTTCCTTTGTTAGTGGCTGTCTAGGGGGAATGCACAAAATGTAGCTGCCACCCACCGCAGATCTGTATTAGAGACAGGCTGTAGACACACGGAGCAGAGAAATGTTCACTTTCTAAAAGTGACATTTCTAAAACAGTAAATTTAAATCCAACTTTGCCAGTAAATAAGATTCATCATTACCATTCGAAAAAGACAGGAAAGCTGATGCAGGTTGTCCTTTCTAATTAGGAATTACAGCTTAAAAGAATTCCCAGTGTTAGCCTATGCGAGGAGTAAACCTCATAGTAGTGAAAAAACTAATGCAGCTGTTTGCCACTACTAGGACATGTAAAACTGAAAAGTATATGTCCTGCCTTTAATGTGCACAGCACCCTGCCCTGACGGCAACCCAGGGACTACCTTAGGGGTGACATGTGTAATAAAAGGAGAGTTTAAGGCTTGGCATGTAGTTTTAAATGCCAAGACAAAGTGGCAGTAAACTGCACTCACTGGCCTTGCAATGGCAGGCTAGAGACAGATTTGAAAGGCTCATTGTGTGGGTGGCACAACCAGTGATGCAGACCCACTAGTAGCATTTAGATTACTGGTCCTGGGTATATGGTATACCACTTTACATGGGACTTATGAATAAACTAAATATGCCAAATAGGTATACACCAATGTCGCAATCTTTAGGGTAGAAGCATGAGCACTTTAGCATTGGCCAGCAGTGGTAAAGTGCTTAGAGTCCTAAGGTTGACAAAAAGATACAGCAAAAGGGGAGGCAAGTAAGAACAATCATTGGCATAGCAAATAGGTCTCACCTTTCTGACCTAATAAGTGTTTAGCCATGTAACAGTTGATGTTGTTGCACCAAGGATATTGTGCTCGATAACTAAACACTTATAAGGTCCCAAAGTCGAGACCTAGAAGGTAGTACAAAATTGCTTGTGCTGTAAACATTAGCCACTCGCATTGAGTGCCTTGCTAACCTCGTGCTCCTAAAACGGGATATTTACTCGATCAAAATGTTGTACATGAAGCATGGCACAACTGTATAATCTCAGGCATTTTGCTTAACAGTCGTAAGGTGAAATGTGTGAAATTTCACGAGATTCGACTGGCCCCCGCCTAAATTAATAGCACAAAATATTGTGATTCATCAAATAGGAGCCCAAAATGACACAGCTTGGAGGCTGGAGTACACAGAAGTCTGAGATTGCCACAATGGAAGGAGCCAGATCAAAGAAGGGCATTCAGTATCGAGGGTAGAAAATCAGCATTTTGCATACTCTGCATCAGCCTGACAGTAAAAGCTCTTTTCGTTTCCGTCTTCAAAGGCTTTATTAGTTAGCGTCTGCAGCACCGAGGTGCTTACACCGAATCTGCAGACTTCTGACAGTCAGAGAGAGACACTTTTTTTTTACATAACTTAACATGAGGTAAGGTAATATAATACTATAATATCCCTGAAACCTATGGTTTTTCCAGCGAATTTCTAAGGATTTTAAATGCTAATTTATAAACTATAATGTAGTGGTCACATTTGCAGGGTGGTGCAGAAAGGGGGCTGGGCCCCTGACCAGCGCTCAGGAATTCCACTGCATCAGACATACAGGTGGTACCAGGAGGGCTTCTTGGCCGCCAAAGTCCCTCAGGAGTAAAGTAGACTTCATCCCCTACAAGTAGTGTGCCAGTAGGCATGTTTGCAGAGTAGTGGAGAAAGGTGGCCTGGCTCTCAGCACTCCCACTGTGTTGGACTTACTGGAGATAACAGGAGGGGAATTTGGCCCCCAAAGACAACCTTGAGGGCCAACTACCCCTCCTATTACCTCCAGTAAATCCCACACAGCAGCATTGGTAAGTTCTCATAGCAGGCCACGCCCTCTTTGCCCACCAGTCTGCGAACGCACTCCCTGGCGTGCTCTTGGATGGGATTAAAGTCTGCTTCACTGCTGAGGGTCCTTAGGGGCCAACTAGCCTATCTGATACCTCCAGTAATCCACAGATAGTGGAATGCTGAGCGGTGAACACAGGCAATGCCCCTTTCTGCACCACCCTGCAAAAGCGCCTCCTGGCTTGCTCTTGGTTGGGAGATTAAGTCCCCTTGCCTCCTCAGGGTCCCTGGGGGCCAACTAGCCCTCCTCTTATCTCTAGTAAGGCAAACACAGCTGGATTGATGATAGTGGTCCGAAGCCAGGCCTCCTTTTTACACCACTCTGCAAACATACGCCTTGGGGTCCCTTTGCTCAGGGGATGAAGTCCACTTTAGTTCTGAAGTCCTCAGGACACAAGAGGACCTCATCACCCCACCAGCAGTGCACCAAGAGGCGTACTTGCAGAGTGGTGTACAAAGGGGCATGGCCTCGGACCTCCTCTCAGCAATCCCACTGTGTGGGGTTACTGGAGGTACCTAGTGGGCTAGTTGACCCCTAAGGCCCCCTTGGATTCAAGGGGACTTAATCCCCCAACCCAGAACACGCCAGGAGGTGCATTTGCAGAGTGGTGCAGGGAGGGGGCGGAGTCTCCGGTGAGATACAGGCTTCTCTTTTCTTTTTTTTTTAGAAGGGGGTCTGTGTGGCCCCCCCTTCTCCTAATATTTTTTGGGCCCTGAAGACCAAATCCCCCAGGGCCTGGGCCTTTTTTTCATTCTTTTTTTTAAACAGGAAGAGGGCTGCTTAAACAAAAATCTACATTTAAGGGAGGGGGGCCACCTTACCCCCCGCCTGAGGCTTTTTTTGGCCCCAGTGACCCCATTACCTGGGGCTTTGCTTCTTTTTGTACTTGTTTTTACTTTATGGGAAGGGGCCACGTGGCCCCCCTACCCTTGGCCAGTTTCAGCCACGGGATCCCATGCACCGGGGCCTGGGCTCACGTTTGGGGACTACTGGGGGAACCCCAATTCCCCGGCAGTCCCTGCTGGTTCCCTGGCTCCTGCGGGAGTTGGCATTGCTTTAGGAAAAAGGGAGCTATAAACATGCAGTTACCTTTGTCCAAAAGCAGATCTACTTCGCTGGAAGCGCGAACAGTTTTTCTGCTCTCACTTCCATGAAGCAAAGCAGAAGTTTGCAATGACATTGCAACTGCAATGTTATTGCTGGAGCCGGTCCTGGAGGGTGTTGGTCCCCAGGGCCATGGAGGGCTCTGGAGGGGGGCCGCATTGCCCCACTCCCAACTTGTACATAGCCCCGGGGAGCTGGTGGTCCCCAGGGCAGTGTGAGAGGGCTCGAGCCCCCACACATAATTTTTAAAGCTAGTTCCGGGGAGATGCCGGTGACCGAGGCTGTGGAGGGATGCCAGGCCCCCCCTGCATTTAAATATTGAAGCTCCGGGGAGGTGGCAGTCCTCGGGGCTTGGGGGGCCCACAAGGCCCCCCACCCATTATTTTGGAATGCCCCAGGGAGGTAGTAGTACCAGGGGCAGCATGGGGGGCAGGAGCCTCACGCTTTATATAATAAAAAGCCCAGGAAGGTGGCAGTCCCCAGGGCTGCGGGGGCCTGTGCAGCCCCTGCATATATTTTCCACATTGCTCCCAGGACCTGGCCCACCCAGGGGCTTATTAAAATGAAGCGCAGGACACTGGGCTTAATTTTTTTTAAAGATTTCAGCGAGATTCACATAGGGTCCATGAATCCTGCCCAATTTTTTTTTTAACCAATTCTTTTTTGGGACCCCCTTAGGGGGTCAGGGTGTTTCTACCCTGCCCCCTTTTCTTCATTTTTAACCTTTTTTCTTGTGACTCGGTTCAACCTAGTCACAAGATGGCTGCCAACATTTTCTGGTTTGCATTGTTGGCAGCCAATCAGAGTCAAGCTTCTGATCTGCAGGGTTCGCGGATCCACAGCGGTCACCAGATATCGCTATTTTTATATTTTTTAATTTCTCAGGAACTACTGAACGGATTTACACAACTTAAAGCAATGAGTGCACTCTTGACAAAGAGCTAGCTTTCTGTCAAATTTGGTGAAATTCCCTTCAGCAGTTCGGGCTGTAGCTGTGACAAACGTTTCCAATTGAAATTAACATGGAGAAAACAAGTTCTGGGACCCCCCTTTTTTCTCTGCCCCCACTTGACGAATCACCACAAAACTTGCTAGACAGGAGTTGACCGGAGCCCCCCATTAGTTTTGAAAATGTTGCGAAGATTTGTCAACCAGCGCAAAAGATATTGGAAAAAGGCTTTTTGAATAGACACAAGGTCCTAACTATGACTTCCTACTGGTGACCTCCAGTAGGTAATATATATATATATATATATATATATATATATATATATATATATATATATATATATATATATATATATATACATATCCAAATATCCGCTCCTGACAATAATTCCAGGGCACAAACGGGCAGGGACAACGAATATTCAATGCAGATTAAGTGTTTATTGTAAACAGTCTGTCATTACGTGTTTCAGCCTTTGCAGGCCTTGATCACATGATATATCAACAAGATAGAAATACATTTGGTGACAATCTGAAATCACATTTGGTACATACTGAGTTATCAACCCAAGATCACAGCATCCCAAACTATAAACGATAGAGTATCACAATATAGGGGTATGTCACTTTCGGTAAAGCAGGGATAATCGCTTCATCATTGGACAACACATCAAAAATCAATATATATAGTGGCTTTGCCAAGGGTCACCCATTAAAACATGAGGCAAGCCTATTTGCTTTGTCAAAGGTAACCAACTTAAACTATAAGGAAAGTCTATTGATTTTGTCAAGAGCTCACCATAATAAAAGACCAATAACCACATGTTCAAAAAAATCACCAGTGTTTGCTGAAATAAATAACCATGTTTAAATGAATTAATTGTCAATAAAGCATTGAAATGGCTATTAGAGATCACTATCTACAATATACTATCAACAAACATTGACATGCAACATAACACTTGGCACCAAGTGCACTCTTGACTGGGTTGGGCTAATACCCTCGCCAAAGCAACGTCTCTGTGGTACACCCTGAAACTGGGCATGCTGTGTTATCAACCTGGGTTCGAAAAATGTGACATTATTAGAATTTCAGTGGTAGGGGATTTGGTTAAAAAGGGTTCGATACTTAACCCCTTATATGCTGATGACGGCCCCCGGCCATCATGCAACGTGGTGGGCGTGTGCTGATGAGGGCTGGGGGCCGTCATAAACCCGCCCACTTCGAAAAATGCCGCACAGGCGCAGAATCGATGCCGCGCCCAAGGGGTTAAGTTTGAGGAACTCCAGAGACGTCATCAAATGGCTATGGGGGAAGTATTCAGATACCTGCAAATTCGGCGCGCCTTCCAGGTGGCCTTTCCAAACACTGAGGACATACCAGACTCATCGCCATTGGAGGATCGCTTTCTGGATGGGCCACAACACTCCAAACCCATATCTTTAGCATATAAAAAACTCAGCAACAATCTGCCCGATATCTTCAGTAAACTTAGGGGGCAGTGACAGGGAGACTTGGGACCGATAGATGATGAGGATTGGCAATCGGCCCTTATGTCCCCTAGAGAAGCAGCCACCACACTCAGACTTAGACTAATACAGCTTAGGATTTTACACCTGTCCTACATGACAGGGATAACCTTGGCTAAAATAAATGCAAGACGTCATGACCTCTGTTTGTGGGGTTGCCAACAGCCAGCCACCTTCTATCATATGCTCCGGGGTTGCCCGGCTATCCTTCATTTATGGGAAGAAGCCACAAACCACATACAGACCGCACTGGGAAAGGAGGTAGCTCTGACACCACGGCTGGGACTACTCAACATTTGGGCCCCAACTGACCTTACTGAAATGGAACAACAACTGGTGATGCTAGGGTACACATTGGTCAAGCAGGAACTAGCGAGGGGATTGGGGGCGACTCCACCCTCGACTTCTGTATGTGTGACAGAATTAGACAGGTGCTTGATACCAGAGAAGGAGGTCCCTAAAAAATGGGACAGGAAATGGTCCAAATGGAATGCTTATCGTGGAGAAGTAGTACAAATGGGGGTGGTGATGGATGGAGTATCTGAATCAATCAAACACTCACACCCAGTCAAAACATCTGGGTTTAATCCATCACCGTTCTTTAGCCCACTCTGCCACCCCAGTTCAGACATGGCTATATGCAAATCAGTCTGACCCTGTGCCTCATGGGAACAGTCCAGCCCGAACTGCCAAGCCATGTCTTCCCTGGACCGGAAACAAGCTTCCGAGGACCGGTTTCTGGCATTGCAGCCGTCTTCAGCCCGGCTTGCTTGAATCCAGAGGCAAAGTGAGCAAGGGACTCACGTCTGAGCATACCCTGTCACACTTATGGTGGCCAAAAGCAGTACAAAAGGGGGTGGTGATGGACGGAGCATCTGAATCAATCAAACACTCCCACCCAGTCAAAAGATCTGGGTTTAATCCATCAACGTTCTTTAGCCCAAACTGCCACCCCAGTTCAGGCATGGCTATATGCAAATCAGTCAGACCCTGTGCCTCATGGGAACAGTCCAGCCCGAACTGACACGCAATTTTTTCCCTGGACTGGAAACAAGCTTCTGAGGACCAGTTTCTGGCATTCCAGCCGTCTTCAGCCCGGCTTGCTTGAATCCAGTGGCAAAGTGAGCAAGGGACTCACGTCTGAGCATACCCTGCCACACCAGTTCAGACATGGCTATATGCAAATCAGACTGACCCTGTGCCTCATGGGAACAGTCCAGCCCGAACTGCCAAGCCATGTCTTCCCTGGACCGGAAACAAGCTTCCGAGGACCGGTTTCTGGCATTCCAGCCGTCTTCAGCCCGGCTTGCTTGAATCCAGTGGCAAAGTGAGCAAGGGACTCACGTCTGAGCATACACTGCCACACTTATGGTGGCCAAAAGCAGTATGCTCCATCCATCACCACCCCCTTTTGTACTGCTTTTGGCCACCATAAGTGTGACAGGGTATGCTCAGACGTGAGTCCCTTGCTCACTTTGCCTCTGGATTCAAGCAAGCCGGGCTGAAGACGGCTGCAATGCCAGAAACCGGTCCTCGGAAGCTTGTTTCCGGTCCAGGGAAGACATGGCTTGGCAGTTCGGGCTGGACTGTTCCCATGAGGCACAGGGTCAGTCTGATTTGCATATAGCCACCCCAGTTCAGACATGGCTATATGCAAATCAGTCAGACCCAGTGCCTCATGGAAACAGTACAGCCCGCACTGCCAAGCCATGTCTTCCCTGGACCGGAAACAAGCTTCTGAGGACCGGTTTCTGGCATTCCAGAAGTCTACAGCCCGGCTTGCTTGAATCCAGTGGCAAAGTGAGCAAGGGACTCACGTCTGAGCATACCCTGCCACACTTATGGCGGCCAAAAGCAGCACAAAAGGGGGTGGTGATGGATGGAGCATCTGAATCATTCAAACACTCACACCCAGTCAAAAGATCTGGGTTTAATCCATCACCGTTCTTTAGCCCACTCTGCCACCCCAGTTCAGACATGGCTAAATGCAAATCAGTCTGACCCTGTGCCTCATGGGAACAGTCCAGCCCGAACTGCCAAGCCATGTCTTCCCTGGACCGGAAACAAGCTTCCGAGGACCGGTTTCTGGCATTCCAGCCGTCTTCAGCCCGGCTTGCTTGAATCCAGTGGCAAAATGAGCAAGGGACTCACGTCTGAGCATACCCTGCCACATTTATGGCGGCCAAAAGCAGTACAAAAGGGGGTGGTGATGGACGGAGCATCTGAATCAATCAAACACTCACCCCCAGTAAAAAGATATGGGTTTAAGCCATCACCGTTCTTTAGCCCACTCTGCCACCCCAGTTCAGACATGGCTAAATGCAAATCAGTCTGACCCTGTGCCTCATGGGAACAGTCAAGCCCGAACTGCCAAGCCATGTCTTCCCTGGATCGGAAACAAGCTTCCGAGGACCGGTTTCTGCCATTCCAGCCGTCTTCAGCCCGGCTTGCTTGAATCCAGTGGCAAAGTAAACAAGGGACTCATGTCTGAGCATACCCTGCTACACTTATGGCGGCCAAAAGCAGTACAAAAGGGGGTGGTGATGGACGGAGCATCTGAATCAATCAAACACTCACACCCAGTCAAAAGATGTGGGTTTAATCCATCACCGTTCTATAGCCCACTCTGCCACCCCAGTTCAGACATGGCTAAATGCAAATCAGTCTGACCCTGTGCCTCATTGGAACAGTCCAGCCCGAACTGCCAAGCCATGTCTTCCCTGGACCGGAAACAAGCTTCTGAGGACCGGTTTCTGGCATTCCAGCCGTCTTCAGCCCGGCTTGCTTGAATCCAGTGGCAAAGTGAGCAAGGGACTCACGTCTGAGCATACCCTGCCACACTTATGGCGGCCAAAAGCAGTACAAAAGGGGATGGTGATGGACAGAGCATCTGAATCAATCAAACACTCACACCCAGTCAAAAGATCTGGGTTTAATCCATTACTGTTCTTTAGCCCACTCTGCCTCCCCAGTTCAGACATGGCTATATGCAAATCAGTCTGACCCTGTGCCTCATGGGAACAGTCCAGCCGCAACTACCAAGCCATGTCTTCCCTGGACCGGAAACAAGCTTCCGAGGACCGGTTTCTGGCATTCCAGCCATCTTCAGCCCGGCTTGCTTGAATCCAGTGGCAAAGTGAGCAAGGGACTCACGTCTGAGCATACCCTGCCACCCTTATGGCGGCCAAAAGCAGTACAAAAGGGGGTGGTGATGGACGGAGCATCTGAATCAATCAAACACTCACACCCAGTCAAAAGATCTGGGTTTAATCCATTACCGTTCTTTAGCCCACTCTGCAACCACAGTTCAGACATGGCTATATGCAAATCAGTCTGACCCTGTGCCTCAGGGGAACAGTCCAGCCGCAACTGCCAAGCCATGTCTTCCCTGGACCTGAAACAAGCTTCCGAGGACCGGTTTCTGGCATTCCAGCCATCTTCAGCCCGGCTTGCTTGAATCCAGTGGCAAAGTGAGCAAGGGACTCACGTCTGAGCATACCCTGCCACCCTTATGGCGGCCAAAAGCAGTACAAAAGGGGGTGGTGATGGACGGAGCAGCTGAATCAATCAAACACTCACACCCAGTCAAAAGATCTGGTTTTAATCCATCACCGTTCTTTAGCCCACTCTGCAACCACAGTTCAGACATGGCTATATGCAAATCAGTCTGACCCTGTGCCTCATAGGAACAGTCCAGCCCGAACTGCCAAGCCATGTCTTCCCTGGACCGGAAACAAGCTTCTTAGGACCGGTTTCTGGCATTCCCGCCGTCTTCAGCCCGGCTTGCTTGAATCCAGTGGCAAAGTGAGCAAGGGACTCACGTCTGAGCATACCCTGCCACACTTATGGTGGCCAAAAGCAGTACAAAAGGGGGTGGTGATGGTCGGAGCATATGAATCAATCAAACACTCACACCCAGTCAAAAGATCTGGGTTTAATCCATTACCGTTCTTTAGCCCACTCTGCAACCACAGTTCAGACATGGCTATATGCAAATCAGTCTGACCCTGTGCCTCAGGGGAACAGTCCAGCCGCAACTGCCAAGCCATGTCTTCCCTGGACCGGAAACAAGCTTCCGAGGACCGGTTTCTGCCATTCCAGCCGTCTTCAGCCCGGCTTGCTTGAATCCAGTGGCAAAGTAAACAAGGGACTCATGTCTGAGCATACCCTGCCACATTTATGGCGGCCAAAAGCAGTACAAAAGGGGGTGGTGATGGACGGAGCATCTGAATCAATCAAACACTCACCCCCAGTAAAAAGATATGGGTTTAAGCCATCACCGTTCTTTAGCCCACTCTGCCACCCCAGTTCAGACACGGCTATATGCAAATCAGTCTGACCCTGTGCCTCATGGGAACAGTCAAGCCCGAACTGCCAAGCCATGTCTTCCCTGGACCGGAAACAAGCTTCCGAGGACCGGTTTCTGCCATTCCAGCCGTCTTCAGCCCGGCTTGCTTGAATCCAGTGGCAAAGTAAACAAGGGACTCATGTCTGAGCATACCCTGCTACACTTATGGCGGCCAAAAGCAGTACAAAAGGGGGTGGTGATGGACGGAGCATCTGAATCAATCAAACACTCACACCCAGTCAAAAGATCTGGGTTTAATCCATCACCGTTCTTTAGCCCACTCAGCAAAAACAGTTCAGACATGGCTATATGCAAATCAGTCTGACCCTCTGCCTCATAGGAACAGTCCAGCCCGAACTGCCAAGCCATGTCTTCCCTGGACCGGAAACAAGCTTCTGAGGACTGGTTTCTGGCATTCCCGCCGTCTTCAGCCCGGCTTGCTTGAATCCAGTGGCAAAGTGAGCAAGGGACTCACGTCTGAGCATACCCTGCCACACTTATGGTGGCCAAAAGCAGTACAAAAGGGGGTGGTGATGGACGGAGCACCTGAATCATTCAAACACTCACACCCAGTCAAAAGATCTGGGTTTAATCCATCACCGCTCTTTAGCACATTCTGCAACCCCAGTTCAGACATGGCTATATGCAAATCAGTCTGACCCTGTGCCTAATGGGAACAGTCCAGCTCGATCTGTCAAGCCATGCCTTCCCTGGACCGGAAACAAGGTTCTAAGGACTGGTTTCTGGCATTCCAGCCGTCTTCAGCCCGGCTTGCTTGAATCCGGTGGCAAAGTGAGCAAGGGACTCACGTCTGAGCATACCCTGCCGCACTTATGGCGGCCAAAAGCAGCACAAAAGGGGGTGGTGATGGACGGAGCATCTGAATCATTCACACACTCACACCCAGTCAAAAGATCTGGGTTTAATCCATCACTGTTCTTTAGCCCACTCTGCCTCCCCCGTTCAGACATGGCTATATGCAAATCAGGCTGACCCTGTGCCTCATGGGAACAGTCCAGCCGGAACTGCCAAGCCATGCCTTCCCTGGACCGGAAACAAGGTTCTAAGGACTGGTTTCTGGCATTCCAGCCATCTTCAGCCCGGCTTGCTTGAATCCAGTGGCAAAGTGAGCAAGGGACTCACGTCTGAGCATACCCTGCCACACTTATGGTGGCCAAAAGCAGTACAAAAGCGGGTGGTGTTGGACGGAGCATCTGAATCAATCAAACACTCACACCCAGTCAAAAGATCTGGGTTTAATCCATCACCGCTCTTTAGCCCACTCTGCCACCCCAGTTCAGACATGGCTATATGCAAATCAGTCTGACCCTGTGCCTCATCGGAACAGTCCAGCCCGAACTGCCAATCGTGGAGAAGTATGCATATCACCAATGATGGAGTTGGAAATGCACAGAAATATAGACAGAGTTGTGTTTAATTAATGTATATGTCTTGCTGACCCCTGTAAAATGTGTAAAGATATGAGTAACTAGTCAATTTATTAATCGGTACTATGTATGTGATTGTCATCAAATACAATAAAAACATTTTTTTTTAAAAAAGCAACTTAACAATTGTCTGTGTATTTCTTGAACATATTAAGGCAATACACAATATACCCATGTAACCAATTATTAGAAATCACTTCACTCCAATGCTATAGACCAAAAGTCCCAGGCATAACATTTCTTGAAACAATTATGAAAAGCATGAGGGGTCATAGGTGCCATGTTCCCAGAAACGTAGGGTTAGTTTTATATACAACTTCTGGTTGGCTGCTGCAACTCTTGCAATCCCCCTTGACTCTTCTTAAATTCATTGGTGGTGCACCTGTCATATTGGGGCCACCACAAGCATAGAACAAAAGCATTCAAATCAAAGCCCGGTAAGGACATTATTGGCTTCTCTCTTCATGGAGAAGTGAATATTTTAGTAGCGTCTCTCCCACTGTTCAGGAGAACTGTGTGACTTATTTTCATTTCTTTTTAAAAGGGAGTGCCCAGTTTCCCCAAGGACACCCCCAAGTCAGTTTTGGTGGTGGGGTAGCATGTGGAAGCCTAAGGCACCTGTAAGCTGGCCAGCTCCCCACACACATCTCAGTGCTAGAGTGGAGCTGGCAACATCCTATGTATCTGCTCACAACACACAGGAGCCCTTTCCTTGTGCTCCCACAGCAGGGAGCAGCGTCCTTTGTCTGGCTCCTGGGGATCGGGTCCTGGACCTCGATGTTTGTCTTTAGGGTCTGAAAATGGGGTCCTGGACCCCTTTGAGTTGATGTTGGCACAGGGAATGAGGTCCCCATGCAAAGAGAGAGTCTAACACTTGTACTGATCCCTGGGCACTAGTCTACTTCAGGGGTAATATAAGAAAAGGCAGCAGAGCTCCACATGCTCTGTTCCGCACAAGGGGTCAAAGGTCAAATCCTTTCAATACAAATATCTTCAGCCCCAGTGTGCTGATGTTGATGATCATGGGCAAGCTCATGCCACCAGGAGCATTTTAAGCAGGCCTCCTGGCCTATAAAGAGGCACACTCTGCAGAGAAACTGGTCCATTGTACCAGCCTTCTTCTCTGCTGTGCCCTCCGCAGGCCCCATGGCCTCCTACCCATCTTGCAGTGTCATCTCTGGGGGCAGTGGAGATTAAGTCTTCCTCCAACCAAGACTTAACCATAAGCGTGGAAGGGTATGCTCAGACATGAGTCCCTTGCTCACTGCACCATCAGGATTCAAGCAAGCCGGGCCGAAGATGGCTGTAATGCCAGAAACCGGTCCCCGGAAGCTTGTTTCCTTTCCAGTAAAAGAATTGGCTTGGTAGTTTGGTCTGCCCTGTTCCCATGATGCACTGGGCCAGGGACACACTAATTTGCATGTAGCCAGGTTCTGAGCTGGGATGGTGCAGTGAGCTAAAAAACGGTGATGGATCAAGCCCTGATCTGTTGACTGGGTATGAGTGCTCTGCTTAATTCAGATACTCTGTCCATCACCACCCCCTTTTCTGAATCGTTTTGTCCACCATAAGCGTGGAAGGGTATGCTCAGACATGAGTCCCTTGCTCACTGCACCATCAGGATTCAAGCAAGCCGGGCCGAAGATGGCTGTAATGCCAGAAACCGGTCCCCGGAAGCTTGTTTCCTTTCCAGTAAAAGAAATGGCTTGGTAGTTTGGTCTGCCCTGTTCCCATGATGCACTGGGCCAGGGACAGACTAATTTGCATGTAGCCAGGTTCTGAGCTGGGATGGTGCAGTGAGCTAAAAAAACAGTGATGGATCAAGCCCTGATCTGTTGACTGGGTATGAGTGTTCTGCTTAATTCAGATACTCTGTCCATCACCACCCCCTTTTCTGAATCGTTTTGTCCACCACAAGCGTGGAAGGGTATGCTCAGACATGAGTCCCTTGCTCACTGCACCATCAGGATTCAAGCAAGCCGGGCCGAAGACGGCTGTAATGCCAGAAACCGGTCCCCGGAAGCTTGTTTCCTTTCCAGTAAACGAATTGGCTTGGTAGTTTGCTCTGCCCTGTTCCCATGATGCTCTGGGCCAGGGACAGACTCATTTGCATGTAGCCAGGTTCTGAGCTGGGATGGTGCAGTGAGCTAAAAAACGGTGATGGATCAAGCCCTGATCTGTTGACTGGGTATGAGTGTTCTGCTTAATTCAGATACTCTGTCCATCACCACCCCCTTTTCTGAATAACTTTAATGCCCAGTCAAGCTTGTGGGTGGGGGATTCCGCCTTTGTATAACTTTCCCCCTTTCCTGATTTTGGCTTCAGCCTGGCTAGTGAAACAAAAGACTGGTGCCTTATCTGTTTGTGTGTGCAGGGTGAAAGCCCCTTTGAAGTATAATCAGAGCAGGGTTAAGCTCCTCCCCCATCCATCCATGTAGGTGTGGGTTAAATATTCCGATCCACCCGCATAACTGGTGGAATTTTGGTGACTCTGAGTTACTCTTGTAATGTGGATTTTTGGCCAAATTCTGTCAATTGCCACGTGGTGGAAATTTTTTCTCATGAACTGCTTCAGAATATTAAGTTGGCAAGCGAGACATGGCACCCCCGTAGCAAGATTTTCGATCACTAAAAGACATCAGGAAGGATTCTTCTAACACGGAGGTCACAACCGTCTGCATTCAGAAATCTACTACTGTGGCAGCAAAATTAACTCAAGTAGCTGTGCCCTCTGTTGCACTGCGTGGTGCTGTTTGCACTGTTTTTCTAGTGCAGACATACTACCGATGCTAAATCACAGTATGAGTAGCATGACTTGCCTATTTCTGCCCATTGGCGGAACTCCACAGAATCTCACGGAGTTGTTATGTAACTCCTTGGAATTCCACTGAGTCAAATTTCGCAAGTTCCCACACCCCTAATCCTGTCAGGAAGGCTCACTCCCTCTATACCCAGGCCTTTTGTGCACTGTCCAGCTCCAATATGCGTTATCCAGTGAGAGAGCCATCACCAACCCAGACAGATGGAAACACCTAGACACTTTAGGTAGAAAAATGCAGAAACATAATTTTAAAAAGTGGAACTTTTAAAAATATTAATTTAAAATCTGACCTCACCATTAAGGAGAATTTTAAATTATGATGACATAAGAGTATACGTACTATTGTCTAGCTGATACCAATACAAATTTAGAATTTAATAAATGTAACAATGCAGCCCAGTGATTCTTTATGGCAGCAGCATGCCTATCAACAGCGAGAATCATTTTGGGAAATATTTCACTGCAACAACATTTTATTATAGGTTTCTACAGATCCTACTTTTAAATATCTGCACCTTGCTTTCATGGGCAATATGGTCTACATATGGATGATTTATTAATGTTTAAAAGGAAAGTTTAGGTCTGTCAAAATGTGGTATTTTGACAGGTCAAATGTGCAGTTTAAAACTGCTAAAACAGGCTACCGATTTGCAGCTACCAGACTGCACACAACTGTAGTCTCTCACATGCAGTCTGCACCTGGGCGCACTCACATGTGCACATATGTTCACATGTAACCAGCCCAGTGACCTTTTCCCTAGCTGTGTGTCATAGTGGCCTTATCTTAAAAGGCAGACACAAGTGATAAACATACACAGTTCAATTTACCATGAAATCAATGGGAGGGAGACTGTTGTTAGACTCACCCACCACAGAGGTCCAAAACCGGGTGATCAAAACCCCAAAAATCTTAATGTACTAGATGGGTAGAAACCATTTGCAACAGTGAATAACTTCCATCATGTGTAGTGTACATAACATAATGTATAGATATTATTGCAACTCTTTTACAGATATTCCAAATTTCGAAAATACACTTAAAACTAACACTTAACATGATGTAATTGTGGATTTAACTGCCCGTAAGTGCTCCAGGTGTGTTCAGGTGAAACACATTGTTTAAATTTACGTGAGTCCACCCACACGATTGGAAACACTCGGCTGTGAGTTCGGCATGTACCTGGTGGACATTTAGTTTGAGATATATATGTATGTGTGTGTGTGTGTGTATAGATATATAGATATATACTGCTAGGCTACTTGTTGGTGGTAGTAAGTTGTTGTTTTTGAAGGTACAGCATTTTGGAAGGTCAAAGATGGTGTCAATTGACCCCCTTGTAAAATACAGTAAATGAGCTAAAATTGGGATACAGTTCTCCCTAAAACATGTGAATGTTCCCATAAGTTTGAGCATACCAGGGACCAACTTTCACTCCAGAATAAATGTGTAGGGAAAATATGTGTTGTGCTTGTTTTTGTCCCTTAGAACCATGTGTGCAAGTAATGGTGGGTGGGTACATTCCGTCACTGGAACATGATCGTTCTCACCCCAGACACTGCTGTCTTCCGTGCCCTTTCCTGCTGACACAGAATCTACAATACTTACACTGAGCTATGCCATGAATAATGGTGCAGAAAAAGCATGTGAAATCTGCATTATTACTGTAGGAAGGACTCCTTAGAAGTAGTTGTCTTCTGACTAGAGCCCAGGTCTAGCCCTAATTGACGAGCCCATCAGCCAGATGATCTGTGAGAGATCCTCTAAAAAACTGAATGGTGATCTGGGAAAGCCAGAACATGCTACAGCCCTCCATTGATCATCTCAACCAAGATGGAGGAGACTTTCTGCTTGATGATAAAGTGCAGGTGAGCTGGTATTAGAGGAGGGATACTTCCTGTGAGCACGCACTCATGAGCCACCAATGAATGTTTCATTTAAAATGTATTCATAGTCTCCATCTGGTGTGGCATTAAGTTTGGACCATTCCTCTATCCTTCGGTATAGGTGATAAAAGAGTATCTTGAGATGGACATGCGCTGTGATTGGTCATTGCAAGGTGGTACAGAGGTAAAGCAAATAGTCACTCTCATATCCTTGGGTACTTAGCTTGAATGACAGGGCTCTGCACTCGATTTGTGACCTATAGTCCATATGCTCTGAATTTGCATGTTTTTCTAAGGAGATTGACAGTCCTCAATCAATCAACCAATCAGGCGTTTATTAAGTATGACTACTCACCCGTGAGGGTCTCAAGGCACTGAGGGTGGGAGGTAGCAGGCTCCAGTGCCTCAGGGGGGTGGTCCTACCCCTTCTATAACCAAGTTGTACTCCCCATAGGCTCTTAAACACTTTTTTGTTATCACATGCTGCACAGGAGCATTAGTGATCCTTATGTTTCAGAAGATTCCTAAATCTAACATGAAGACAGTCAAAGCTCCATATATTAAAATCCATTGGATAGGTCTGACCATATGCAATGTTTCTAAATATATCAAATTTGTAGTCACCAACCCATATTGAGAGCCATCTTGGGCTCCAGGATGTTGAGACAGTAGCATTTTTCCACTCTCACTGGTATAAACTACAAATCAGTCCTGGCAGCCTTACATGATCCCCACACCAAACAAAAGGTAACAGGTAGCACTTACGCCATGTATAGACTACACTATTTTGACTGCATTTAGCCTTCCTGGTACCAGCACAAAAAAAAACAGGACTTGATACATGGAATTTCATCAGGACCTTTTACTTTAATTTGCCATGGTTTATTTTCGGAATAGAACTAATATGGAGTTTAGAATTCTGAAGAGGGTAAATTATAATTACTCTAGGTGCTATCATATTTTGCTTTCTGTAGTTTTGAACAAGCAAACGCTCCAGGTGTCTTTGTGGACATGCATGCGACTTAACTTCAGTACCATATCCATGGTACTGAACTACTGTAAGATAACCTTGGCCAATGTCTGCTTCTTATGATAAATGATTGACCTAAACCACTCACAGTACTGGAACTCTAAAGTGCTCATTGGTGTACAGTAAGACTTCTAAAGGGACAACTAAATCTAGTGCGTGTGTGTGAGCCAGCGAGTAAAAGAGAGAGAGAGAGAGAGAGAGAGAGAGAGAGAGAGAGGTAATTGGGTTGTACTATTTCTTACTGAAATCGCTCACCACCTGCCCTGAGTCAGGGAAGAGGCTTGCCACACTACCCAGGATGGTCAGCGAAGCTTTGTATGACCAACTTTCCAGCATTATCTTCAAAATTGAACACCTGCAGTCATACCTTTTATTGTGCTGTGGCCCCTGGGACTTCTGATCTGAGACAGGGATGGACAATTGATTTTAACATTAACATGAAGTAAGTGATGCAATAAGAACCAAATGTGGTTTCAACGTTTCACATTACTTACTAGTACAAGCCATGGAGGGAGGATCTTTCTCTGCCCGGAAGTAATTCCTCTCACAGATACAGTTTACTGATCCTTCTTCATATGTTGAGCTGTGAGGTGGGCACTTGGCACACTTCATGTTGCCAGAAAATGCTTTGTAGAATCCGGGTTTGCAGGCTGCAAAACAAATTAGTAGGTGTTGTACAATGAAAATAGATATGCTTTACATTGATATGTATGCATAAAACTATAGAGAAAATATTGTAATTCAGCAGAAATTATAAAAATTGTGTGAATCATGAATTTGGCATTTGTGACAGAGATAGGAATTGTATTTCCAGTGTTCAGTTCTGCGAAGGACTTTTATAATCCTTTGTTTTCCCTAAAACATTAATCTCCCTTTCAAGTCTACTATAAACCTGCATCTAACAATTTGGCAAGAGATTTCATACCAAATTATTACTGTCTTGCCTTCACGCATTGCCTGACACTTTGCTTGCACAATCCTACATGAGGCATTAAAACTATAATTTTGTACTTACCAGACTGCATAAAACAGTTTAAATTGGAAGTGTTCAAAATTTGCATAATTTGCTCTGGCATAATTATGAGAATTACAACAAAATCACATGAAATTATGCATAACTATGTGAAATGCAAATCTGTCATTTCACACTATGTTTAGAAAAACTATTTGCACTTGTGTCATTTTTTTGCACAAGGATGCATTTAGACAAAAGTGCCACAAACAGCAGCTTGCATTCTGTTGTTCCCATGCATTTGTGGCCAATTTTTATTGTGAATTGCACATTTTCAGTACATTTTTACCACAAATTGTGCAAAATTATGTAAAGTGGCATAATGGCAACATTTCACCAACTTTTACATAACAAACGTAATGCAAAATTATTGGGTGTATGTGAGTTGTAGTGGTGTAATTTTATTTTCGCCCAGGCCTAGTTTCAATGACAATCGCAAGAGGCTGCTACTAAACTCTTCAGAACAGATATATTCCTGGGGCCTCATTTTTGAAAAGTGACGCATCGCTGCGTGAAAACAGCGATGCGTCACTTTTCACTGCACACTCCTTACGACATTCCTGATGCGTCATATTTAATGTATGACGCATCATGTCGCAAGGAGTTACAGATACATCAGTATTTCTGACGTATCTGTAAGCGCAAAAGTGACGCATTGCTGGAGTGTGTCACAAAAGTGACGCAACTCCAGCAATGCGTCCTTTCACATGGGGAAAACCCTATGTGAAAGGGCTTGCGTCAGTCTTACGCCTGCTGTGAGGCAGGCGCAAGATTTTGACGCAACAGCGTCCTAAAAGTGACGCAGTGAAATCTCATAGATTTCACTGCGTTACTATTACGAGGCTTTTTGCGGGGGAACGCCCCCTCTGCATACATTATACCTGACGCAGGTATAATGTGGCGCAGGGGTTTAAAAAGTGACGCATCTACCTAGATGCGTCACTTTTTAAATATGGCGCAACGAGGTGCATTTTTTTACACCGCTGGTGCGTCACAAAAAGTGACGCACCGGCGGCGCAAAACTGACGCAAGGCCTTCATAAATAAGGCCCCCGGATTTTACATGGGCTCCTTTGTAACCTGAGTGGATTCCTGGATTTGAGGCTCTTTAGTCACATTCTATTTTTCTGATTTCACCTGTCATTTCAATTGCTGTTGTTAAAAAGTTTATGACCATTTGCATAGGTGCATCCTTGCTTTCAGTCTGTTATCTGCTGTTGAACCTCGGAGTACTTTTTACTGAGCATGTGCTATGTTCTTAGCAGGGTATGACGTTCGTGAAATTAGCTTTTGCGTAATTAGTGAAGTTCTTGAAAATGTACACAAATATATGCAGAATTACTGAGAATCGAAAACCATCATTTGGCGATATATTTAAGCGTGAAATGGATCCTTGTGTCACTTTAGGACATCAGGGTGCATCTCGCGCTTATAAAAGCATAAAAAATGCATGCACTAAAAACTGCGGGCTTTTCTGTGTGTTTATTTGTGTTGGTCCTGTGCGATTTGCACTACATTTTGCTGTGAATGGCACATAATTACATGTCACAATGGAGTAATTTTAAGAATTTTCCCCCACATGCATCAACCTATTTAGGAAGTGCAAACGGTGCGAATCTGTAAATTCGGCCGTTTGCGCTTCCTAAATACGTTTTTGGGATGCATGAAACAATTTTTCAAAATTCGTTTTTTCTTTGCATTTCCTAAAAATGCGAATGCATTTAAGGAATCGCATTTGTGCGATTCCTTAAATGCAATGCATCCATTTTTTTAAAAATGTGAATTTTGAAATAGGAAGTGCAAATTAACACGAGGGTGACCCTCGTGTTAATTTGCGAAATTGTTTAAAAAAGCACAAAAATGCATTTTGAAAAGTGTCATGTTACAGACACACATGTCCTTAGGACATGTGTGTGTGAAACATGCACTTTAAAATACATTTCAGGGGTGCAGGGGGGGTCCTTTGGACCCCCCTCTGCACCCTTTCAATGCATCAACAAATTGCGATTTCCTAAAAAAAGAAATGCAAAACAGCATTGATTCCTATGGGCCTCTAGGCCCATAGGAATCAATGTAATGCCATTCCTTAATTGCGATTCGCAATTAAGAAATCGCAAATTCCGACATTTAAGAAATCCTAAAAAAAATTAGGATTTCTTGATGCATAGGATTTTGCAATTCCTAAATAGCGATTCCTTAATTTTCGCTATGTAGGAAATGCAAAATCCTAGATTGATGCATGTGGCCGTTAGCATAACAAGGGGAATGGAAAATTAAAAAAATTACGCAAAATTATGTTACAGTAAAGGCCATTTTGCCTCGGTCTAGTTTCCATCTCCATGCGGTAGAGCACAATATTGCTGCCTACATCGTTTCCTACCCAGCCTCTTGACCGAAGGTCCTGTACCACTACCTCAATTTGCCTATTGCATTTCTTTGTATCAAATTCCCATTTTGTATCTAACGTTTACGCCATTTACGAATGTATTTTAATACTGCAAAAAACAGGGCCATCTACAAATAAAAGCTGAAGAGGAGGTTATAAGAAACACGTTCCTATATATTTATAATGCATTTGCATATTTACAGCACCTGGGGCTGTGAAAGGGTGTCAGCTTGCATTTGCAGTCTGTATCATGGTGTTCAGAAAGTGTTGATTGGGTGGCACCTATTTTAAACAAGGTGTTTTCAGAGAACTTATGTTAACAAGTAAATGTTCGAATATGAACACAAAAATAAAAGTCCTAACACACTTTAGAATAGAGGACAGGTGTTTTTCACTTTAGCAGTGAAAGCAAAATGAACTAAAACTATAATAATTAGATTAAGGCACAGGACTATGTTATTATTTTAAATGACTCCATATAGCACAAGTTGTTTGTGAGAGAGCTGCGGCCCACTTAAACATTTCTACTCAACCAGATGGTTATTTTAGCTGCTTGAGAGGTAAGAGGCAGGAAACAATCACAATTACATTTCAGTACAGTGCAACCAATACAGTCACACAACAATCCACTCGACAACTGAATCTGAGATTAGTAAAATTTCATTATAAATTTAGAAACAGATTGATAAAAATCAACCTCATCAATAGCATATAGAAATACAGAACAAACTAAATGGGTCCAAATCTCCTTAAGAGAGTTACCCTATTGCAGTATCCTGCCTTTGTTAATGGTATGCCATATACACCTCCTGCTCAGCCAGTGTATGTATGTATGTAGCGCTCGACTTACCCTAGGGCATCTCGGCGCTTGCCTTGGGATCCCGTCCTGGCTTTTCCCTGTGAGATAACCCGTACTGGGCATCCCCAAGGTGAAAGCCAGGCATCCCACCGCGGGGGGGGCATTGTGGAGATTAAGCAAGCTAATGCCCAGAGTTGCAGAGTGTGAACCCGTGATTAGAGTGGGCACCGAAGCGAGAATTATCGAGTCTGTGGACAATTGGGCTCAAGACCCTGCCGCGTCGGGAATTGAACCCTGGTCCCGGGTCTGACCTCTGCTTCAGGGTATGCCTCCTCTAACCAGTGAGCCACACTTCTCCACCCAGTGTGTTTGTGCTGTGTGCTGCATGGAGTGTTGGAGTGATGATGTGCTTTGGAATGTTGGGAGCCTGTAAGGTGAAGTGACAGTTGAGAAGGGGCTGCTCCTGGTGGGGCTGCTCTACAGAACTTGTAACTTACTACAATAAAACATCTTTAACTATATCCTACCTGCATGGACCTCGTTACTACATTTATTTGGCGAGGAGTTGGTGATGAACCTGCCCTGCATGATACAAGCGGATCTCAGGGAATTGGCTAACATAGTAGGACCTGAAGATGGAAACAACTACAGAGCCTACATTTTCTGCCACCGCAAACCACAGAATGAGGTATCGACAAGAAAGGAAGTACTCTAAGCAAGGAACAGGGGAGTTTTACTTTGAACAACAATTATGTCACATGAAAGAAAAAAATACTCACAGAAAAGAAGACAACAAGATACAGGTAAAGATGAAGCACTACTCCTTTCAACCCCACCAGTGTCCTCACCATCGGACAGCCCTAGCCCAGGCGTGCTGCGCTCACCTACACTACGTAATTTGGATTTAGGAGTAACCAGTACTGCTTGTGTTTTCAAGGTCATCTATTTGTGACAGTATATTCATTTGGGTCATGCATGTACTATTCCAGCCTCATTTTCCATGACCCTGAGGATACCACGTTACTACACCCATATAACAAAAAGCAGACATTTTGGTCAATAATGATGATGCAATGAATCAGGAAAATGAATCGGATATTAAATTGCATCTAGTGATTCTCAAAAATAAACATGTACAAGCTACACTGCCTTAAAAGGGGCAACCCTAGACCAAGAAACGTTGAATACAAATACAATTTTGAAAGGTGTCAGCTATCAGAGTCTTCATTAGAAGAAACTCCAACCAAGGATCAAGTAGCATGAAGCCACTCAAAGCAGAAGAAGAAGCAGAGGTTCTTGAGGCACAAAAATTTACGTCAACTTAATACTGCACAGGGTTACAAATATGTGTGCATTCCTACACATATAGCAATTGCAACTTCTTAGTGCATGAACAGAATGCAAAGGTTACAAAAATATAATTTTATATACATCAACATGAATATAAATTCTTGTTACAAGTATAAATGCTTAAATATTAGCCTGCACTTACACTTTATTGCACCAGTGCAACAATGAGACACATCTAAACGTTAACTTCGACTAAAATATTATTATGTACATTTATAAAATACCTTTATTAGTCACATTTCTATGCAGACAGTTTATAAGAGTAATATTAATCACACAGAATATATGTGAGTGCTGACTTCGCATGATTATGATGCACTCCTACAATATCTTTGGATGGGATCAAATTACAGCTGCTCCATTTGCATATTGTATATGAAATGGAAGTGCCTATTTTTTGATTGGGAAAAGTACATTTTTTCTGTTGAAACAGAGTTCTCTTTTTAAAACTTTGTGAAAGGTTCTGTTATTAATCCATTTTCTCATCAACATCAACATAACCCTTTGCTCACAATTTAACATAGGTCTAAAGCAGTACACCCCAACATGCACACAAACATGCACACATTCTATATGGCTAGACTATGTTATAATCTTACAGTCTAGTCTTGTAAAAAAAATCTTTCTTTTCCTTTTCCAGTGCCTGTGAAGCACTGAGACCTAGTGCTAAAAGTGCAGTGTCTCTACCTTCATGACACTAGGTGTAAAACAGTGCTCAAACTCCGCAAATCTGTGTTCTGCCATTAGCGGTTGACAAATAAGTTGCTTTTTGACTTTGTATTTACTTACTCCTGTATTGTTATTCGGCATGTGCATTGTTTGTACAGTTGTGCTGAGAGGAGCTCCGCAAAGTGCTGAAAAATTGTTGCAGCACTATGCAGAGTTCCACAAGCGGCGGAGTCTGGTAAGTCGTGCTGTTTGCACTGATTTTTAGCGCCAAGAGTTTTCTTCCATACTGGAAAATTAGCATTAATGACATCCTGGGGAGTGCCAGAGGGCACTGTTTCTTTTATAGGCTCAAATAGATGTTTTACTCGAGCGACAGCTTCCCCCACGCGAGCTGCAGCTTTCTCAACGTGAGTGGTAGTGACCTGCCGCGACCGGCCACGTTCAGAAATCTCACCGTGAGGTAGTCTAGCGTGCAATTTCTGTTCTCGCCAACTTAACGTTGGTGAGCTGCACGAGAGAAAAAACTCTTTGGCGCTTTCCTCAGTTTTTGGTAACTGCGTGCGGAGTGGGCAAAACTCCACAAACTCCACCGGTGGAAAGGAATTCTTCACCCACCCCTAATTTTTCTATGGTCTTAAGCAGTGCAGAGTCCGCTCAACCAAGTTTCAGAGTGCTGTACAATCAGAAATCCTATTCAAGCAAGCAGACAGCAGGGATGAACATCCCACATAAAGTACTAAAACAAAGACACAATGCACCTTCATCCCACAGTAATGTACTTTATCTGAATGATCTATAGGCCTGTGTCTTGGGAGAAAAGATATACTTCCCCAATGATAGGTTCTTTAGGATTCAACATAGCTAGGTTTTCTGCCATTCTTTACTCATATGTGCGTAAATTACACTATAACGCAACAGACCACAAGCCCTATGTAAACCCACGCATGTTTGATATTGTCAGGCTCAGAAAATGTAGACCATTTTAAGCATTATCAGCACTCTATGTTTTATATTTGTCTGCGAAACAAAACATTGATCAATTTTGTTTTTTTCATTTTTCCGCTTTTTATCTTGCATCTAAATGGGTATTGATACAAGTGGGTGGGAGTTTATATCATCACATAGCCCTATAATAACTTGTCTGAGACACGTCCTAACGTCAAATATTTACTCAACACTTAAATCGTGCACCTTTTTTATGCACAGGACTCTCATATAGAAGATTTCCTTACTTAGAGATAAATTATAAAAGAAATATAGGTCACGAGGGAGCTTTCTCTGATGCTTGCTTAGAGATAACACATTGTGTTTGCTGAGATGGCACGATTTTAGAGGATTTTTCACCTGGAATGTCCCTGCAAGAATACATTATTTTATCACCGGTAATTCCTTGAATTTCGCTTGCCTATCTGTATTAAAATTCGTGTTTGAGTGCACGTGTATGTATCTGTGTTTTTATTTATGTGTTTGGCTCTGTGTGTTAAACCCAATAGAGGTACAAAGCTTCTTAAATGTCTGTGTACATGTTACCATTTTTGGGGTGTGTTTTGTGGAGGAAACTTCATGTTTGTTATTGGGAAGGACATGCAAATTAGCACACATTATTCACACACATGACTGTCCCTATTTGTATGTGTTTTCGGACATTGGCATTTTATTGTTTTGGAACGTCTGTGTTGGGGAGAATACTTTTGTGAGTGTGTTTCTGTTTTTATGTAGAGTGTCTTTACCTTTGTGATAAGATTCTTTGTGTTCCCTGGTGCATGCGTCTCCCATGATCTTTATGCTGCTTCTTGCTCTTTCCCAACGCTTTACGTTCGCCCTTCTCTGGGCTGTCTTCCTTTCATAATTTTTTTAAAACGCTGCTTGCAAGTTTCCCCTCCTGTGCTGGACCACAATTAAAACGGGTGTCGTCATGACGAGCTCAGCTCGTCATGAGCACACGAGCACTGTGTTGCATGACGAGCTGAGCTCGTCATGAGCATGGAAGGGGCTAAGGTCTGACACTGCCTAAACGTTTTACTTACCAAGCGATACTTAAAAATAAGTACATAACATGCATACATACGTATAATGGCTTTCAATAAGCTACTGACCTGTTGTTGTACCATTCATCTTTTGATTCCACCCACCCCATCACAGCAAGGAACAACTGGTCAGTTTGCTTCCCCCATTGATTCCCCTCATTGTAAGTGACGGTATTTTGCCTTGCATAGCGTGCATAGGAGGTTAAAAAGTATACAGCATTAGTAGGCTAATCTGCCCTTTTTACTTATTATCTTAGTTTACGTTTATTTAATATTGTGGTGGCCCGTCAGCTCCCTCAGACACTTCTACCGAACTCTCACTGGTGGTTTGAGTCCACCACATTACAGGTGGGCATTAGAAGGGGTACTGATCCTTAAATGGATTTTAAAACCATTTACCCTCCCCTCCCCCGCCCCCTGTTTATTGGATCAGTAAGCATCTGCACAGACAAGGGGCAATCTTTAACTCCTTCGCTGCGGCGGAACGGTCGTGGGCGGGCGCGCGGCTCACCTGCGCTGGTGACAGAACCGTTCCGTCACGGCTCGCGGGTGAGCTGTGCTTGTGACGGAATGGTTCCGTCACGGCCCCGCCCGCTTAAGGAAACCCGCCGCGAAGGCGCGAAATCAGCGCCGCGCAGACCCGGCGGCCGGGCCATGACGGAACCATTCTGTCATGAGCACAGCCCACCCGAGGGGCGTGACGGAACGGTTCCGTCAGTAGCGTCGAACTAGTTAAATCGACTTTAAATCCATTCAGAGTGGGCTCCTCTTGTATATGAATGCATGCAAGTAAGAATGCATAGGGAGAGTTTTTGTAATCGTTTTTAAAATAGTTAAAAAAAATATTCAAAGTTCTCAGCCCTGATATGCCCTCATGCATCTTAATAAATGCACACATTACTTTACCAAAAATCATCCTAAAGAAACAACCACTGTCAAAGCCAGTAGCTCTGTAGCAATGCCAGCCTATTAGCTTGTCAGTACGTTTCTGTGTTCTCTGTGGGGCCCCTTTCTTTCAGCTATGCCCTTCAAGCATCCCCCTCATCCTATGACTTTCATGACTATGTTATATTTTTGTCTTTCGGATCTCACTTCTATTTTTGAGGTTTCCCACTAGCCTTACACATTAGCATATATGTTCCCTCTCTTCTATACCACCCTGCCTTTACGGCCTCTCTCTCTCTTTTTCTCTTTGATCTTAGTACCTCTGCGATCTCTCTCTGGGCGCTATTTCCTGTTTGATGTTTGCTTCTGTGGGGTGTTTCTCACTCATCCCTCTGTTTCTAGAGCAGCTCTGCCTCCAATTTGCATGTTTGTCTTTCCTGCTTCTATGTCCATGGGTCTATCTCTCAATGTTCTTTTTTGCCATTTCTAACTCTTTCTACTTTCTGTTTCAGGTCTCTCACGCTTCTATGTCCCAGAGTTCTCTCTCGCTCTCTCTCACTTCTGGGACCCTAAGGCCTTGCTCTCAAATTCCTTTGTGTATCTCATAAAAAACTATTTTATCTATGTGACTGAGGTCTCTTTCACCTCAATATGTGCGGGCATTCTTTCACTTTTTTTCCTCTCTTTTTCAGGCCTTTCCCTCACTCTCCTATTGTGATGCTTCAGCCTCATCCTGCCTTTATTTCTGTTTCTGTGATGTATCTTACCCTTACCTTTGTGTTAGTGGATTCTCCTGCCTACCTATGTGTTTCTAACACCCCTCAATTCTGTCTCGTGCTTATTCCCTTCTTTCCCTCACTTCTGTTTGAGTCTAAGATAGTCTTCTCATATCAGTCATCTCAGTGCCTAATTGGCTTCTATCTCAATTTCTGTCTTCGGTGCTCTGTTTCTCACTCGCACATGTAAGTCACACTCAAACATGTGCTCACATCTCTCTCTCTTTCACTCTCTCTCTCTTTCTCTCCCCCCCCACCCCAACTCTCATACCCATCGTTGTGGCTGGGACTGTTAACTGTAGAGGGGGCTAGGGAACACCCCTCCCATAGTCGGAATCGTTGCCTCTCCGGAGGCACAAATGGGATGACCCAGCAGGGGGACAAGAAGGGATCGGGTTGGGTGATGCGAAGGACATCCCAATCCTCTGTTTATTTCAGAAAACAACTGGGTATACCGGCCTACATTACTTGTACACAGATAGGTTATTTTATGCCAGGGTTGTTTTTTAATGTATAGCGCTCAAATAATAGCAATATTATAACAAGGCTTTGGCGTCTTTTTATTTTTATATGTAATAAGAAACCAAAATAGAATTTTGAAATAAAATTGGTGTGGTAATGCAAGATCACTGCTCTCCAACGCCCTGAACAAGCTTAAGAGGACGCGAAGAGAACTAGTTTTATGTCAATGAAAGGAAGGTTGCACAAAGCCAAGGCCACCAGTGTTGTTGAAGGACTCACGTGTGAACGCCAGATGGCCCAGTTTTAACAGATAATATTTACAGCAGATGTGTCTAGTGCAGACAGGCTCATGAAGTGCTGAGAATAGCCACTTTGATGCCTTTCACAGGAAAGATGCGTTACCTCCTTCATGGTTGGTGTGTCCCGACAGCAGTGTCCGCTGTGGAAAGGAGCTGCGCGCGAGCCGGCAGTCCCAGCGCGTGCTGACAGTTGGGTTACGGACTCCCGCAGGCAGTCCAGCCCTGCCGTCCTTGTCAGGCGGGACACTTCAGGAAATGCACGTGCAGACCCCAAGGACACCGACGCAATTACAATGGAAATTAAAACGGAGCACACAAAGATGCTGACTGGCCGAAAATCTATTTTTAGTAGTGATTGTCTTTTCTAGCGACGCAAGAACAGCATATGACATGAGTGGTATAATCCTGGAGAACTATTATTAGCGCTCTTTATTTTTATCTAGATGAGTGACGACTCATTATTTTGTAGGAGAGAGCGGGTTTAGCTCCACAGCAGTTAATCTTTAGGAAGACGTAAGTATTTCAGGGTCAGACTCTGGTTGGGCCTTTAAAACATCTTCGTCATTTCCACGCTGGAAGGCGTTTGGACAAGCCCTCAGCTCAATCGGTGTTGTCATAAAAAAATATATATGTATAGTCCGTCATTTGTGGTGCTGAAGGGCGGAGAAGCCCCTTCTCTGCTGAAATGCGGTGCTGCCTGAAATGAAGACCGCACATAAAAAGAGGGCCGCATGCCAGACAACCCTTAACTTGAAATGCCTCGAAAATGCAGCCCGTAATAGGGGGAACAGCAAGCCAAAAACAGCAGTGGACGAAATGATAATCGGTCCCATGACTTTGCCCCCAGCGCTGTGGCTGATTATCAATTCATCCAATGTTTACATTGGATCTGAGGTGCCCCCTTTTAAACAGTGCGTTTTCCATTCATACTGGTTGAGGTGTCTGTGGCATATATATATATACCATATTTATGTGCAAACTTGATGGGAAGCTTCACGCTGGTGGCGAATTAATGTATTTTTCCACAGAGTGATGAACGAAGTAACTGTCGTTCAGTGGCTTTGAAGTTTAGATTTCCAAAATGGAACGGAGAAAGCGCTCCATTTTTTCAGGTTTTGACACATATTTTGTAGTAGGTGAGAAAATGGAAGCTTTCTGTTTTCTAGGTTTCTTATTTCTGGGCTTTCTCATTAGGCACATAAAAGGCCAACATGTGGTTTTAGTAAGTGGGTGGTCTTATTAAAAACTATTCTAAAATTAATTGTTGCTCCAAAGTCTGAAAGAGTCACTTTATCTGTAGAATCTCTATCCACCTTTTTTATCCATGGCATTTTGAGTCCTAAAGGAGGAATCGCCTTCGTCCACAAGAACAGCTTCAGGGCCTCGACCAACACCAACGACACTCTCAGCACTGCCAAACACATGCACTTCCAGATCCACACAGACCCCAACACCACCCTCATCTACATAACCCCCAGACCCCGACCCCAATTCAGCGAGTCCATCGCCGACTTCATCAGCATGCACGCCCTGACCTCCACCGACTACATCCTCCTCTGAGACCTGAACTTTCGCCTTGAAAACAACAACAACAGCAACTCCACCAACCTCAGACTGAAGCAGCTCGTCACAACACCTACCCATTCCTCCGGCCACACGCTCGACCCCGTCTTCTCCTCAAGCTCCCACGTCTCCTTCAGCCACACCATCGAACTCCTCTGGACCGACCACCGCTGCATCCACTTCACCTTCCAGAAACCCACCACCGCACCCAACAGATCCCCCGCCGCTGCTGGAGCAAAATCACGGAAGACCAACTACACACAAACCTCGCTTTCCACCCACCCACCGACACCTCCAATATCGACGACGCCGTCTGCAACTTCAGAAGCTGGATCAACGACTGCACCAACACCCTCGCCCGCTGAAGAAACCCACCCACATACACACCAGCAAGAGAGATAGCTTGGTCACCCCAGAACTCCTAGCCTCCAAGTGAACCTGCCGGAAATTAGAGAAGAAACGGCACAATGAAAAGACACCGGACAGCCTCGCAACCCACAAAGATGCCATCCGCAAACGCCATCACCTCATCAGGTCTGCCAAGAGGACCTCCTTCAAAGACCACCTAGACAACAATGTACACAACACCAAGGAGCTCCTCAACATCGTAAAGGAACTCTCCAACCCCAGCTCCAACACCAATGACATCCCGCCACCGCAAGCCCTGTGCGACTCCCTCGCCACCTTCCTCCACCGCAAGATCGCTGACATCCACGACAGCTTCAATGCCCAGACAGCCTCAACAGACATCGACACTTCAGACACCCGCACCCCATCACCCACGACCCCCTGCCAACCTGGGCCAACGTGAACATAGATGACACCATCAAGACCATGAGCACAATCCACTCCGGCTCCCCGTCAGACCAACTCCCGCACCACATCTTCAACAAAGCCAGCAGCTCCATCGCACCCCACCTGCGCAACATCATCAATCTCTTCTTCGAGACCGCGACCTTCCCAGAGAACTGGAAACACGCAGAGATCAAAGCCCTACTCAAAAAACCCAAGGCGGACCCGGGAGACCTCAAGAACTTCCGGCCCACCTCTCTGCTTCCGTTCCCAGCCAAGGTCATCGAGAAGATCGTCAACAGACAGCTAACCCGATACCTCGAAGAAAACAGCATCCTGGATTCATCCCAGTCAGGGTTCCTCAGCAACCACAGCACCGAGACGGATGTATGTCGTTACAACGCATACTTTTACAACGCATACCTTTACAACACATTTTTTACACCGCAACATCCATTACAACGCATTCCATTACAACGCATGCCATTACAACAAATTCTTTGAAACTGCCTTTACAACGCATTCCACTACAACGCATACTACATTTACAACGCATACCATTACATTGCATGTATGGTAAGTATTGGATAGTGTAGGGGTAAAATTTACTATTCTAACTCCAAGGGGTGCAACAGTAGGGTAAGTGTTGGATAGTGTAGGGATAAAAAGTACTATTCTAACTCCAGGGGGTGCAACAGTACGGTAAGTGTTGGATAGTGTAGGTATGCGTTGTAATGGTATGCGTTGTAATGACTGCGTTGTAATGACATGCGTTGTAGTGGTATACGTTGTAATGGCATGCATTGTAATGGATGTTGCATTGTCAAAGTTTCGTTGGAAAGGTAGTGAGTTGTAAAAGTTGCGTTGTAAGTGTTGTTTCCCCACCGAGACTGCCCTCATCGCCGCCACCAACGACATCAGGACCCTGCTGGACAATGGTGAGACCGCGGCCCTCATCCTCCTGGACCTCTCTGGCGCCTTTGACACCGTCTGCCACCGCACACGCCTCCACAACGCAGGGATCAGAGACAAGGCCCTCGAATAGACCACCTCCTTCGTCTTCGGCAGAAACCAGAGTGTCCACCTCCCCCATTCCGATTGAAGCCTCCAAGATCATCTGCGGCATACCCCAGGGATCATCCCTCAGCCCGACACTGTTCAACATCTACATGGCCTCGCTCGCACAAGTCGCCGACAGCACGACCTCAACATAATATTCTACGCCAACGACACTCAACTGATCCTCTCCCTCACTAAGGACCCCCTCACCACCAAATCCGACCTCCACGAAGGAATAAAGGCCGTCGCCGACTGGATGAAGATCAGCCGACTGAAGCTGAACACAGACAAGACAGAGGTCCTCATCTTCGGCTCCAACCCTTCAACCTGGGACGACTCCTGGTGGCCTACGGCACTGGGAGCAGCCCCGGCACCCACCGACCATGCACGCAACCTGGGAGTCATCCTCGACTCAACAGTCTCCATGACCAAGCAAGTCAACGCAGTCTCCTCCTCCTGCTTCAACACCCTCTGCATGCTCCGCAAGATCTACAGGTGGATCCCGACAGATACAAGAAGAACAGTCACCCAGGCCCTCGTCAGTAGCAGACTAGTCTATGGAAACGCTCTCTACGTGGGAGCCCCGGACAAGCTCATCAAACAAATGCAACACATTCAAAAAGCCTCTGCACGCCTGGTCCTCGACGTAGACAAAGCCTCAGAAATGTGGTATTATAAATAGGATTATGGCGCCTCTCGGTAGAATCACACCGGTTGATTCAGGTTTATAACATTTATACAAGACGGTGCTAAAGGGTGTAGAGAACCACAAAACTCTACAAATTTTGAGCCTCAACTCTGTACATAGTATACTTCAATCTCCAGCACAAGTCAAATTGCAAACTGGTTTCCCTATTGTGAAAAAAGCACTAAGTTATATCATCATCATGCAACATAAATTTTGAAACAATTCCGTCTGGTTCTTTTTTTGTTTTATTTCCGTGTTCTTGTATGTCAGTTGAAAACAGCCACAGTCAACATGTGTTAAGTCACTTTTGGGGGTGTAATCCCGCGACTTCCTCAAGGCTGTTTAAATGTAAACATACAAAATGCCTATGACATGACCTTTTATAGGTACAAAACAAATTACATATTTAATGTAATAAAATGTAATTATTCCACACAAGGTTAGGACAACCTGATTATACTTTAGGTATATGTTTAAATTGGATGAGTCTCTTGTGAAGAGGAGGACTATAACCCGAATGTGATGGAGAGAGAATTATTATAAACGTCCTACATCCCCTAAAGCTACAAGTGCAACCTTACTACCCATAAGTCCACTTGATTGTGAGAGGTCATTACCCTCATACTTCGGGTGTTTGTGCTCTGTTGTGATTCGTGCACGGTGAATACCCTACATCTTGTGATGACTAAAACAGTTGCAATGTCAGTTAACAGTGGAGAAGTGCAAATGGTGAATACACCATCAAGCATTGTACCACAAACCATAAGTCCAAAATAAACACCTAGATGCTTCAAATCAGTAAATTCTGTAATATGAGAAAAGAAAGACAAAACAAGTGTCTAATAAACTTTAGTCAGCTTGCTCATAATTGCTCTGTATAATTCGATTAAATACAAACAGCCTATATCTGGAATAAAACCACCTACTTGAAATGTGGTGATACTTCCGACCCACATTGGGGTTCCGATGTACGCGGTGTGTCCATTAAAATTTAGAAGATGTACAGTCTCCTTTTCAACTCTAATTCTGGGTTCTGTGAAATCCATATGTATTTAATTAGATCATATTTCTGACACATGAGTGGCCATCTAATCTACACTCAGCAGTCAATAACAGCTTTATTACTATGAGAATGCTCTGTTACACACTTCTGGGTACTTTGTGTCTATAATAAATAAGGCAAGCCCGTGGCCGGCAAGTGACATCTTCCTTTAGTCATGTCATGCCCCCACCTGTATACATGAAATGCCTCATCTGGTATACGCTTGTATCCAAGGTAATCATATTCTATTAGCCCGCTTGTCGTATACATGAACAACCTCAAATATGTTTCAAAGAGACACCGGAAGTGCTGGTATAGTACTCCGTTCAACCAAAATAACTGATCGTGACCCTGGTTACAGTCCTGTTTACTTTGTAATCATCCCAATGTTCAAAACAAAAAACAGTGTTGTCATATATTAACATATCACCCCCGTATCCAGACTCGCTATTATAGATATTGCCCACACTTAGCAAAATCTCCAAAACCTCCCTTATTCTGGTTTCTGATCTTACCTCAGTTTGTTTTACCATTGAAATTCCTCTGTTATAGTTAGTTGTACTAACTATAACTCGTGCACCCGCAATCCACTGCTGATGATGTCACATATTACATCATTCATGACATGGTCAATGACATCACTGATGACATCACTAATGCCATCTAAAATGACCTCACTGATGACATCATCCAGTGAATGTGGTTTGCTTCCATATTTAAATAAGTATTAAATATATAGGAATCTTCATTGAAGACTGAGGGGATGTATAAGTATCTCGATAGAGGATTTAGTAGCACTGTGATTGACTGTCTATGTGACGAATTTAAAGTGTCCCACTAAATATATGGGATAGTGATTTAACTGTAAATATCTATATCACTCTGTCTCTTGTTGTGTAAACTGCTGCATAAGTTGGTTACTAGCTATGTGAAACTCTATATTAAGTTTAAATTAGGCAAGTGAGTATTTGTATGAGAGAGTGAATGTGTGTTTAGTTGGGTGGGAGGTGTGTGACTGTCCAACGATGTGTAAATAGTTGATTTAGTAGGTATGTGAGGTTAAGACTGCATCTGAAAACAGTTGTTTGGGTGAGTGAATGTCCTTATGGGTGTGTTGATAAATAAATATATTTCTCAATGATACATGCCCAACAAAGTAGAAATATAAAAGGCAGTGTATGTGACAGTTGTTGTATATAAATAAGTATACATAAGACTTCGTGATTGCATGAGTGACTGTATCGAAAACTGTATACTTGTAATAGTGATTTGATAACACACTAAGTATGAGTTACTATCTATATGAATAAATAAATTAGTGTTTGTATAAGTGTGTAGCTTAGTAAATGTGAGTATGATCAATTGTTTGCATAAGTGAGGAGGATGACTGCATAAGTGAATAGGATGTGTGCTGGTGTGTAATGATGTAGGTGTGTAAGTACATTTAATAGTGTTCTATGGATCTTTGTCAGCATGTATGAGTGAATCTATAGGTTAGTGTTTAGAAGTGTGTAGATGTAGGAATCACTGAGTGGGTTTTTAGAAACTTGTATTGGTGTGTCAATGGTTTCAAATATGGTACTCCCTATTTTAATATGAATATTGAAAGGTTATTCTAGTGTATGATGAGATGTATCAGATTCTCACGTGAATGATGTCATCAGTAATGTCATTTTAGATGTCATCAGTGATGTCATCAGTGATGTCACTGACCATGTCATGAATGATGTAATATGTGACATCATCAGCAGTGGATTGCGGCTGCGCAAGTTATAGTTAGAACAACTAACTATAACAGAGGAATTTCAATGGTTTTGTACAAGTGAAATGTCCAGCTAACTATAACACCCCTAAAATCTATGTTTTTTTCAGTGAATTTCAAAGGTTTTTTAAATGCTAATTCCTAGCTATAACATGTCTGAAACCTATGTTTTTTTTAGTGAACTTCAAAGGTTTTTGAAATGCTAATTCCTAACTATAATGTGTCTAAAGCTATGGTTTTTTCAGTGAATTTCAAAGTTTTTTTAAATGCTAATTCCTAACTATAACGTGTCTGAAAGCTATGTTTTTTCAGTGAATTTCAAAGGTTTTTTAAATGCTAATTTCTAACTATGGCTACAGAGATAGGACATGTGAAGAAAGAAGAGAAAACGTACAGAAAGAAAAAAAAGAAATGCAGAAAGAAGCAACAGAAGTCCTCAAATATGAAGAAAAGTGCAGGAAGAAGGAAAACATGCAGAAAGAACAAGCAGAAGAGCAGAAAGAAGCCTTGTTTCCAAATCATCCTATACCCTCAACTTTTTCAGATGGATACTGGTGCTAACGTAGTCTGACTAACCAGTCCTACGGCCAGTGGTATGTTAAAAGACACTTATAATGGAGTGAAAACACCTACATACACTAGGGAACACAATGCATTGGGGTCTCCCTGTGATTAGCATGACCTCCTCTGTAAGCCCCTAGTATATAATAGGGCAGGGGGGTTAAAACTACCTCCTAAACAGGGCGTGTTTGCACCCGTCACCTAAGGCCCAGTCCCTTCCCTTTACCACTGTGCAAACACGCTCTGTGGCTGGTTTCAGTTGGGAGATTAAGTCCCCTTTAATCTTGAGGGTCCCTAGGGTCCAACTAGCCCACTAGGTACCTCCAGTAAGCGCCACAGAGCTGCGTTGCATAGAGGTGTAAAAAGGGGCACGGCCTAGTCCACCTCTCTGCAACGCATCGCAGTGACACTTACTGGAAGCACCTGATGTGCTAGTTAGCCCCCATGGGCCCTCAGGATTCAAGGGGAATTATTTCCCAACTTAAAATGTGCCACAGGACGTGTTTGCACATGTCACCTCAGGCCCCGTCTCTTCCCGTCCCCACTGAGTAAACACACCCTGTAGCCGTTTTAAATTGGGAGAATAACTCCCCTTGAATCCTGAGGGTCCCTAGGGGTAAATTACCCACTAGGTACCTCCAGTAAGCGCCATTGCAGAGAGGTGTAAAAAGGGGCATGACCTGCATCACCTCTTTGCAACGCAACACAGTGGCACTTACTGGAACCACCTGGTAGGCTAGTTGGCCCCCAGAGTCCTTCAGGATTGAAGGGGAATTGTTTCCCCAACTTAAAACGTGCCACAGGGTGTGTTTGCACATGTCACTTCACGCCCCGTCCCCTCCCTTCACCACTGCGTAAACATGCCCTGTGGCCATTCTAAGTTGGGAGATTAAGTTCCCTTGAATCCTAAGGGTCCCTAGGCTCAAACTAGCCCACTAGGTACCTCCAGTAAGCACCACGGAGCTGCGTTGCAGAGAGCTGTAAAAAGGGGCGTGGCCTCTGAACACCTGCCTGCAACGCAGCTCCCTGGCGCATACTGGAGATACATGTTGGGCTAGTTGGCCCTTTGGGACCCTCAGTACTGAAAGAGAATTAATTCCCCAATTTACAACTTGCCACGGGCGCGTTTGCACAATGGTGACAGAAGGGGGACCACATTGTCCCCGCCTGGGCCACATGTAGCCCTGGGGACCCCATCTGCCGGAGCTGGCCCTTTTCATTGGGGACCGTGGGGGGTACCCAGTCCCCCCACGGTCCCAGCCAGCTCCCTGCCTCCTGCGGGAGCCAGCATTGCTTTTCCACATGGGGAGCAGCTAACATGCTGCTCCCCATGTGGAAAAGCAATCTGCTTTGCTTCATTGAAGCGAGAGCAGGTTTCACTGCTCTCACTTCAATGAAGCAAAGCAGTTTGCAATGACAGGGTGGGAGCCGCGAGGCTTCCGCCCTTTCATTGCAAAGAGCAGTGTCCCGGGGTGGGCACACCAGGACACTGCAGGATCTGGCCCTGGGGGGGCGGCGGTCCCCAGGGCCATCAATGGCTCCAGGAGGGGGGGCCACTCGGCCCCCCTCCTCACATTTTCAAAGCCGAAGGGAGTGGTGGTCCCCGGGGCTCCGTCACGGACACCCCAATCTGAATATTTAGAGCCCCGGGGAGGTGGCTGTCCCTGGGGCGTATGGGGGGCTTGAGCCCCCCACACAGGGTATTTTTTTGTTTTAAAAAAGCCTCGGGTTGGCGGTCCCTGGGGCTGCGGGGGGCAGTGTGCCCCCTGCAATACAAATTAAATTGAGCCCCGGGGGTGGCAGCCAGGGGGGCTGCGGGGGGCCGTGAGTCCCCCACCATTCTTTTCTGAAAGCCCCGGGGGTGGTGGTCACCGGGGCTGGGGGTGGCCTGAGAGCCTCCCGCAACTAATTTAAAGAAGCTCCAGGGGGTGGCGGTCCCCGGGTCTGGGGGGGCTTGAGAGCCCCCCACCTAATCTAAATAACACAGGGGGTGGCGGTCCACGGTCTGGGGGGCCTGAGAGCCCCCATCTAATTCAAAGAAGCTCCGGGGGGTGGAGGTCCCCGGGGCTGGGCCCCCTTTATATAATAAGTATTGCCCACGGGATTTGGCCCCCCCGGGGGCTAATTAACAACAAAGCACTGGAGCCCGCACTCCGTTTTTTTTTTATTTTGGCTGAAATTCGCACTGGGTTTGCGAATATGGCCGATTTTGTTTTTTTAAATGTTTGTTTTGGCCCTGGGGGTTCTTGTGGGACCCCCTGAGCTGGCCTAAGGGGTCAGGGTGTTTCTACCCTGCCCCCTTTTTGCGTTTTGCAAGGTTTTTTTCTGCTTTCTTGTGCCTCGGGTCTACCGAGGCACAAGATGGCCGCCAACCCTGTCTGGTTTGAAGTGTCGACAGCCAATTAGCATACAGCTCGTGCTCTACAGGGTGCTCGGATCCTGGGCAGCCATAGATATATATGTGATTTTACTTTTGATTTTCTCAGGAACTGCTGAACGGATTTACACCATTTAACAAAAAGGCACGACTCTGAACCAAGGGCTACCTCTTTGCCAAATTTGGTGTAATTCCGTTCAGCAGTTTAGGCTGGAGCTGCGATTAAAGGTTCCTATGGGAAATTGCATGGAGAAAGCACATTTTGGGACCCCCTTTTTTCTCGGCCCCTGCTTTACGAATCACCCTGAGACTTTCAGGATAGGAGCGGACCGGAGCGGGCCATAAGTTTTGAAAATGTTGCAAAGATTTGTCAGCCAGCGCCAAAGTTATTCCAAATAGAATGTTGTGGATTTCCTATCGATAATAGGTCCTAACTATAATTACCTACTGCCGACTGCCAGTAGGTAATATATGTATAATCTTTATTTCGGCCAGTTGCAGCCCTAAAAAATCTTTATGAAAACATTTACAAATCTTCATCATACTTACAAATAAAGTGCAAAGATTAATTATGCAGGGACTGTAATTCAAGTATCAGTATAAAATATTTGCATTTAGCAACAATTGTTTAAAAATAGACATACATAGTACGAGGCGGAATGAATCATGACCAGCAATATTTACAACTCAATTCTTCAAGGAAAGAAGCACAGGTTGGACATTTTGGGGATATTCATAACTGAGGGCACCGCCTTTCCTAAACTTATTTACTGATAGAATCCCAGAGCAACATTTCAGAGATAAAGCTCTTTGGATGGCTCAATCTTATCAAGAAACTTCAAAAAACGGTGAGCATTTTGCATCAAGAAATTTTTCTGTCAGACTGCCTATAGAAGGCTTTAGAAACCCCTTTTTGCTGACATATGCTCAAAATCTGGTCTTCAAATGTTCAATCATCCCTTTGCTTTTTAGGGATTTATTATCCCAAAGCTCACTCATGTCAAGATCATTGACAAGATCTTAATATGTTTAAGACAAATTTTTACATATTTTAACATTATTTTCAAATAACAGCATCGCAAGGAACTAATTCCTCCAAACATTCTCGGAGTCATGTTTAGCCAATCCTCAGGTCCCATCCCTTGTGGCAGCACCTGTTTCAGTTGTCCTGGACCAGGAGGAAACCCCCTCATAGGTTGTTCCATTTGTTGTGCTCACAAGGCGAACCTTCCTCCACTCTCAGGATAGGGGAAGCTTGGGCCAGCATAAAACTGGTCTCACAAAATTTACCAAGCCAGAGTCACCCAATAAGGTATTCCCCTGGTCACCATTCAGGGATGGGCCAGGCCATATCTGCTCCCCCCATATCCTTGCAACATCCACTGTGGCAGGGTTATGTACGACTATAAACACTTGCTGTAGCAGGCATCACCAGCCCTTCTGTATGAACTGTGGACTCATTCCCTGGATTGGGACATCGGCTCAATGCCAATTTCTTCCTGCATTCATCTGTACTTATACCAGATGACAAGGTTGTCCCCCTGTTTTGTAGCCAAACTCAACTTCTCTTCCAGTGACCTCCTCCCACCACTATGCTGAATGAGGGATCGGTGGATGCAGAAAAATAGCAGCTCAGGTGCTGCTGGTAGGCCTGGTGCATCAGCATTGGTCAGGGGTGTCCAATTAGCAAGGTGTAAAACAGGTAAAGCTGCCCCTATTTAGCACACCTGACCACCCAAGTTGGCCACCCAGGTGACCCCGCTAGCCCGCGAGCAGCCAATGGCATTTGTGGGAGAAGGCTTGCAAACATTTGAAAGATACGGCCACCAGTGGCAGTCAGTTCAGACCTGGCAAATCTGGCATGCACATGTCCCACGGGCCTGCCAGCCCGCAGCGTGGTCCCCCTCCTGCCATGCTCTTGAATTCTCTGTCTGTGTAATTGCGAACAACATTACATGCTCTACAGAAATCTTCAAAAGCAACTGAGTCATCAAGAAGCAATTTTACGAATACTCACAAAGTAATGTCCTCACATTCTGAAAATGTCAGCACATTCTCAGAACTTGATTCAATCTCTGGAATTCACTGTCAGTGGAATTGTGAACAACATCAGATGCTTTAGATAAATCGTCCACAAACACCTGAGCCTCCAACAATTACTTGTACCAATAGTCACAATGATTGCTGCTAGATAAAACATATTAGCATATTAACACATTCACAGACCGTGGTACTATTCTCTGGAATTCTTGGCCACATACTTGTGAATGGCATCAGATGTTCAAGCGAGATATCCCATAAAAGGCTAAAACTTCAACAAGTAATTTTAAACTCCAAGTAGGATACACATGGATATTGCTGAATTTGGAAAACTGATAATGGGTAGTGATAGTTTACTTAGGCTGCGCTACTATTTGGCATGTGCCTACATACATTTATAAAGGATTAGCACAAGAAGAGATTTAGTTGTGGTGCTAATAGGTACAGATATACCGTACTACCCAAAATATATCAAATGCATTGGTGAAAAACACCTATGTAAACATTTAGTAATTAATGTACCAAACCACTCAATGTTCATAAATCAATGTTATTGTTGTCATGCACAGTATTGTCGAAAAATTCCCAACCTCAGAAGACAGGAGTCATGGATTTGTTGTAAGTATTTGTATTGGGGCCCAAGATGCAGCTGGCACGTGTTTTGTCACACAAGTGGCTTCTTCAAGGCTAAGACATAAAAGTCTTATTATCGCAGTCCCGTGGGTCAACAGGTATGACATAGGAGTTGTTCCTTAAAGTAAAGGTCTGGAGCGAAATGGTAACCCAGGTCAGCAAAGCGTGTTCTGATATTCTGTAATGTACTTGGACCTTGTGGACCTACTGTATAGATCCCTTAGGTATCAAAGTGACTGTCATGTAATCTCCAAAAGTTCCCAGTAGGTATGTTGGATATTATTCTTAAAAAATTATTGTGATGATCTAAAGTTTTAAGGAAATCGCGCTGGCATTATCTACTTAAAGACCTGTTCAGCCCTGAAGGTGTCTGTAAAAATTTCCAGTGAATGATCAGAGTGGTTCCTTCAAGGAGCGCCTTGAAAAGTCTCCTTCTGCCTCCAATCCTGAGGCCGTGTCCCAGTGTCTTATCCAGCATGAAGTGAACGGATATTGTTACATTTGGTCCTAACTGAGAATTGGATGGAAAGGTAAGGACTCTGATTTCTGTTGGAAGTAAATCTGCAGGAAAATCCATTGATGCCATTAATTCATCACACTACCGCTTTGGTGGAGTGCATTCCGTTGGTAGATTCTCCTCCGGAATGTTTACTTCCTCTAGAAATTGAAGCAGATTTTCAAGGACCATCCAACTCTAAATCTGGCGCTGTCTCTTATATTCATGAGGAAAGCTCTTGGGATTTCAGAAAGCAGTTGAGCAAGGTGGAAGGTTCCAGTGTTTGTGTGAAAATAGCTCTAAGTATAAAACTCACATTAATCACTATTCACAATTTTCTCATCACCATCCTTTTTCGGGATAGTTATATACAACTCACAATACTAAAAAAATAAAAACTCTAAACCGATATTGCTGATTGTACTACATTTAAACAATCAGAAAACAATAAGTCTCTGGTTACTTTGCCTTTCAAATAACTGACCCTTAGAAATGCACGACATTCTTGTCTATAATTATGCTTTACCACTTAATGCATTGCTAATTAACACATCTCATTGAAACATATTTCATTTAATTAATATCCATGCTGGTTGGAGGCGTGATGTGCCACACTGTCACAACCAATTTAGTGTGACATGATAGGCCCTGGCACCGAGCACATAGCTGTTTAGTCGCACAAAAAAGCAACATGGAATAAGCATATTCAGCTTACAATATTTATATAGATATAAGATTGCAGATTGATGTATGAATGAGTGATAAACATTACTAAAGCACTAGAAGGTTTGCAGTCCAAAGCAATTAAGTTCCATCACTCTCTCTTTCCACAGTTTTGAGTAGAAATTATTCTGATCTTTATTCCAATTGATACATAAGCAGATGAAAGGAGGTGGAAAGGTCTGTATATGCAGGACGATGGATAGTAAAATTTGGCCATCATGCACTTAAACCAGGGGTCTCCAAACCGGTCCTGGAGGGCCGGATCCATGCCAGATTTTTTAAATTACTACATGTATCTCAATGGGGATATCCCAAAAATCTGGCATGGATCCGGCCCTCCAGGACCGGTTTGGAGACCCCTGACTTAAACACTTTGCGTGGAAAGGGATTTCAGACATGTGGGAAGCTTCCATTTACTAAACAGCAACTGTATTATGATGTTGTGTGCAACTAACACAGAGATGCAGTAGGGAGCTGTGTGCCTGCTTTCCAAGCAAGCTTTCACGTCTTCCAGTTCCATGCATGAGTAGATCATTCATGCCGGGATTTACATCCTGGTACTTGTAGTTCTATCTTTCTCATTAGCATAACAATGGCGGTTGAAGTGATGACAAATGCAAACAACATAACGTAAGTGCACGATACAAATACAGGACATCATGTGCCAGAATACAAATAACTACACAGAAAATATGGGCCATTAGAGAGCTCTGGGATTGTTTTGCAAGCACTCCAAGTCTGGCTGCTGGATGATGGTCATTAGATGGTTCACTCTCACTGGGACAAAACATTTCCATCCCTGTACTTTGCTTTTAAATATCATAGTCAGGTGTGTTGGCCCAATTGACTCAAAGAAAGTGAACCAAGACTACAACTCCCACAATGCACCAATACGTTAAATTAAGACCAAGAACTTGAAAAGTTGTGTTCCGTGAGATGGGTGCCCGGTCTTCCTTATCGTTACTTTTAAGTTCTTTGACAGTATTGACAGTATCAGCAACACCTACATAATCCTATGTTACCCTTGGAAGATACGGACAGGAAGCTCAGTGGCGGGAAGTAAACATTTTACTGGTAACTTTCAGGGTTGTTGCCACAGAGGGGACAGTAACCCCCTTGCTCCATGTCCTCACTGACACTGTTTTCAGCCTTGGGGCCGTATCATTCATGATGCAAGTTTCTGCACTGTGTTGTTGCACACGGGGTCTGTGGGTTTCTTAAGTTGCCAAAAGGAAACGCACAGACCACTTCTGTACCAGTGCAGTGCGGAAATAAAGGGACATCACGATCCGCCCCTCGGTCTTCCATCTATCAACCCAGTGCATTCTGGGTGGTATAACCTCATTTTGTTTCCAATTACCGAATTAGAGGACTGCAAATGATAGAAATAATTTGTAGGTTAGAATTCCAGGATTGAAACAGTATTTAGGATTATATGGACTGTGACGTCACACTGACTGCCGTCCACAACAGAGAATTTCATAAGCAAGAGGCCAGTTAGCTCGGCCATCTTTAGTTAAAAATGAATATGGCCACAGGCTGGTGAAATCTACATTCACACCCGGCGGTGCATGATGGTCATTGTGGCAAGAAATGAGACAGCGTGCCTTCCAGCTACAAAGAAGCATTCTCCACAGTTGACGAATGTGTTTGCCTTTGATATGAAAACGTGGTCCTAATTAAAGGTTAAATGCCTCGTTTCAATCTGAATTAACTTTAAATTAAAACAATAAAAAGCCCTTTGTAAAGGCGGCGCATTTAGCATTCAGCCCCTCAGACTGAGACACAGAGAAGTAGCGCCAATTCCCAGCCGTAAACACAAACTAATGACTCGAACCAGCACTGACTAAACAGATGATTTCCTGACCTTGCTATTTCAGGCCTGGTGCGGCCCATTTCGCAGTGCAAGGTCAAAGCAACTGTTTATGCTCAGAGCGAGGCGCGCTCCGCCATTTTACAGGAACTCCATTCTTTGCTCTCTGAATAGGGCCACAATGCGGGTAGGGGAGGGCTGCCGCATTTCAATGGCCTGCAGTGGGATACATGGACTCGTTAAAGAGTGGAAGCAATGGGCCTTGTTTACCGGCTGACCAAGTGCTTCCTTTCTTTGTTCATGTGCTGTTTAATAGAAAAAGCCTCCAGGGCAAAATAGGTTGCAGGATGGAAATGCGGTGTTTGGAGAACGAATTAATAACAAAGCACCGCTAGTACTGTAGATATTTCGCTCCCACTCTAAAAAGGCAGGAGCCATAAGCTTATGTACCCATCACGTTTTTTTCCTCAGATGCAGGAAAATGTCCCCCCTTCCGTGCAATCTTTCAAAACAGCTACACTTTCTATTTGTGGAAATTCCGGCTTAATTTGCAGAATGGTGGGCATACATGTAAGAATAATTTGGTGTGTTACATGTTAGAAAAAAATCTATATATTCTAATGGCAGGAATAATTCGCAAAGTATTGGCATGAGTTGGTGTTATGCTCCAGGAAACTCTGGAGTACGAACAGAGTAAATCACATTTACTCACAGAAACAGGTTTTTGTGAGTAAGGCCCTAATGAAGGAGTATGTGACAGGGATCACTTTGTTTTGGAACCACTGGACTCTGGTTTATGCAGTTATTCTTGGTCAGGTACAAGATTTAGGGTTGAAGTTCAAGTCTTACAAGCCCTCTGTCAGACATACTGTCCTGGTACTGTGTGCTATTTATATTTCTTTTTTGAAAAGCAAGAGCTATTGGTTTTGCCAATATGTTTTAGCCATGTTGTACACCAGCATGCCTGCTGTTCAGCATGGCTAAAAGTTAGTGGGGTAAAGAAGAGAGTCGTGGAGTGGAGCGTCATAAAGTGAAGTAGAGTTGAGGTTTATGGAGTGTTGTAAAGTGGAGTAGATTGGAGAGTTAAGGAATGGGGTACATTAAAGTTAAGGAGAGTGGAGTTAAGTAGAGTGCCAGGGAGTGCCTTGGTGTGGTGTAGAGTAGTGTTGAGTGGCATGGAGGGAATAGAGTGTTGTAGAGTCGAGCAGAGTAGAGTGGATTACAGTGATAGAGTGGAGCAGAGTGCCATAGAGTAGAGTGGCACAGGGTATTGTGGAGTGGTGTAGAGCAGAATGGAATAGCATAGAGTGTGTTGCATAGAGTGGAGGAGAGTATTGTAGAGTAGAGTGACATAGAGCAGAGTACATTGTCATAGAGTGGAGCAGCATAGACTGGAGTAGTTTAGGAGAGTGGAATGGCATAGAGTAGAGTAAGGGTAGTAGAGTCAAGTGGTGCAGAGTAGAGTGGATTGGCATAGAGTGTCATAGAGTGAAGTGGCATAGAGTGGAGTGGATAGAGAGGGGTAGGGGAGTGGAGTAGAGTGGAGGAGTGTGTCATAGAATAGAGTGAAGTAAAGTGGCACGGAGTGACAAAGAGGAAGTTGCATAGAGCATCGTAAAGTGGAGTAGTGTTATAGAGTGATAGAGAGTGCAGTGGTGCAGAGTACAGTGGTGTAGAGTGGTGTGGTGCATAGTTGAGTTGAGTGGCGCAGAGCAGAGTGGTGCATAGTTGAGTGCAGTGGCGTAGAGTAGGGTGGCATTGAGTTCAGTGTCCACGAGTGAAGTGTTGCAAAGTAGACCGTGGTAAAGTACAATGATGTATATTATTGTGGAGTAGAGTAGAATGGCATAGAGAGCAGTAGCACCGAGTACAGTGGTGCAGAGTAGAATAGAGTAGTGTAGAGTACAGTGACATAGAGTACAATGGCATAGAGTATAGTGGCGTAGTCTGCAGTGGCATAGAGTGCATTGGTTTTGAGTAAAATGTTGTAGAGTGCATTAGCGTAGAGTGCAGTGGTACAGAGTAGCGGGTAGTGGTGCTGAGTCCATTTGCACCAAGTGCAGTGGTGAAGAGTGCAGTGGTGTGAGTAGACTATTTCAGAATAGGGTGAAGTGGTGCATGGTACAGTACAGTGGTATAGAATGAAGAGTAAATTAGAGTTGCATATAATTAATTGGCATAGAGTGCACTTGTGTAGAGTATAGTAAGTGGCACAGAGAGGAGTGCATTGGCGTACAGTGCAGTGCTGTGTAGAGTGACAGAGTGGAATGGCACATAGTAGAGAACTGTGGAGTAGAGTGCATTGGCATAGAGTAGAGTGGTGTAGAGTAGAGAGCCTTAAAGTGAAGTGGTGCAGAGTAGAGTGGAGTGATGCAGTGGGGAATGGAGTGACTTACATTGGAGTGGTACAGAGTAGAGTTAAGTGGGGTAAAGTGAAGTATGCATGGTGTGGTAGAGTAATGCCACTTCAGACAACACATCTTAAATTGAAATGATCATTACATTTGCACAGACATACAGTTTTACTGATAAAAGTATATAGTGCACAAACTAGAATGTGTGGAAATGTCATCCCATAGTGAATTGATTTGTTTTGGTCATATGACAATATTGTTTCCATCACATTCAGAATTACCAAACAATATGCTTCACTTATGTTTTTCTAATCCTGATATATTCTGAAATATCTGCAGAGTTAATTTACAGACATTTACATTTTTTTGTGTGCTAGAAAATAAATAGCATAATTCAGCCTTCCTCAAGCAAACACACAGTAGCCATCATGGTTGTCAAAAAACCCACTCACTTTGAAGTCAGAGAAAGAGTAGTAAATACTAAGCTTCCAGCTGCGGTCCGTGCAGGTAACAGTGGTGAGGAAGTGGAACCTGGTAAGGGGGGATTTTGAGGGACGATTCAGAGGGGTAATTATTTATTTAATTTTCCCTCTGCATCGTCTCTCGAAATTCCCCCTTACCTGGCCCCACCACTCCACCGATGTTACCTGCACAGACCACGGCTCTAAGCTTCCTTAAAGACAGAGTCTGACATTTGACCTCTGTCTTTGAATCCACAGCAAATGTGGCAAGATAAGAACAAGATTTAAAGACCTGTTTACAGAAATTGAGCTCTGGTGAAAGAATACAGTACATAGAGTTTGGGCATCGGAAGGGACGAACTCAAGCTGGACAGCCTAAAACAGACAAAGCCAGAAAATAGAAAGCAAGCATATGTGAGTTACACACCATAAAGCCAATGGTAAGCAATGGGTGGGAAGCATTCCCAGGAAGCTTTCTGGATGTCCCCAAGATGTCTTTAGCAAACCAAACAGCTGCACTGTCTGATAGGCTTTGATCTAAAAAATAAAAGCTTTTAAAGCCTTTTGAACCTTTAGGTAGCAAGACATGGCATGAATCAAGATTGTTCCAGAGAGAAATCGCCTTAAGTTAGATTGCATGGTCCCCCCCTTGCCTTGTTCTTTTGAATTTAGGAATGCAAACCAATCAGACGTTGGCAGAACAAAGGAAGTGTACTGGAACATACTGCACATAGAGATGTTTGAGTGTCAAATGGCTATTATTGTTAAATCCTTTAAATCAGACTCAGAGGCTCCTAAACATAACACGCATGCAAATGGTGAGCCTGTGTAGGTTTTGAAGTGGCCAGGAATTTACTCTGAATGAGGTAGGTTCAGTATTAGTCTCGCAGATGCATTCTGGACCATTTTTAGGAGATGGATTGAGACTGCAGACTGGCCGAAATATAAGACATTCACGTGGTCTAATCTAGATGCAAGAGTTAATTGGATGATATTTATGTGAGAATCCCACGAAAGACATGGGAGTACTATTTTTTCCAAATTTTTAGGTGATGAAAGCTTGTGGAAGCCCCACTTGCAAAATGTGGCTTCAAGGAAAGGTAGATATTTATCAAAATAAATGCCCACACTATTTACCATGGTGGAGGGAGGGACAGTGTCCCAGTGACTCAGGCCAACAGGTAGAAGACCAGATCGTGGGTGACTTCCCATACCCACCACCGTCATCTTGTATGAGTTAAGCTTCAGACAAGTGATGCTAACACAGAGACATAAAGAACCAGCACACTATATCTATTGTTTGCCATCTCAAAGCATTTTAGCTGGACGAAGCCCCAAAGTAATAAAATAGATAATTTTTGATGAGGGTGTTGATTTGATAATCTTTGAATGAAAACTACATTTATTATGTAACACTTGAACAAATCACATCATTAATTCTAAAATTCACTCTGTTTATATTCAAGTCTTTCTTTTATTCATCATTTTTGTTAGATATGTAAAGTTGTTTAGTCTCTCTACTGGAAGCTTTATTTTGGCATAGAAATCACCGAAAATGACATCATAGATTATGTGCATTATGCCAAATAGTTAAACCCATGTCGTGTGCATGATGAGTTGTATGACATTTATTTAGATTTCAGTCGGTGAGATAGAGTGTGTGTAAGATGTGTTGCTTCTGCCAACACAGCTGCTCCAAGGGAGCAGGTGATTACAAGTCTTAACTAGTGCCACTCCCATTTTGTATATGAAGACTGTCCAAACTACTCCACAGGTTTTCAACAGCAGGTGACATATAAATTACTATGTGTACCAAAGGAACACACACTCTTATCATCAGAGTATATCTGCACTAACAGATGGCTCCATTGAGGCTTAACATATTCGAGGTGTTGGCAACTTAATTATGGATGGAATTATGTATCTGTCTAAAAATATATTCTCAACTTCTGAAATGCACTAATCAATATGGGATGTTCCTCATCTCTCACCACTCTCCATCTCCCTAAATCTAGGGATAGACTAAAGTGTGTTTTAGTACAGACAAACGCCGAATGACGTAACATAAGTTTAAAGGAAACACACACTTTTGTGTCATTGGGTAAACAGCAGTGGCTGCTCCTCCACTGCATCGCCCCACTGCTTTCAAGCAGTGTGAAGTAGAAACATAAAATGTTAATAACTTTGAGTTATTATCATGTTATGTTTGTGCTGCTTTGCAGATGGATGAGTGGGCAGAGGTGGAGTGGTTTGCCCACTCCTCAGTGCACATGATTGTTTGGCTGGCCCTCTCGGGCTGCCCAAACCTGTCATGCGCACTTTACCTATTCTCCATGCAGGCTGCATTACAGCCTGCGTGGCGAGCATACCCAGGCCCCCATTCCCTGGCTGAGCATTGAACCAGGACGCTCATACCAATCACAATGCTACGTTGTGATTTTCCAGAGGAGCCTGGGTGCTTACCAATCAGAACGCTGCATTGCAGCATTGTGATTTGTCAGTGGGGCCTGGCTGTGCTTCCTGTTCCTCGAGGAGAGCAGGAGCAGAGATGCAGGACCCGTCGGCAAGGTAAGTTTATATTTAATTAAAAAAAAAATGATATTGAGCTCCTTCCCCCCTGTACGACTGCCCCCCCAATCGACACCACCCAACCCCCGCCCACCCCACCACCTCTGAGTCATCTCGGCCGCCATTGGTGAACAGTTTCCCTATTTGAAGGTCAAAAGGGAAATAACATGAAACTCTTGAGAATATTGCATTGATTGAAATCGACAGAGGTTTAAGTGGGTCAGTTAATATCAAAATATAAATGTCACATTTGATCATTTTAAGCTCATTTGTTGTATTTTAAAAATAAATCAGTGTCTACGAATAGTTGTGGATTGTACATGTGGTTACAAATAATATCTATGGCAAACTTTTTTGATATACCTATCATTAGTCTTAAAGAATGAGTAACTGATCTGGAAAACTGCAGTGTATGATTGTATTATCTATAGCCGGAATAATACAAGAAACCAACTTAAAAAATGCCAAAACAAAGCACATTCTACATTTCCCAGATTTCTATGACACTGTGTACATCTTTTTGCAAATCTTTGATGTAGGGTGTTATGTGTTTCATTGAGACTGAAAGAAGGACCTGTTGGAAGGATTCCCCTTTGTGTAGCAAGGTGAGGCCATTTCCTATTTTAAAGAAAAGCACATCTGTGCTACAATATATTTGAAGGTATTCGAATAATGGTTCTGATTTTAAAAACTAGGTCAGAGTTGTGTTAATTCATATAAATATACATACTGGGGTCCAAAGCTTTTCTTAGGCTCTCATGGTGAAGCTGCCAAATGTCAAGGTTGCCAAAAACCAAGGTTACCAAGTCTTAATTTCATTGTGTGCCTGTTTCTTCCACCACCCTGCAATTCCTGCACTTTCTCTGTTCCATTCTTCTATGTTTTTCATCCACGTATCTCATCTTTACCAGGTGTGGCCAGCACAGGGGAGAGTGGTGAGGCAGTGGGGGGTGGGGAGGGCTTGGTGTGGTGGTGGGGATGTCAACAGGCAATGTGATAGGTAAAATGAAATAAAAAAAGAAATACAAGCACTTATTTTCCGTTTGCCGCATCGCTGAGTCGTTTTTTATTTAATTTGACCTATCCCGTTGTCTGTCGACTCCCCCCACCCACAGGGCCGGACTGGCTACCGGGCAGTTTGGAATGCTGTTGAGCTGGGGGGTGATTTCGTTCATGGAGACCTGCGTGTGCTAAACGAAATTCGTTTAGCATTAATTATTTCGAACCACACGCTGGTCTCCATGAACAAAATTAGCCCCCACCGCAGTGAAAGCAGCCCCCAGCTCGGCAACATTCCAAACTGCCCAGTACTCAGTCCGGCCCTGCCCACCCAACCCCGCACCGCCCTCACCCCACCACTCTTACCTGTGCCGGCTGCACCTACTCTTTACAGCATTTTAGTCTTATGAACTTGGTCAACTGATGATGAAAATTAAGTACTCATCCTCATGAATGAGTGCCAGTCAGGGCTGGACTGGCTACCGGGTGTTTTTTCATGCTGCTGAGCTGGGGGCTGATTTCGTTGATGGGGACCTGCATGTGCTGAACGAAATTCGTTTTGCTCTGCTTATTTCACAGCACACGCAGGTCTCCATCAACAAAATTAGCCCCCACCGCAGTGACATCAGCCCCCAGCTCGGCAGCATGCCAAAACGCCCGGTAGCCAGTCCAGCCCTGGTGCCAGTTTCCACCACTTACAACTACTTGCATAAATGAACTACTGGGTCAGAAGCAACATTGCAGTAAATCCATTCACAATAATAAAACTTCCATTCACCTGCCTGTATTTTGACAGACGGGCAAGAGATTAAATATGAGTTTGCAGACCAAAGGGAACAGAGAATATTGCCTTGGCCCGATCGTGTATGATGGAGGTCGTGAATTTAATTCATTAAATACAAACTGCTTCCTTTGTATAACCAAAGGAATGCTTTCTTGTTGTTGGAAACCTTAATAGGTAGTTAAAGACTCATGTAACAAAACAAATTAGCATACATAACTGTTGTGTGCATATTGCTTTTTGCTGTTTTTATTAATGTTTTTCTGTCATTCGCAACATTTACAGTGAAGCACGGTGTATAAATCATCATGGGCATGTTTACTTTCTACACTCAATGCAGAGAATTCATTTTATTCTCATTATAGATATTAAAACGTTTGTACACATTTGTAAGGCGTGAGCATTGCTGTGGATTTCGAGCAAACTATAATGTTACAACAAGTAAAACAATCTCTTTCTTAGACCTTTAGAGCATCCTATTCGTAGATCTATTACACACCGATTTTTTTCTTTTTTTTATCAGATACATATATCACGAAGGTGACCTTGGAATGCCAGTGAAGAATAAATCATTAGATATACAGTTTCTGTAAACACAGGTCATCAAACCACTGTACACAATTCAACAAGACACCTATTAGGAACACATCCGAACAGCCTGTTTCTATCAAGACCCCACCCCAGAGACCCTCTCAGAGAACTGACCGACCTTGAACTACGCAGGTTTTTGCAAGCACAGATAGATAGGACCCCAAGTTGTGTACAAGTGTGGCTCACTGGTTAGTGTGGCTCACTGGTTAGAGCGGCAGACTCTGAAGCAGAGATCAGGCCCAGGACCAGGGTTCAAGTCCCGACGCGGCAGGGTCTTGGGCTCAATGTCTGCGGACTCGATAATTCTCGCCTCAGCGCTTACTCTAATCATGGGTCCCACACTGCAACTCTGGGCAATGGCTTGCTTAATCTCCTCAACGGCCCCTACAACACTGGGATGCCTAGCTACACCTTGGGGGTGCCCAGTAGGGGCATCTCACAGGGAGAGCCAGGAAGGGTTCCACAGCGTTATACAGCGCCGGGACGCCCCGTTGGGGCAGCTATGTGCTTTACAAAATACACTACATTTACATTTTACATTTACATTTTACACATGCTGCACTCCTCAACATCACTAATTAGCTATGTTGTTGGCATCCACCCATAGGAGCATCCAGGAATATTACACGCTTAGCACATGTGGTTGAAGTTGGTGGAGGGTGTATTTCATCATTAACATGCTAATGGCACAGCACGGGCATTTTATAAATTGTGTCGTTCAGATTGATTGGGGATGAGCACAGAATATTTCGGGGCAAAATGCAGCCTTACTGAAGCATAGTTTTCTACCATTCTCTTGAATAATCTGGTACTGTAATCTTTTAACGCATTCTAGTAACTTGCCGATTTGTGTTGCATTTACTTTCTGGTAGATTTAATTAACAGAAACAAGTTCTACTTTTTGCTCAATAACTGTAGCTGGCTAGCAAAGTACTTATACGAATTTGAGAGCTATGTGTATCTGGTTGGAACCACACCTTCTAATTACGTCTTTGTGATACGTCTTCACTAGCTTTGGCACATTTTATTCTCTTTCTCAAAGTGCATAGGTACTTGCTGGATCTATTTTCATGGGACATTTCCTAGCCAGCATGTATCCCCATCAGCAGATCTGATGGTTTCTTGTAGCGATTCATAAAAAACATTCAGCAAAATTGGTCTGCTACATTTGAAGTGACCTGCAAGTCACAGGTCTGACTCCTGGTAGCACCTACTGAGACATTCATTTTCCCAAGACTGGCATTGTGAACTTTAGTGCAGTTCTGATAATGTGTGGTTGTCATTAGTAAGCAATCAAAATACAGAAGAGGTCTCCACCCGAATTGAATGAAAAGGCGCTAATAAAGTCGCCAAGAATTAATTCTCCCTCCCAGCAAGCACAGGCCTAAGAGCAAAGATAAAACGTATTCATGGGTTAATTTTAGTCAGCATTTATTCCCAAAATTAGTTATTAGATATTTATTAATACAATATAACACAAAAAATGAGAAAATTGTAAAAAGCATATCCCCACAAATCAATTATGCAAACATTCAAAACAAAACACACTCATCACACAGTCATTCCCATTCCTCCTGATCCTAAAGGATCCTAGCATTCCAGCAAAAAGGGTAAAAATATTCAAAAAGAAAGAGAAAACCACAATAATAAATGACAATGGGTATCCTACATATATGTTAGTTTGTCAGAATATTAGAGAGAGATCAGTTTTCAATAACTCTAGGATTCATTCAATGAAAATTATAGAGTCCAGAATACTGACATAAATATGAACAAAATACAAACATAAAACAATTAATGCAAGTATATGTATGTGGTCACTCCAAGGATTTTCTTTGTAGCGGTGCCGACGCGCGTTTCGGTGTATGACCTATTACAGGTCTCACCTTCCTCAGGGCAGGTGTCTCCGTAGAGACAAATGTGGGGAATACCTTCATTGCGGACACAGAAAAAACACGGTTGCAGGTCAGAGCACAATAGGATGACAACACAATGAAAAGCTAAGACGGATGCAGGGAACTGAAAGTACAGAATCACAGAGTGGAAATAAATTCCACAAGAAAGATGATGGAGGTATAGGATTCAAAAGGCAAAACTGCAGGCAGAATCCAGGTTAGTGGAAGATCAGGGTCACCTAGTAGGAGAAATCAAAAGGATTAGGTGAGCAGCAAGCAGCAGGCAGATATCAGGACAGGACTTCAGACGGATGAGACGAGCATTCCAATGCAAGCAAATAAGGGAGAATCATAAGCAGGGTGCTGGGAGGTCAGAAGAAATCCCATGGTCCCCGGGGTCCAATGACATATAATCAGGTGATAAGCGATCAGGCCCCTGTGGGCGTCTAGGTTTCAGGCATAGTGATATGAAGCCCATTAGTAAGCATCCTAGCAGTAGAGCTGCTACTGGACAGGGGTGGTGGGGCGGAGGGGAATGAAAGAAATGGACTTACCTGGAACGCACGACCGGCCGGCCACCACCTCTCCTCCGTCCATCTTCCTTCTTACTTACTTCTTACTTCACCATCTCGCTCCTTCCTTTCCCGGCCAAAGTCATCGAGAAAGCTGTCAACAACCAGCTTGCCGCCTTTCTCGAAAGCAACAAATCCCTCGACCCCTCACAATCCGGATTCCGAGCCAAACACAGCACTGAGACCGCACTCATCGCAGCAACAGACGACATCCGAACCCTACTGGACAATGGAGAAACAGTCGCCCTCATCCTCCTTGACCTCTCCGCAGCATTCGACACAGTCTGCCATAGCACCCTATTACAGCGCCTCAGTAACATCGGTATCCAAGGAAAAGCACTGGATTGGATCACCGCCTTCCTCACCGGTAGAACTCAGAGAGTCAGGCTCCCTCCTTTCAAATCAGAGGCCTCTGAAGTCATCTGCGGCGTGCCGCAAGGATCATCACTCAGCCCCACCCTCTTCAACGTATACATGAGCCCCCTCGCAGCCATCGTTTGCCAACACAATCTCAACATCATCTCCTATGCTGATGACACCCAACTGATCCTCTCACTCACCAAAGACCCTAACACCGCCAAAAACAACTTACACGAAGGAATGAAAGAAGTAGTCGAGTGGATGAAGCACAGCCGTCTGAAACTGAACTCAGACAAAACAGAAGTCCTTATCTTAGGAACCTCCCCCTCCGACTGGGATGACTCCTGGTGGCCAGAGGCCCTTGGAAAAGCACCCATCCCGACGGACCACGCACGGAACTTGGGCGTCATCCTGGACTCCTCACTCTCAATGACCAGACAAGTCAACGCTGTCTCTTCATCCTGCTTCAACATTCTTCGCATGCTCAAAAAAACTTTTCGCTGGATCCCCACCGAAACTAGAAAAACGGTCACTCACGCACTTGTTACGAGTCGCCTGGACTACGGAAACACCCTATACGCCGGTTCCACCGCAAAACTCCAGAAAAAACTCAAACGCATCCAGAATGCCTCAGCCAGGCTCATACTTGATATCCCACGTAAAGAACACATCTCTGGTCACCTGAAAAACCTCCACTGGCTCCCTGTGAATAAGAGAATTACCTTCCGCCTACTAACCCACGCACACAAAGCACTTTACGATCTCGGACCCGAATGCCTCAACACACGAATGTCTTTCTACACCCCCTCCCGTCAACTACGTTCCTCCAACCAAGCCCTGGCCACTGTTCCCCGCATCAACAAAGCCACCATGGGAGGTAGATCCTTCTCCTACCTGGCAGCCAAAACCTGGAACTCTCTCCCCACTCACCTTCGGCTTACTCAGAAGCACCTAGCATTCAGAAAGCAACTTAAAACTTGGATATTCGACAAGTTTTTTTCACCTTCCTCAAGCGCCTTGAGACCCTATGGGTATGTAGTGCGCTATATAAATTTTTTGACTTGACTTGACTTGACTTGACACAGGCTTCCATGAGCGCACACAGGCTTCCATGAGCCAATCACAACGCTGCAACGTAGCATTGTGATTGGTCTGAGCTCCATGGTTTGGCGCTCACACGGGGACAGGGAGCCTGTGCATGTTCCTCACCAGGCTGTGTAATGCAGCCTTGTTGGGGACATGAAAAGTGCGCATGACTGTTGGGTTAGCCCAAGAGGGCTGGCCAAGCAGTCATGCCCTCTTAGCGAGTGCAAACGACTCCTCCCCCTGCTCTGGCCAGTCCTGCCTCGCTACTGACTGCAATATGAAAAATAAAATGATAATAACAATCCGTTATTATCATAAATAATTTCCATTTGAGAAGTAGGACGATGCTCCTCTGTCTTAGCGGAGGAGCCACCACTGCATCCTAGTCCCCAAAGAAGGTTTAGAAATAGGTTAAACATAGTAATTTAATCACTAAAAGTCAGTAGGATTTTGTCAAATGACAATAGCCTGAACACCTTCTACTACTATGGGTGCGTCAAGGATCAGAATAAAAGTACAACCAATTAATGTATCTCTAATAGCAAAGGTAGTCATCTTTCTAGTAAGAAAATGCACCTTCATAATTCTAAGGTTAAAAAAGGATTATAGTAAAGTTTTAATTACAAAAGACAAATGTTATTTTCTCCAATGCCAATAATATCATGAGGTGCCTGTTTCTAACTGCTGGTACTATTGGCAGGATTTGTAAAGAACAACCGAAATGGCAAGTAGGGAACACAACAATAGAGTGCTGGTCACTTTTTCAATGCAGTTGAAAGGGTATCCACTATACCTGAATAACACGAGAGATACCAAAAGTCTGTATACAGGAACCTAAATAGTGTTCAATCTGTAAGACAAAACCACAAGGTTAATGTACAAAGTATGACAAACCTAACTGATACGGATGTAAAGAACAGGAGAAGAAATGTATGCAAAGACACCCTACTCAGTGCTCTGAAAAATACCCATCAGCCCGCTCATTAGCGGAACATCGTCATCTGGGTGGTTGGTTGAAAATTGTGGTGTCCAGGATGCCCTTCCTCAGGAACACCTGAGGCTAGCAAACCTTGGACCACTCTGTTGACCCTCAACCATTAGAGATGACCAAATGCAGGTTGCAAAAAAAGGGGGGTATTAAGTTGCAGTGCTCAGAATATTGTGAAAGAAATGAGAAAAAGGATGAATTGTAATCCAAGTGTGTTAAAATACCTAACTTGATGTCATATAAAGAACTTTAATGGTCTGACCATCAAGGTGGTATGATTAAAATGCAGTGTGAGAAAATAGCATGCAAGGAATTGCTATTTACCATGATAGTGAACTGGTAATTTTTTCTCATTTCTTTCACAATATTCTGAGCACTGCAACTTAATACCCCCCTTTTTTTGCAACCTGCATTTGGTCATCTCTAATGGTTGAGGGTCAACAGAGTGGTCCAAGGTTTGCTAGCCTCAGGTGTTCCTGAGGAAGGGCATCCTGGACACCACAATTTTCAACCAACCACCCAGATGACGATGTTCCGCTAATGAGCGGGCTGATGGGTATTTTTCAGAGCACTGAGTAGGGTGTCTTTGCATACATTTCTTCTCCTGTTCTTTACATCCGTATCAGTTAGGTTTGTCATACTTTGTACATTAAACTTGTGGTTTTGTCTTACAGATTGAACACTATTTAGGTTCCTGTATACAGACTTTTGGTATCTCTCGTGTTATTCATTACTAAGTTGGGGGACAAGATACCAACAGGTCTTGAAACAGTACTCCCCTCAGGCCCCCTTTTTCACTGCTTGTTATTTGATATCCACTATACCTCACTTCCTTTCGGACGTTTGTTATTAAGATTGAATTCTGCACTACAAAGGTGTTGAACCTGACAATTTTGGCATTTTTTCCTCCCCAAGTTACTTCCTTCAACCCTCCTGTTTGCTGATTTCATTTTTACTGGCTTTAGAGCTCTTCACATGTTACAATTGTTTGGCAGTGCTAACATGCTTGTGCTTTCTCCTAAAGACATGGTAGAATAGGCGGATACTGAATTGGCATTAATATTTTACTTGTAAGTCCCTAATAAAGTGTCACTACTGGTGCCTTAGGGTCGTAAATGAAATGTTACTAGTGGGCCTGCAGCACTGATTGTGCCACCCACTTAAGTAGCACTTTAAGCAAGTCTCATATCTGCCATTGCAGGCTGTGTGTGTAGTTTAAACTGCCATTTTAACCTGGCAAAATAAACGTTTTGCCAGGCCCAAACCTTCCTTTTTATAACATATAAGTCACCCCAAGAGTAGGTCCTGGACAACCTAGAGTGTAGGGTGCAGTGTCTCTTAAACTCTTAAATTAGTTTTTCACTACTGAAAGACCTAACTCTCCAAAAGGCTGTTGGAGTTACCTTGTTACAACTCATAAGTGATAGTATCCAAACTGGGAGTATGTAACCAGTTCATGTTTGGTGTCTTTGGAATTGTAATGAAAAAGCCTCTCTCATGGTTGAGTTGGATTTTTAATTGCAATTTTGAAAATGCCAATGTTTGAAAGATAGCATTTTCCTGCTCAATTATTGCCTGCAGTCTCTCTCTGTGTCACATGACTAGGTGTAGTTGGCAGCTGGGCTTTGTATATTCATCCTAGACAGTCACTCACAACAGACACACAATAAAGAGCTTAGGTGTGCCGTGATTGGCCATCACTGTAAGGATGGGAAGGCAGAGCTGGGCACAGCCCTACTTACACTTCAATAGGCTTTGTCCTGCCTCCACACAAAGGGCTGCATACCCCCCGTGGTAAGTCTGAAATCATGGCCGGGAGGTACGATGCCTTTGAACTTCAAAGGGAAATCTCTAGAAGCTTTTGCCACTTCAAAGGAAAGGCCAGGTATAAATATTTAACTCAGACACAAGCACTTCAGTACACTTGTGGATAACCTGCCAGGAAGAAGGACTACTGTGCTGCTGAAAGCAATGCAAGTCTACTGGATTGCTGCTCTGAAGGACTTCTGCCTTGCTGTGTTGACCTCTTGCCTGGATGAGAACAACTAGACCTACATAGGTTGAACCTAGGACCCAAAAGTGAATGCAAGGGCTAGTTTGCTGACCTCCTGATTGAAGCTTCAGGGCAGAAGACTCCAACAACCCTGATGCAAAACCTGGTGTCTGGCATCTGTGAGTACTATCATACCAAGCAAGCCCACCCCAGTCCTTGACCCTTGGAAGTCGGCCTGAAGGTGCTCTGCCAGCACATATGTGGATCCTGTAGAACAGATGCATCTCCTCTGTTGTGCGGTGCAAACCCCAGCAGAACCGATGCATTGCCTCTGTTACGGGGGTTCTTCAGGTGCACGGACTCCGCCTTTACCCTACAGCATGCATCAGAACCGCTGCTGTGTGAAGCTTCTGTAAAGTGGGCACTCGCATCACAAATCTCTCTTCGATGACAGCCTCGAAAATGACGCATATTATCACATCCTCGCAGCTCCTCAGACCGATGCATCACATTGACTACATGATGCATCACCTCGACTGCACGATGCATGTTCTAGTCAACACAATCCCCTTCAATGATGCAAGATCTCACATCACAGCTCCGCAGCTCTTTGGAACCGATTAAGTCTTTCAACTCACAACACACCGCAAACACAGGTGCTCTTGTTCAGCTGGCCTACCTGTGTCCCTGTAGCTGGTCCGCACTCCAATGCGGGCGGCCTGAACTTGTCATTTTGCCCTGGTCCGGCATGACCAGATATCCACTGTTGGCAGTTTGTACTCTCTGGAGCTATTTTTACACAAACAATTAAATTGCATTTCTCCAGTTCTACTGATTGCATTTTTGTCATTTTTGTCTTAATTTATTCAGTAACATTTACTCTATTTGTCAAAATTGGTTTTTTACTTTCTTTATAATGTAGTTTCATGTTATTACTGCTTCAAGTGCTACATAAATATTTAACAAATTGCCTCTAAGTTAAGCCTGACTGCTCAGTGCCAAGCTCCCATAGGGTTGAGCATGTCAATTTGGTGTTTGCTTGTGGCTCCCCCTGACAAGGATTGTGGTTCTGCTTGAGTACAATTTCAGCCCCCGCTACCAGTACCCCAGTTTCTTATGACTGTATTAACAGTAGCCAGACAATGTAAAGCCAGATGGTGTGGAATGTCACAGGTGCCCTTCTGTAGACAATGGTGCTGGAATATGGACTGGTGAATGATGGCCGAGAGGAAGAGATATAAAAACAGTGTGTATGTGCGAAACTATGCCAGAATATGGGGTGGATGGTGGAATCCCATGGTCTATCTTTGAAAGAGCTGATAGAAAAGGCTCTGGTGTGAAGGAAGTATGCGTATGATTAGTACATAATACACTGTTTGCTGCTGCAACCACCCAGATGAAAGACGTATTGTCAAAGCACAATCTCATTTGGCTTTAGTTACTTATAAAATCAATAAACAGAGTTTAAAGAAAGGATTGTGTTTGCAGTTTGGGGACACAGTTTTTCATGGATGTCATTTAGTGGAAGCCAAAGGTAGTATATTCTTGCCCTGTGTTTCACATTGGTACCCCTGGCACTGCCTCTTCTACCCCTAATGCCAGGGCACCTTAAGACTGAGAAAAAACACAAAGTAAACTGAGCTCTATGAGTCCTGTCTACTGTTTGCACTTTCTATGCCTTGCCCTTCCCCTATCTTTTTGTCAGCAGTCTGAGGCTGTTGCGTGAATAAGGGTGGGACCATGCGTAGTGAAAGGTGCATGATGTCACTTTTAGTACCTCATTTTGGGAAATTGGCATGCATTATTTTTATCACTACTCCATTTGCACTTCCTCCAATTAAATCTCAGCTACTTTTTCAAATCTAAGAAAGCCAGTGTTTAAATATATAATTTACATTAACACTACATTTTTCCTTTCAATCTTATTTTAGATTTATTTGTGTGATTCCCTCTTAACAATAACATATTTGGAAAGTTTACCAAGAGAAGTATTTTCAACTGGTTCTTACTACATTGCAGCACATTTCTAAATACCAAAGTCACGTCATTTTTGGCTGCTAAATGACAAAGAATGTTTGACTTATTATACCTTACCTATAACATGATTACAAGAAGCCCTGCCTTTATGTTAAATGTTATTTTGTAATTATTTTATGAAACAATTTGCAAAGTAATTTCAATGACGGGAAAATAATCATGATTCCATTATTGTTAAAATTTAGTAAAGATCGAAAAAGATAACACAAACAAACTCAATGGATGTGATTATGTTAGGAAGGAGAGAATCTACATATACAATCTTAACCATTGACATATGTAAACATGATCACACCATATGTGAATAAACAGCATTTAACATCGGCGTATGGGTTGTACAATGTGACATAGGCAAAACCTTGACACCACCTTGGATAGGCTTTTCATTTAACTTAACTTAAATCAATTTAGGTTTTGGCATTAGCATAATAGTAAGCCCATCATTTTGTTAATTGAGTTTAATTTAATTTAGAGCTAGGTTTAATGTAATGTATTGGGATTTATTGATGGAAGGTTCAAGTGATGAGTCAAAGTTATAGTCATTGCACTGTTACACATGGGAGATGAAGTAATGTAAGGTTACAGTGATGGTAAAGTAGTAATGGTAAAGGGGAGTAACAATGGTTGGAGTGATTACATACAACCAACCCTGACTTAAACCCAAAGAAAGCTTTTCTCAATCAACCAATATCAATTCCGGGTTTTGATGATGTGCTGTCCCCAGTTCACACTGCCCCTTACAGAACCTGATCGTTCAAAATGCTATTTCAAAGAACGGAGTAGGATGGAAATATTTAATACCATGTACCTCTGCATGGCTATACAGCTGAATACATATTTGGCCACACATTGCCTGTTTTGAATTTAATCTGATTGCCTCTGTGCTTAATTGGAGTGGGAAGGTGGTTTGGTGGTAGGCTCTGGCACTACTTTTTGGAGCATTCTAAGCAAAGACCCTTGGTATGACAGCCGCAACTTATATATCTTTTGTAAGTTAATACCCCCCGCATTCTGTTTTTATTTAGATATGAAGTGGCTCTAGTGTTGATCTGGAAGCAAAAACCCAATGTGGGGGATTATGTTTACAGAAAGGACAGGTCGGGTAGCGAATGAAACACAAAGTAAAAACATACAATCCATGGGAAAAAAACTCAGAATGGGGGACACCGTTAACTGCCAAAATATATTTTAGTCGTGGTGGTCACACCAAGGGTCTTTGATTAGAATGATTGTGTGAGTGGAGGGTGCCCTTGGTATATATTACCTCTTTTGCTCCCCTTTTTAGGTCGACCTGAGCCAGCACACAAGCGCTGCTCTGCGAAGATCTGAGGTAGTTCCGTACGGAGAGAAGCTTCACTCCACCCTTATTTTTGATTGGTTTGTGTCTTTGTCCTTCGTAAATGCTGGTGTCTGATATATTATGAGGCTAATTAGTCCCTCCTTAGAACTGTCATGTCGTCATTTGTATTCTCCCATGGCTACTGGCCCCTTTACTTGGTTGTTACACAGTGCATGCATTATTTTCTGTAATGAGTTCTCCTACTGTACGCACGACGACGTGCCCAGCCAGGACAATGGTGGCACCAATTTTCCAAGTGCCACACTTTATTTTTATTTGCAGCTTCAAAGCTGCATCTGCTCCCCCTCCCGCTACCAGTGCTCCTCCCACGTCTTCATCAGCGGCAAAAGCCTCTTCCGGCCATAGTGATCAGCCGCTGAGCTGGGCCCCGACCTCCCGGCCTCCCCTCCTCCCCTGCAGCAGCTGATCAGCTGCCCATGTGGCTGCCAGGAACCCGATTCGATGCAAGTGAGTACTGATTTTGTTAAATTTAAAAATCAGCTTATTTACTTACATAGACTCGCAAATGGTACACTTATGCCATCTTCGCTTCGCTGCACTAGGAATACCATAGATTCATAAAACACCAGGCATGTTAGATCCTTTGTAGAAGGCATGCGGGCTACAAGACACCATGTTCCTGTTCGTGCCTCGAGAAGATTCCACTCTAGAATCATTAAAGTTTGTGCTTGAGTGATGAGCACACATGTAAACTCTGGCAGTATAGCTTCAAGCTGCCAACAAATATACTCCAGTGCCCCGTTATCCTACTGTGTTTCACACCCAACGCCACCGTGTATAAACCACTTTAAATAGGATCCACCCCTCCATGGAATACCCATAGTGAAAGGCAATAGGCTAGGCAGTCCATGCTTTCAACATTTGGTTTGACTGCCCCGTTGAGTATTGGGCCCAAAAAGATGAAGGCTTTCCTCAATGGCATGCGACTTGACTCGGCTGCTTTGAAACATCCAGCAGGCATTAAAATATTTGTAAACAACAGTTTATGAACATACAGAGCAACGGATACAAGGAGAAACATGAAAAAGAGTCAGAGGCCTAATATTTCATGTACTATGCATTGTGCCACTTTCGGTGATGTTATTGAAATAAAAAGTTGTGTGGTGTAATCCTTGTGAGGCCCTGAATTATGCAAATTCATAGTTCAAAATATCATGAAAACTTGAACGCTCGGCCTAAGCCTCAAAGAGAAAGGTACATGTTAACAGTTAATATTATACTGTATTTCTAAAAATGCTGGACTTTTTAGTTTTACTATCCAACGCATAAAGGCAGGTACCCCATTTCAAACAATAAACCAGGACTGGAGTTTCGGCATTGCACCAGTTTTCTTAATCAACTGCTCCTGATAAAGTGTCACTCGCATTGGGCATGTAGATACTACTCTGCAAACATGAATTTGTCACACTAATCCATGACTGTTGTCCATAATTAAATGAGAGAGAGAGAGAGAGAGAGAGAGAGAGAGAGCTTCGCCACCCCCTCTACGAGCTGTGAGGAGATTTCTATGGCTTGAAGTCAAATATTTAACTCTGCTTCCTGTCACTATTCCAGTGTTTGCTGTGGAGATGGTTTCGGTTTCTAAACCACGCTTCCTTGCTCACTCCCGCACTGTCCACAGCACAGCGGGGAAGAAAGGCCTCACAGCAGAATTACCCATGATTCCATGCACTACTGAGCACCTGACTCCACTCCCGGGCTTTCCTTCTCGAAGTATAACTGGTTCTGACGATTGTGCTGAGCTCAAAGACTTCAACTCCTTAAAGTTGTTAATAAAAAGCCCAGGTAGATTGTAACTACTTCATTAGCGACCAGAGCCTGTTGGCATCTCTAGGCACCTGCATTAAGTTCTCAAAGCATCTTATCCCTAGTACAGCAGTATGCAGTAAAAGAAGCATGAAAGGTTCCTTTCTGCAGTTTTGCAGTAACACAAATGATTATTTTTCTAAAAGTGTAAATAAGTTCAAACTGCAATCACAGTCTCTACAGATTCAGTACAAGGGCAACACATGAACTGCAGGAAAATCCCAGTGAGTCCAAGAACTGTTCTAGTAATGTAACAATATACTTTTTCTGTTTCTTAACCTTGAAAAAATGTCCCATCCCCCATATTGAGTGCAGAAAGCTGACAACAGCACATCTCTGTTACAAGTCATCTGTACTAAAGCCACCTGACTGCCGGTTTTCAAAAGACTGTTTTATTAACAAGAACACCACCTCTAATACCACCACCACCAATACCACCACCACTACTACCAATACCACCACCATCAATACTACAACCTCCACCACTGCCACCACCACCAATACCACAACAACCACCAATACCACCACCACCAATACCAATACCAATACCACCACCACCACCAATACCACCACCTCAGCACCTCTCGATCACTAGTAATAGCAGGGGCACTGTATGAGGCCAGAGCTGCAGCCGAGACCATCCTTCCATGCCTGCCATAAAGCACAGCCCGTCCTGCACCAGGATGTGAAGCCAGGGCCCTACTATGGCTGGAGTGTGTTTTATTAGGCCAAAGATAGCAAAGATATTACGCAATACCACACTGCACACTCAAATCACAGAGTGGGCAGGAACTGGCCCCCTCACACTTCCTCCTGAACCGCGACAGTGAAATCACAGAGCAACATTTTTTGGAGCGCTTTGTTAGTGTTTATAGCTCGGATCATATGTAACTCTCACTTCACACTTTATGTCTGTGTAAATTACAACACTTCACTGCACTATTTATCACTACTTTGAAGACGTCGCAGGCCGGTCTCTTCCTCTGATATTTACAATTTAACAAGAGGTTGGAAAAGCCCTTAATTGCAATGCAATAGGTCTCGGATTTGCTAGAGTTTAAGCTATTAGTATTGTAAATGACAATGCCTTTTATTTATGTTTTAAAACACAAAACATAAATTAAAGGCCTTGTCATATACAATGCAAATAGCTCAAACTCGTGTGAATGCGAGACCTATTGCATTGCAAATGCTTGTTTGTATATTAACACATTTTTGTAGAAAAGGGCCTATTCATTTGCCACAGAGAAAGAGAGATAAATGCATAAAAGGGAGAAAAGAGGAAGATGAGAAATATTAAATAGTGACAAAAGGTGACAGGAGGGACTTAACCTGCAAGAGTAAGTTAAAGAAACAGTAAGTGTTGGATGGTTCAAGAGACGGGCATGCGGTGGAATCAAGATTAGGCAGCTTTTTAATATAGCAGCCCTGGCATTTGGCAGTGTAAACAGCACGCTCCAAAGAAGATCTGAAAAAACATTGCACTTATTTTGTTTGAATATTAAGCACTGGTTTGCCTTCAAATAATTTAAAGACATTCAAAGTACACAGAGCTGCATTTAGATCCTACAGAATAACTTTAAAATACACAGAAATATAGCTCACATCACTTCTGCTCTTTTCTCTCTCTTGTTTTCAATTTTGTAAAAGAGGTTGAATGCTACAAAGCCCCCTCCTGCTTTTCAAGGAAAGTAAGGAATAATATACTGCCATTTATTATCTCAAGTTTAGGCTTAAGAAAACATATTTTCACAAACTATATTTATTAAATTTGCTTCCAGCTTAAACCACAATATTAAAGAGAAAGCAACACGTACAAGAAGGTAAAATGAAACATGTAAAATAACCTGCAGCAAGATTCTCCTTCATCTGCCAAGACATTTTGTCACAATACAGTAGCAAAACACCATACTGGGCCGTGAGTAATAAAAAAATGATTTCCATATTTATTAAAGATATTGATACTGTATCTCGTTGATATTTCACAGTAAGAGTGTCAGTTTAATGACAGCTAAGCTAGCAATAAAACCAGCATTTTTAAGCTGGGTAAGTGAATGAAGACAGATTAAACTCCAGCAAACCCCAAGAAATATGATGAGATAATGCCATGCAAAAGCTCAGTTTTATCGCCTAATTTTATTGCTCAGATCTGTTCTTCAGAGAACGGTGAGGCATTCAACAATACATGAATTGCTGCACGGTAGTTTGCTATGAAGAATTCTCACTGTTGCACAAAACAGATCAGTTGAGGTTTTATTGTACTATAGTTGCATCTATGTAGCTCTTCATACCCCTGGCAATGATCCCAAGTGCAGATGTGGATGGGTAGCAAACTTCTCTGTGGAAGTGATAAAGTGTGTGTCTGTTCTAAGCCACCTCACTCCAGGTCATTAAGGACGCTTTCTTGAGATTTTCATCTGCAAATCATTGATTTCAGGTATGCTAGTCTAATTAGCAAATTTGGAGGCAAAGCAAGACTACAGCGCCAGTGCTTAATTTGAAAAAAAACATGAAGTGCCAGAGACCATGCTATTGTGCAATGGTTCACTGAAGCTGGGACAACCCATGTCACGTTTTAAATGCAGGTTCATGTTCAAATGTTATCCCTTTTTTAAATGCTATATTCAAACATACACACACAGTGCTGTCAAGTGGTGGATTCTCATAAATATGTGCCAGTGTTTACAAATAAGTACTGGATCTGAGCACCGGAAAACACCAGCTCAAATTGAGCACTGTCCAGCACCCAGAATGCAGTATGTTATCACACATAAACTCCTAGACTAGAAGCACCACAGCACTCTACTAGGCATCACTCGACTCTACGCCACTGCCCTCTACACCACTGTACTCTACACTACTCTATATTATGCCACTGCACTCTATGCCAATGCACTATATGCCACTGCATGTTATCCCACTCTACTGTGAAACACTCTATGCCACTGCACTTTATGCCACCGTACTCTACTCTTTACCACCCTATGCTATGCTGATTCATTCTATGCCACTGCACTCTACACCACTGCACTCTGTGCCACTACACTCTGCACCACTGCACTCTAATCTACCCCACTTTATGCCATTCCACTCAACACCACTACACCTTATGCCAATACTCTCTAAAATACTCTAATTTGCACCTCTCTACTCTAAGCCATTGCACTCTAATCTGCACCACTCTACGTCACTGGACTCTTTATCACTGCCATCTTTTCACTTTATCTGCACCACCTCACATCACTTTTCTTCACTGCACTTTATGCGACTGTACTCCACAACTCTCTACTCTTCACCACTCTACCCTGCGGTGCTGCATTCTATGCCACTGCACTCTAATCTGTACCACTCCAGTCTAGACCACTGAACTCAACGCCACTCAACTCTGCACCGCACCATGCCACTGCATTTTATGTCCCTGCACTTTATGCCACTGTAGTCTACGACAATCTACTCTGCACCACTCTTCTCTATGCCACTGTACCGTATGCCACTGCACTTTAAGCTATTCCACTGTATTCTATGCCACTGAACTCTGCACCAGTGCACTGAATGCCACTTCACTCTATGCCAATAAACTTGATACCAATGTACTCTAAGCTACTCTACTCTGTACCATTGCATACTATGCCACTGCATTCTGTGCCACTCTACTCTACCCTGCAATATTGAACTCTATGCCATTGCATTGTATGCCACTGCCCTCTATGCCACTTTAATCAACTTTACACCACTCTACTCTATGCCACTGCTCTCCGCACCACTAAACTCTACTCTGCATCACGCTACACCACAGCAATCTATTCTGCACCACTCTACTCTATGCCACTGCTCTCTACTTCACTCTATTTAGTGTCACTGCACTCTACACCACACTACTCTGCACACTCTGCTCTACACCACTGCCCTCTATGCCACTTCATTTTACTCTGCACCTCTCTACAATTCTGCACTCTATACCATACTACTCTGCTCTGCACTACTCTACTCTACACCACTGCACTCTTTGCAACTGTACTCTACTCTGCACCAGTCTACTGTATGTCACTGCACTCTATGTCACTGCACTGAACTCTATGTCACTGCACTCTACTCTGCACTACTGTACTCTACGCTGCTGCACTCCCTGCCACTCTACTGTACTCTGTATCACTGCACTCTATGCCACTGCACTCTACATCATTGGACTTCAGTCTGAACCACTCTACTCTATGCTATTGCCACTCTACGTCACTCCAAGCCTCTCTACTCCTCTCCACTATATGCCACTCCTCTCTACGCCACTCCACTGCACTGTACACCATGCCACTCCACTCCACTCTACTCCATGCTATTGTACAACATGGCTAAACAACATTGGCAAAGCCAATAGCTCTCACTTATTATTTTTGTTGCTGCCACTTTGTCATTTCTGAAGCAAAGGAAGTGAGATTTAGGTTTATACATGGTAGTTTATGGATGAACTGAAAGCACACAAATGTGGTTTGTCAAATATAGGAACCATTTTATTGCCATGTGTAAGTGCAGCATATAGTATTGCAGCAAGCACTGCGTTACTGCATGTAGTGGAGCAAAAGAGAGTGAGAGATAGCTGCAGACGTGGTTGTTCTGCTGACCATCCTCCTCCTACCATATTATACCATGAGCTACGTTTTTTGCTGTTGGTATATATATATATATATATATATATATATATATATATATATATATATATATATATATATATATATATATATATATATATATATATATATATATATATATATATATATATATATATATATATATATATATATGTGTGTGTGTGTGTGGGTGTGTGTATGTATGTATTTGCTCCCTCCTATACATACAAAGGAAGCTGATTGCCTTCTATATTTATGTGTAAGCATCCATGAAAAACCCTGGGAGTCTTAATCATGAAGACATGTATGATCAAGCTTTCAATACCTTCAATAATTTTTGGTTGAGGGGCTATTTTCTCTAAGATTTTGAAAGTGAGTACGTAGAGGCCTGACTACGAAAGGATCGGCCACCTTCAAACTCTTTCGTATTTTCTGCAAATCTGTATAATGCGCCAAAAATGATTTCCCCCGAACGTGACTAGCTGTTCACGCACTTTTAAAGAGCACATGCACTTTGACAGACGCTCTTGAAGATGCACTTGTGCAAATGCCTCTATACATTTGAACAACCTGCAGTTATGCTGCAATATCCAGTTGTCTGGTCTTCCTGCTCCTTTATCCAAAAGTCCACAGCAGAGCAACAGGCTCAAACCTGTAAGAAGAACCAAGACATGACACAACCAGTGTTTTTGATGGTTTGGCAATGGGCTCCAATTGGTGGAGCCTTTATTTCAAAGGAAACATTAAAAAGGATTGCTCTTTGTTACCCAAGCTTAGCAACACTCAATAACTCACAGGGACCCCAAACTGTTAGTTCTTTTGTGGCCTGACATAAATGTGTAGTTTATGGGCTGAACTTTTAGCAGTCGAGTAAACAGCGTTTTCTAGTAAAGATTAAACATCTGCATGAAATGAAGTTGAACATATTTTCTTGCTTTTATGAGGTACAATCTCAATTGTTTTACTGCTGCTGTCATATCGGGTTCTTCAGCAGTGCTCCAGGCAGCTCAGACCCATGGCCTGCAGTTGCTTCTGATTTACAAAGGCTGCCACTTTAGCCCACATTGCTGTTCCAGTCAAGGAGCCGGAAGACCGAGCAGCTGTGGGGTCATACAGATAGAGGGCCATCTCTGAAACAGCATTTTTTAATTTGGCTATAAAACAAGGTTGATAAGAAACTGTATATACACTATGGTTCTTAAATATGTGTCTGCCTGATATTCAAATCTGTTTTTTGGTGGGTGATATGATTATCAAAAGAATCCCAAAGAGTTTATGGGAGGAAGAGCTCTGGTAAGTAGCAGTTTATATGATGTGTTTACTTTTTGCTTCAAGCATATGACTTGTTATCAGTTTCTTCTTGGAGTGGGGTTTGTTAGAAGTCATGCTGCAGCTCTTTGGCAAAAAGGTTTTTGCAAGCTAAGCAGTTTGAATAATCCAGTAATGGATTGAACGTGCCTCACAAAGACATGTGTTAATACATTATGAAAGGCACCATCCCCGAGACCTATTGAAAGAGATGACTGGGTTATTTGCTCAATGAAATACCTCTTCACTGGAAACATCAGTCATTCGACTTGCGCCTGATCCACCAATGGTTCTAGAGCTGACAGAAACATGGCTGCTGGGCTCTGGATTTCCATCACCCCCAGACATTGCAACATCATGAACACCATGTAAATGTAAATGTAGTTGAGCTTATATAGCGCACGGCTACCCGCAGTGGGTGTCCCGGCGCTTGCTTAAGGAACCCGTCCTGGTATTCCCCTGTGTGATAGCCCCAGCGGGTATCCACAAGGTGAAAGCCAGGCATCCCGCCGCAAGGGGCCGTTGTGGAGATTAAGCAAGCTATTGCCCAGAGTCACAGAGTGTGAACCCGTGAGTCGAGAAGGCACCGGAGCGAGAATTATCGAGTCGGTGGAATTTTTAGCCCAAGACCCGCCGAGGCAGGGAATGGAACCCTGGTCCAGGACCGATCTCAGTTTCCGGGTCTGCCGCCTCTAACCCCTGAGCCACACTTCTCCACTATGATGGAGGCAGAACCTAATGACCTCTGATTTACCAAATTCCCAAAGACTTAACTCTACTGCCTTGTTCTGCTGAAAAAGGGCTCTGAAAGGGTTTATGGCAGAAATACCTGGTAGAGGAATCACGCCTTTCCTATCATTAAATGCACACTACCCCTGAAACTTGGTTCTGCTAGAGCACACCTCATGGATTGGCCTAGTGCTCTTATGTGTGGCCTTCTGTAAGACTCCAAAAAGAAAATAAATGTTGGATAATTGTAGACATTGCTGAATATGAAGATTATGCAAAGTGAATTTAGATGGCAGTTGCAGTGTGTATTGTCTATAAGTTACTGTATTTTTGCTAGTTGGGGAATTTATGCGTAGGAGACTGTGACATGTCTGTAAAAATAAAACCCACTTACACTTGCTTTTAAAGTTCCTGCAGAAGTCACTTTTTAATCATTTATTGTGCATCAGAATTAAAATCCATTGACTAATTGACGTATATAAAAGTTTGCCTAATTAGAAATAGTATAATCCAAGAGGTGCTCTATGGACAGACTCAGGAGCGGCCCGTGCAGGAAAGAGCAGTGGGGCGATAGGGCAGTGGGACCAGGTTTGGGGGGAGATTCAACAGACGACCACGAGGGAATAATTACATAAATTATTAATTTTCCCTTGTCGTCGTCAGTCAAATTCTACTCCCACCCGGTCCCACTGCTCCACCGCTCTTACTTGCACGGGCCGCTACTGGACAGACTGAGACTCCTTGAGGGGCCCATCAGTTTTCCTCGAGCAACATGACAGGATGTCCCTCGAAGCAGTGAACACTGTGAAATGAGCCGCCCAGCGGTGCATGTGCCGGGCCAATGTTTGCTAGCATGCTGAATTAAATATGAAGCTTCAGCACAGAAGGCGTTCTGCAACGCAATTGTTGAAGCACATAGTTAGAGATGCTAATAAGTAGGAATTTGAATAACAACAGTTCTAGAAACACCTATAGACCTTTAGAGGTACTAAGAGTGATGAGTGTGAACAAATACAATATAGTAGCCCAAACCAGCATTAGAGCAGACCCACAACTGTTAATGAACCTTGGCCCATCTCGCACTTGCCTAATTGAGTTAATTGTCCCTTCACAGTATAAATAACGGAATTTGGAAAAGTAACAGTTTAGCAAATCACTGTGAACTTCTAGAGAACAAAATCTTCATTGTCCGACCAGTTTTGAGCAAATCCTTGAGTCATTTTACGTTGGTCGCATTAAATGTAAGGATTAAAGATAGACTTTAAAAAGGAACAGAAGATTCTCATTTTGATCATCAAACCAAAAATAAAGCCCCATTTCCACAGACAATTTTATCCACTACGTACCAGAACACATCATGAAAATTTCTGTTAAGAGAACTCCGACCTGCAACAAAATGGCCACCGTGGAATGGGAAAAGTGTGAGTTCTTCTCACTGTAGATGTATGAAGATGAAGGAAACAGAAACTACTTTTCCTGATCTGAGCGTCCCTAAATGTACGACCACAAGAAGATGATAAACGTTATAATGACGCCAGCTTTTTTCCATTTAGTGTTGGAGACACAAAAGAAGCATTAATTATCCCTAGGACAATGGAGAACCCACAGGAATGCAACCGTTGGCTTTGCGCATACATACTGTGTGGAGAACCAGCAATAAAATGGAAGAGCGGTGAAAGCACTGACTGTCTTTGCATTAGCGAAATTGCAACATGATAATTGGCATGAGAAGCAACCACCATTACCCTGATCGAGAGACATAAGGGAAAATCTAACTAGAAGCCAAGGCTCTTGTCTAAATGGCCTTCAGGAGAAAAGAAAACAATCCAAGTCTAGACAGTTAAGCCAAAAAGTAAAGTATAGTTCTTACAGTCCCAAAAAATAGTGAGGAATTGCTGATTTTTGTAAGGATTTTTTAAGCAGTGAAAGTACTGTAGCTGTTGTTTTTAGCATGAATAATCTACATTGCTAATAAATGTATCTGTGTCCCAGAAATTGATTTTTAGACGGCAGAAAAGATAGTTGTTAAAGTAATTTTGTGCAGGAATAGGTTATCTTGTTCTGGGCATTATTTTTTATCTGCAGCAGTTTTATATGAATTGCAAGTTGCTCTTTATAATATATAGTAAACAGAATTGCATTATGTGTTGTGTTGCATCATGTAAGCGTCAGCGCAAAAGTTTAGTGAATGCACCACTTAATGTTTTCAAACGAGAATTGGATTAGTAAAGGAGAGCATCTTAAGTCAGTACTGCGCCGCCAAGACCTTACATAAATGGTTAAAATCATCTCCACGAGGAGCAGAAGGCCATGAGTTCTTGGATACAGTTTAGAAGGCATTGGTTGAAGGTGGTTTTTAATTGGCTTTAGATTCGACTGAGCATGCTGAGCTTTCTGCTGTTATTGGCAAGTGGTAGAGATTGAAGGAATTCAACCTTTGTTCGTAGGTCAAGGTGCACAGATAATAAGAGAGAAAATACTTGACGAAATATAAGACTGTGGTTATGACCTGAAATGTTTGCCTGTTCCCAGTTGAATTGTGGGTGAAAGGCCTGTTGTAGCATTTTTCACATTCTTCACCTAGAAGACCTCCAGGAAGTTCACAAGTGGTAAAAGTCACCAATTAAAGCAAAAGCTCCAGGAAATAAAAAGACAGTTAAGGCCAGTGTCAAACTTGAGTTTGGTACCAACGGACATAACACAAAACCATTTCAAACAAATGTGTGGTTTGGGACTACAATACTAATTTAAAAGCTTAGATCAGATGCTTTTAGAACAGAAACATACTGTTTCTTCTATATTAATGAGGTCTGTTCTAGCAGTAACATTTACAGCTGTATTTCTGAATGAGTTTAAGTGTACTGAGGGCCCCCAATCTCTAACAACACCCCATTAGCCATGGTGCAAACCCAACTTAGATGGAAGCAGCAACCCAATGAACACACCTCTGAAAAAGAGCTTGTTCATATATGGGAGCTTCCAGCAGGAATGAAAAAGGCCCTTGTGACAGCTCATCCTTGCACTTCCTCTCTGTAGGTTTTGTAAAAGTGAGAATTAGCTCTCATATATTGAGTGTGCTGCTAATAAACTGGATACCAGGACCTGTGATTCACAAAGAGCGCTAAGAAATTAAGAAAGTCAAAGGTATTCCTGGAGACTAATTGAATGCTCAACTACTAAACAGGAGGATTTGTGGGCAGGCAGAACATGTTTGCATCTGTTTCTTTTGTCAATGTGTAAGTGCATGTTTATATTTGCATCTATATCTAGACGTTGGTATATGCCTTAACCCCTTCCATGACGGAACGGTTCCGTCATGAGCGTCGGTTGAGCTGTGCTCATGACGGAACCGTTCCGTCATGAGCTGATAGGCTCATTAGAACCATCAGCACAGCGCGAAAATTCGCGCCGCGCTGAAGGGGTTAATGGAAGTATATATGGATAAATGGAGAGAAGCTGGAGATACATCTATAGTAATATGGCACTGTCTGTCCAAAGTTGAGATTAGTAGAGTTATATTTTTGGTAACTTTATGTTTATTAGAGAATAACAGAGAGAACAAAATGTATAAATTCAGATCCATATCATTGTAGTTAGGCATTTAAAATAATCTATCATTAGGTACATATAGCGGAAGGCATATAAACAAACCCTTAAGGTTTGGAGAGAAGAAAGGAGGGGTGGGAATTAACTTCTTATGATCTGATCAAGGATCCAATGTTGTTTAGAATGTGCTGGTCAAACTTCACCTCTGGGCGACATTCCAAGTGTCCCGTATTTCAGGGCACATATCCATCAAATCTTTGGAAAAATATGTGAGTATATGGGTGGTATTACACCGTTCTGCACGTTAGTCCCCATCCTAAGCCCAAAACGTTTAATGGCCTGGTGATAGTGCATTAATACTGCCTAGTAATGGAAATACAGAGTGCGATATTACCACGCCATATTTACCAGGTGTGTTGTAATGAGAGCCTCAGAGCCCCCAACGAGAATGCTATGGTATTCCTCTTTTCAACTGAAAACTCCAGTTTTGTGATTAAACAGTATTACTATTGCCCTCTGTGTTTGTGGGCAAATAACCATATGCTGGGTGGAAGTCTGCTCAGAAAAAAGGGACAGAAAGTGGAAACATGTTGCAGAAACATTGTCTTACTACTGCTTTTCCTGTATCATTCTCCATTCTAGGTGTAAAGACTGAGAATCACCAAGTACTGGTGTGGTGATACCACCAAATATTGGTAATAGTGCAGGCGGTATTACTGAACCTTGTTACCCGGCCACTTGTGGTGATAGACTCTATGATGTCATATGAAATGTGGCCAGCAGGTATGTTTGTTGGTGTTCCAGGTCAATGGAAGACCCTTGAATGTGGCATTTGTGGCAGGTGACATTCTCTGATCATTTAGTGCATAAACATACACTTTTGAACAAGTATGCAGCATTTAAATCTTTCTGCACAATATAAAACAGTAAATAGTGGACCTTTTTTCGAAAGGTGATAAAGAGAAAAGTTATTAAACTGCTCTGCATTTTTTTGTCAAATATGAATCATGTGAAATAGGATAAGGAAAATAAATGAAAATGTAATTAAAATGCCCTAACAAAAATGATTTTAAGTGCAGTCCATTTAGGAAATAATGGGAATGTAAGATTCTCAGGTCTTCTCATCTAGTGAGCTTCTTGAAGCTTCAATCACAGTAATTCCACGTAGCTCCCACAAACAGAGAACAGTCCCAGCCATTGTCCCACCCGCTACATGCATCGAGCACCAGCCAAAGTGGTGCTGCGATGCATTGATAGAGCCATTGTGGTACAAACACCGGGCCCTGGCGCAACACAATGGAAGACAGGAATGATAAATCACCATTTTGATGCCATTGGGTCGTACACAATTTGATTCAATGGAAAGCCCATTCACTTCTACAATGGGCGTTTAGTCGTCCTTTAGGGGTAAATGCTTCAAGGTTTTAGATGCAATCTCTCTGTGCACAGATTTGCTGAAGAATGGTAGTAATTGAACCTTGCTGGATGAGAACAGAAAGTGTTTTGCTGTTTAGTCATACCATTAATACTACAATGCATACACTTTGACCTTGTTAGCATCACACATGAAACAAGGCAATAAGCTGCTCTGTGGCAAGTGGTATCACATATTTTTGCTTTGTGTTGCAGTTTTATAGTGCGTAAACTCGACCTGAAAGTATTGTAGCACTTTGCATGAGCACCAGTTACATTTCACAATGACACATTTATTTTTGGTAGGCAGGGGCGATTAAGTGATTTGCTCAAAATCACAGGATGTTGAGCCGATGCCAGACTCGAACCTGGTTCCCTAGCAACAAAGTCAGCAGCTCTAACAATTAAGCCATTCTACGTATGCATAAAAAATATTTATGATGTATGGAGAATGATCATGACATAGTTCTATCCTGAATTCAGTTACTTATCAGTGATGTCATGATGTCTTTACACATACCAGATATTCACTCATTGACAAAAAAGTCAGCCAGCAGCTGCCGAGAATGGCTGCAGAGTATGTGCACAATAATACTTTTGCTAAATTTTGTGGTATTTCTGTTTCCTCTCTTTCCATCACTATATTTGGGTCAAAGTTAACTGGAGTGACCAGGGTCTACATGTCTTTAATCTCCCACACTGAACCTGAAAGAAGACTTATTAATGACATTTATAGAATGCTCAATAGAATGAGGCCTTGTCAACTTATAACATTTGTAGTCTATCTACCCTTGCCTAGGGCCATGTGAAATAGAAGGGCAACTTGCCAGGCACCTGTTGATCATAAGGATTGTAATATATTAAATGGTGGCAAGGGGTTGTTGCGCTTGTCATGTTTTTATATGTTTTTTAACTGAGTTTTAACATCTAGATGTTAAATTATATTTTAAAGATATTTTTAGATTTCCCATACTGATATATATTAATGGTCTACGTCTCTAAGCGGAAAAAAACGTACATTTTTAGTGTATTGTATATCTCTGCATTTGCAATTGGATTGATCGGCCGATTTATTATCAGGTTGTTAAAATTGTATTTTTTTATGCAATGTTATGGCTATATTAGCCGAAATAAAGTTATGATGAATAGAATGTGTTGAAAGAATCCAGAAATAAGAGACACCAATGAGATATAAATGTTATAAATATCGCCAAGACGACTGTGACGCTATAACAGCCCTAAATTCAGTTTATTCATTCCAAGGACGGTGTCATTCTCACCCCTAAAGAGTAGAAGGATGGTCAGTCTTTTAGTAATTCTACCCAATGCCCTCCTTTAATACTCTATCAGTTTTGCGTATAAACTTGGCTGCTCCACAAGATGACCACAAAAGTGTGCAGTGATACATATTGTTAGACCTGGCACCTTGGCGTGAGTCTCCCTTCCACTTTTTGCTGATGTGCCTCCGATGTTTTGCTGGTTTTCCGATACTCAGGGCACTGCGCCACGGCTGATCCGTGCCGCAGTGCAAGTGCTCCCTACTGTAAAACGGTATATACGATTGGTATCCATGATTGGTGCATTGGATCTACTGTCAGTCCCTAGTAAAGCGCACGAGAGAGTGCCGGGGCTTGTAGATGCCAATACTGCTGGTGGGCCTGCAGCGCTGGTTGCGCCACCCACCGAAGCAGCCGTAAAGTTATGTCTGGGAACTGCGACCGCAGAACCCGCCTGCAGTCCCGTACTGTCACGCCAGCTGGGCAAGTGCCCCCACTTGCCAGCACCGACCCTTCCCTTGGCTACATGTTAGTCACCCCTATGGTAGGCCTGCGGGCAGGGTGCATTGTAGGTGCAAGGTAGGACAGGCCCTGTGTGTGGCCTGTCCTAGTAGTGACTTACACCCGAGTCCGTATTTCACTATTGAAGGCTACCTGCTCCATTAGGCCAGACTGAGCTGCTGGAATTATTACACCATATAATTCCCGCAGGCTCACGGAGCATGGTAGCGAGTCATGTTTAGTATGCCTGAACTCAGGATGATAAGATATTTCTTGTAGTCAAGTTTATTTTAGTATCCTGGGTTTGCAAATGCTACTTTTAGAAAGTTAGCCTTTGCTTGCGTAACCATTTCAGTCCGCCTCTGCTGGTATGTGTATCTGACTGTCTGGGATGTGTGAGTGACAGGGCTGGAGGGATGGCAGGTGGTGAATGCGCAGATTACACCTTAGTGGGAGGTAGGAGTGCCTCTTGACTCAAACTGTCACTGTGCTCGGCCACCACAATGCTGGCTCCACCCTCCTGGGGAGCGGCGGATGACTCTGCCGGCACCTGGCCCAGGAAGGGCGAAGCCGCCATCAACAAGGTACTCTGGCCGCCCCTGTCCGCACAATGCTGGCTCCACCCCCTGTGGGGCGTCTGATGCGCCTGCCCCTCACACTGAAAGCAGAAGCCGGAGTACACCCGCCGGGGTACTCCAGAACTGAGAGTGGCTATGCAAAGGCCCCCCTGGCCTGCGAGAACAAAAGAATTGGCCTATAAAAGAAGGAGCCCTGCTCCTCGAGAATTAGATCCGGTTTGGGCCACAGAAGGACTCTGCCCGACGAGAAGGACCGTGAGAGACAAGGAAGGGTGCTGACTCTTGCCTGTGTCTGGTGCCTTGCTGCTGAAGGAGAGACAAGAGAAAAGACTACGAGAGGACTTTTGCTTTACTTTGTGCCAAACTCTGCTGAAGAGATCTCCAAGGGCTTGCAACTGAACTTGCCCCCTGACCAGCGTCCCAGGACCAGTGGACGCTAAACCCCTTGGAAGAAAGCGACTGCGGGTGCTGACCATCGCCGCAGTATCGACAGAGGAATCTCCTCTAAGGCATCAACGTCCTCCTGACCACCGTGACCGGGGCCCAAAGCAACAGCGAGAGCAAAGTAAGGACCAGCCGCCGCTGGCCCGAACACCGTGACCGCAACTGCACCGGGGGCCCGAGAGCAAAGTGAGGGAGGACCCGTCCGGTCCAAGCTCTTGAGGTGACTGCATAGCAAGCAGTCACTCACCTGCAAAGACGGGCAGTTGCCCTACGAGAATCCGCAACGTCGGTAGCCTGCCCGACAGCCCAGCTGTGAGCCCACAGCTGCGCCGACATTTGGCTGGGTACGTCCTGCACTTGGGGACCGTACTGCCACCTGTCACCGCCGCACAGCCGCCGTCTCCAAGGCCGGAGCGGACGACGAGGAGAGGACCCTGCCGCCACAGAACACCGCTGCCCCGGATGACCCGTGACCTGCTTGGCTGAAGAGCCGCAACGATCAGCGATCCCGGGAAGGCAACGCGACGTGGGACAGATCCCCTGGAAGCCGCCGGCTCCGCAAAGAACTTTGGTTAACACCGGCCTACGGGCCTCAAGAGAACTGCTATAAGAACTGTGGTAACCCGAATTAAGTAATCTGCAAACCGTTTTCGTAAAGTATATTGACTGTATTCACAAGCCTGCTTAAAATCTATATAAAGATATATATTTTTACAGAATACAGTCTGGTCTCGTTGTGTGGTGGGTTGGTTGTAAAGGTGTACTGTTGCAAGTGTTTAACCCGTATGCCCCAAAGATTAGCCTGCGACTGCTTAAGCCACACTACCTAGAGGGTAAGCAGAGGTTGTCTGGAAGGTAACCCTCAGCCCTGACGAGGAAGAGGAGAGTCCCTGCTTGTCGCTAGTGTTGCACTGCGCCAACTAGAGACTCCCCCTTCCTACACATATGAGTCACATGCATGCTCCCTCTGTATGTTGGAGAATTTCTTGCTGAGCAAGCAAAGGATTCACTAATTTGCTTAGATACTCTGCAACCAGCTTCCAAACAACTATGCAGAGCCTACTTATCTGCACCTGGTGAAATGATGGTGGATGCTGGAGAATACAGGCCTCCATCAAGATAGGAGCAGACCAAAATCATCAGGAAAGACTCTTCTACAGGCAGTTGTCATTTGCTGGCTACGCTTTGGTAGGTATGAAAATAAGTGCTATGAAGCTCTGGTCATGAACACATCACCACAGTGTGGCATACACATTTCTCAGTTAAGCACAGCAACCTGAACGTCAAGATATCCAAGAACAACGAGGAGGAGCAGCTGGCCCCCCATCGAGAAGAGAGTGACCTTTAAACTTCTCACCCATGTCTACAAATCCCTCCACAACATCGGACCCAAATACCTCAACAAGAGAGTCTCCTTCCATGTACCCAAAAGGAACCTCTGCTCTGCCGACCTCGCCCTGGCAGAGACCCCCCGGATCCGCAGAAACAGAGCTGGTGGACGAGCCTTCTCCTACATAACAGCCAAGACCTGGAACAGGCACCAAGCAAACATCAGACACTCCCTGAACCTGCACACCTTCAGGAAGAACCTCAAGACCTGGCTCTTCAACTGAACCGGAGCTGCGCCCCTCCCCCCAGCACCTTTAGACCCTCACGGGTGAGAAGATCGCTTTATAAGCCCCTGATTCATTGATTGATTGAACACGAAGCACAAAAGCAATTCAACTCAAACAAATGTGCTCAAATCAAAGCTCAACACAGATAACAAATGTGTGTCCAGCTAAAATGAGATAATTGGCAAAACCTCCACTGAAATTATGTTATTGTTTCCTCTCACTCTTTCCCTAATTTTGTTATTATATTTTGCCAGTTTAGATCACTTCATTGTTTGCACTATTACTTTCTTTGATTTCTCATTGGAAATGTTCCACCTTTAATTGAAAAGAGTGCCTATCCTTTATTTTTCTTCAAGGAGCACAAAAAGTTAGAAATAAAATGCATTACTGCATCCTTGCAAAATATGAGAGTGACCTTTAAAAAAATGTGTCATTTGAATGAAGAAAAATGTACATGTCACTGTTCGGTGTTGTACTAATTGTTGAAGCACCACAACATTTTCAGGGATATGGACATTAGTCTCCAGCTTAAAAACAGGAAGGTGTAGTGTATGAAACACCACTGCTACTCAGTTTTTGTAAAAAAAAATAATATATATCTGTGTGTGTGTGTGTGTATATATATATATATATATATATATATATATATATATATATATATATATATATATATATATATATTGAGAGATAGAGACCGAGAGAGAGTCAGTGAGAGAGAGAGGGGCGGGGGGATCTAGCCTAATTTGGAGCCAACCATCATTGCTAAAGAATGCCGGGATTGGGCTGCCAAATTCTTGATCCCGCCTCTAGCCTCTTTCTCCCACAAACTTACACTGCATGTCTCTTTATCTCACTATTGCAGATCCTTTTACATCCCATGCCTCGTTGTTTCTGTTTTTGTTATCTTTCTCTTCCTCTTTCTTCCTCCATTTCTCTGCCTTTTTTTGGATCAAAGTTTGATAAGCCCCACCCCTAAAAATTATTGACAGAGACCACCACCGGCACATTTTAAGCCCTGCTGTTGTCCCTAGAGATCTGATGTCTCGCTAGATGGGTGAATGAAATATATATTTTGAAAACTGCTATGTTTTTCTAGCTAAACATTTTGCGGTGTGGGTATCTTCAGCTTCCCAGGAAAGAATGAATCTCTGAAATAGCAGTGCCATTCCGTGGAAGCAGAGCTTGGGATAGGCCCAAAAAATCAATCACAGGAGATGCGTGAGCTTCGGCTGGGATGTCAGCACATTTGTTAAGGTTTGACTGCCAGCCATGTCCCATTTGTCTCCTGTGACTGGGCAGTGAAGCTGTCACGAGGCACGGCGCGGCCCATCCCAGGATACAGCCAGCCCCGGCGTGCCGGAGTGGTTCCATTTGAAGAACAGGCGTGTTCATGCATCATGCCAACCCCGAGCCCGCGTCACATAAATCAAGGCCAAGTCTAAGCCGCACAAGATGGAAAGTTTTGTTCTCCAGGCTGTCGGTAAACGAGAGAGTTATAAAGTGAAGTCGATGATCCCTGCACATAATCTCATGCAACATTGCACTTCAAGACTGCGCGTTAGAGGTTTTATAATAACCCTTGAGCATTAAGTGCTTGCATTTCTTCTACGCTATCTCATCCCCGAGTAAGCCATTGATCTAGCGAAATAGGCGCGCTGGAACGTGCCTCAGCGTAGCCTCGTTTTCAGTCCTTGAACACGTCAGATCTTTGCTTCGCTTTTTCCCGGACTGGCCGTTATGCCACTTTGGCATTCTCCTGGCAGGTTGCTGCAAAGGGCGGCTTCTTTCAGAGCTGCTTTGGCTGCCATGACCCAACCATGAAAGGCCCACACTCTAGCAGTGATTGAGAAAACATATGGGAACTGATTCTGAGAGAACGGGCAAAGTCGGTGAAAGTAGGGGTAGGGGCAGAGTCGTCGCAACAAAAACAAAATACTATGTAATTATTTTATTGGTCTTTCGCCTTTGGGTATCTTTATAATTTATAATGCATGTTAAACGAATGGATGTGAAATGCATTAGTTTGATTCAGGAAAGCTCGGGTGGTTAAATCCATCACTGCAGACGTGTGTGTGTAACCTGAGAGTCACATATTGGAATCCTTCCTGTCACACTGGGAATTGTGCATGTATAGCGCTGCGAAGTCCCGGCCTGGGAAAGAAAGTACTCTGAATATGCTAGGAGCCTTTATATTTGATGATTGACCACTTGCACACATTTACTTTAGATCTCTGACCCTCTGTTGACCACAATGAACAGGAAAAGTGCCCGCCCCCCCTGTGATGGGTCGGGCCATAGGCCCTCAGGCGCAGCTAATAAGGATGCAGACACATGGTGGTATAGTTGGGAACTGGGCCCTTGCGCCCGGCCCGTTTTATTAGAAGAGTCACCTGACCGGTGACACTTGTGATGGATGGGTGTGGGCCTGGGGTGAATATGGAAGCCAGCCCTCAAGAAGTGGCTGGTGGAAACACATTATTTTATAAACACTAGACCGTAACAAGCCGGTCACTACATCACCCTCCGAATTCTGACTCAAGGTCGACATTAACCATTCAGAAACAGTTGTTTTCATAACAAAAAGTATGAGAACTGGTTTTGTACGATTAAAAAAGCTCGGGAATATCCAGGGCTTTAAGTGGGATGAAAAAACTGGGGGGTCTCTCAAAGGGGCGTGGCCAGTGTAATTAGGGGCGTGGCTTTAAACCACTTACGCAAAAAATCTGTGCTTAGCATAGTGTGCCGCCCGACTTGTAATTTGCTGTTTCCGTCATTGCATCCAGATATTTGATACAAGTAACATCATACCTACAACAAGTAAGTAATATTGGCTTTGTCAATGGTTATTACTTGCAGAAGATAAATAAGCTGCAACTATAACTTGTATATAATATTGACAAAGCTTCCAATTAAATCCTTGGTGACCCTACCACAATGTTGCTGCTCCTGAGTTTAAGAAAGAGAAGGGAAATCCAGAAAGAAAATGACTCTTAAAGGGTTTCCCTTCCCCCACAACGCTCCCCTGGCATGACGTCATGCTGTAACCTCTCTACTACTGAGAAGTGAGCAGTGTGAGCAGCGCACATCCATGTGCCTGGTGCTGTCTCGAAACGGGTCTCTATCAGGCTTTGTTTTGAGCCATGGCACTTTTATTCCGGACTGCAGTGACAGCAAACAGTGGTCATTGCAGTCCGGGAAAAAAAACGGGCTGCCTGTGTCAGGGCTCAAAACAGAGCCCGATAGAGACCCGTTTCGAGGCCCCCAGAAAAAAACTGCCGGTGCTCAGACCCCTTGAGACCCGGCCCACTTAAAGCCTTGGGAATATCATCCCCAATAGATACTGCCCACTTCTGTGTTTTATTCCTGCCAACCCCCCCCCCCCCCCACCTCCCCAGCCTGGAGCTGGGTTGAGCATTTTGCCAGGGACAATTTTGGTTCCAGTCTGGCTCTCGTTTGACATTGCATAACAATCACTCATGGACCTTGGCAGAGGGGTACCATGTATTATGAATATTACTTAGTCCAGTTAGACAAAGTTTGTAGTGGAAAAAAATACTAAAAAAAGGTAACTGTGCCCATTTTAAAAAGTCTGCTATTTGGGGCATGGTGGTAAAAGTGAGTGCAAAATCTGAAAATGAAGTACTAACATACAAAAGATGAGAACACAATAGATTGAGCATATCATTCATTCTGCACTGCTTACTGATTCGTAAATAAAATGTGAAAACACATCCGAAGCCACAACCAATCTCCAAGCTCCTAGAATGGAGAATTTGGTCAAATATCAAACTTGTTTGGAGTGAAACTATTCATGTAAGGAAGATTTTTCAGCAAAATGATATTTACTCGGATGTAATTCTCATGCTGCCTGATTGCATATCAGGAGGAATTAACGCACGCTTGCATATGTTAATTTGGCTCAGCTTGATTAAAGTTGATTAGATTTTCTTGCATCGGTTTTACTGGGTGTGAAAGACCCTGACCTGATTTTTCTGGCCAGAAAAACCGCCCCCCAAAAAATCACAAATTTCATGCTGTTTTTTCTAAAGAGAGGGAAGCATAAAATGCTTCCCCTGCTCAAAGAAATTCCTCCCCTCATCCCCCACCCCCTCCCTCTTCCCCACCTGGCACAGTTGCCCCTGCATACATGTAACCCCTGTTCAGAGCAGGTGGAAAATATATGCAGTAAAGACACATGGGACAGGGAGTTCTTTTTGTTCTCCTATTTTTTATGAAGTTACAAATATTGCTATAAAGTACATCAATTCAAGATAAACATGCAGCCACAATAAATACATATATAAATCACATCTCATCACAGATTTAATTCAAGAACAAAGAACTACATTAAAAACTCAGAATGACATCAAAACAGAGAACAGATCTAGACAGCTTCTTTGCAGGTTTAAACATTTTGCTTTTTGGTCTACCTCGAAGTTTTTTCCATAAACCGCCCCCAAAGTTTATCAAATTTCTTACTGACCCCGCAATGCATTGCATACAGCCGGTCCTTATTTCTCAAATGGAACAAGAATTTCTGTTTGATTTCAATGCTAGAAAAAGCATCCCTACATGGTAATTTCCTATTCCATGGGGTTTTACTGATAATAGCGTGCTACTGGGGAGTTTTTACCACATGAAAACGGTGAAACTGTTTGAGGTAAAATTACCATAATACAGTGCAACTTGTAATCAGGGCCAAAGTATAATGCTAAGACTATATATGTAGACAGTTTAGAAATTAATTAGTTAAACACAATTCAGTCTTCCATTAGGGCAATATCCACTTCTCCAATCACACTCAGTACATCAAATACGCCACGCTTGATTGTGTAAGCGATACTTTTGACACCGTGATATCTTAGATGGAAACGTACAATTGTTTATATCTCGCTTTGTAGCACTTAGCTCATTTTTAGGCCCTCTCAGTTTTGCCAAAAAAGGCAGCTTTGATCTAATCATATTTGTAATATTAAATTTGTAAAAATGTTCTAAATTGGATTTTGCTTAAAAGACATCAGCTTTTGAAGCTAAAACACAGGTGCGCTGTGAGGGACTCCTACCCTCATTCTGTTGACATCTCGTTACTGGCCAAATCAGAATTATTGGAGAGTCGTGATTTGCACTATAAAAGGTGAATCACAGAGCAGCCAATTTGAGTATTTTTTGTGCTAAAGAATAGGTATGCAAATAGGTATGCAATGAGTATTGGTGGACATGTTAGAAACTGGCTTTCAATGAGGCAGTGACAGCAAACTTTCTCAATGTAGCTCAGTCCACGAATTTGGAGCGCCAGGAAGAATATATCTGGTGGGATTTGGTGCTAGATAAAGTCATTTGGGATCAAATATGTAGATTTCACCAGTGCTGAGTAATTTCACATAATCGTTCGGACCAAACAGCCAATCATAATGTTACACTTGCTTAACAAAACATAGAATCTCACCAACAGACATAAAACATTCAGAAGAGGCCAATGCATTATGGAGTTTGCCATTTTTTTGCACTATATGACTTGTGTGAAAATGCCATTTTGCAAGGGCCAGTCAGAGCAATTTATTTCATTTTTGCACAAGCTGGCAATATATACACATAATGGCCCAAAACTGAATCACTACTGTTGCAAAATTGAACTATCAATTGCTGATTCAATCAAAGTCTATTAAATTTCATTTGCATCATGTCAGTCATTGAGCTGAGGTTACAGAAACGATGGCTATTTCAAAACATCACATTTTGTCTCTCAAATTAGTTGAATTCTTTTCTACACACTTTAATCTACAAACATGTAGAACAATGTCACATTATTATAGCGAAAAGTAGACAGATGTAAAACTGCATCGGAGCTAGTTCTAAGAAAATCACTTTAAATGAGTGATTGGCTTGTTATCAAGTACAACTGGCAACACAAGGGAGTAGACCGGCCTTGTGGCTAAGTTGCTCAGTCAAGCGATCTGATCAGAGTTTTGGACTTGACACAAAAACTCATCCAGTTTTTAGTAAAAAGGTTTCCCCAGTGCCCAATATTGTAAATATGTGTGACAAAATCCAACTGTATAGTGCAAAGGCATCATTATGTGTATCCCCTCTACTCCCCAATTTTATGCAAATGTGTCTCAAACGGATCCAAAACTCGACACTGCCCTCCTTGCACTGCCTCATGTTTGAGAAACTCTTGCTTTGGAAAAAATGCTCTTCATGAAGATCTCTGCTACTCAAATTGTCGAAATTGGTGCCATTTTGATACCCCGATAAACATAAATTAGCACTCTCGCGTCACAGAAACAAGAGTGGCGCCTGCCAATTGTATGCTGATGATGACATATTAGTCCGGTAATACAACATACAAACAATTGTGTTGATTCTGTCGCACACTAGAGAAATATAGATTTTTGTAAAAGTTGTACATCGCGCCCCAGTAAAACCTATCTCATATATCAATTCCTAGACAGCCTTCTCGCTCAGGACTTGCGCCCTGAAAGCAGTGACGCTGTCTCCGGATTGATATATGATATTGGCTCGAATGATGTCTAGAGGCTAGCTGCACTCTTCCCACCAGCCCCACAGAGACCACAACACATGTTCAGAGTTTGCCTCCAGCCCATTGAGGGAATTGTGCTGGAGCCGACCTGTCAAGCTCCGCATCCACCAAAGCACAACAAAGTCACCTTTCAAGGTCAGCGCGCAAAAGCGAGAGCTTTCTTCGGTAGGTTTGCTGGGATATGTATCCGATGAAGGGACATTTTGGACTTTCCTGAGCTTAGTGCACAATGTCATTGTCCTACAGTTATGAAGTGAAAAACAACATCTTACCCGTTTTCCCATATGTTCCAAGAGAATTAAACCCACAAAACCATTAATTGAGTTTAGTGGCATACACATTGAATACATTGAAGTGCAAGTATGGATAATTGCATTTCTCAGACGTGTATCAACAAATTCAGTCATAAAAGAATTGTCACTATATTGTAACTATTATCAGTTTAAGATTAAAAATGTGGCCTGTGGCAAAGTAAAAGTAACATACTTTTCAAGCAACTTGGCATAATATACCTCTTCTTTAAATACAACAGGAATGTCTTTTGGGAATGGAGAGATTCTGGCCAATCAGTTATTCGTGCATTCATGAATTAAGTGCTAATGGATCACACTTCAACCATGTTTACATTGAAAAGGATCTGCCCTCTTTATAAACCAGTGGCGCGTTCACCTGAAACACTATCCACAGCAGTGGAAAAGCCAGGCAGGACCTAACCGTAATAACCAGGGCCACAGGAATTATGTGGCAGGAGAAAGCAAATGATGTGGCAGGGTTGAGTAAAATTATGTGGCAAGAAAATGCAAATTTTGTAGCATAGTACGGCACAATTTGTGACAGTATTACTTCATTATTTTGTCATTTTTAACACTTGTTAACACTTTACAGGCATTGGTTGCACGTCGTTAGTACCAGTTTGGCACTCGAAATATAGCAAAAAACAATAGAAAGGTGAAGCCAACCTTTGCAGCCGGTCTTCCACTGCACTGCAACATGTCACAGCATTTCTAGTAACTTTTGCATCGGTTGGCCTACACACAAAATGTTTTGGATTACAATCTGCAGAATATGCAGCGGATGATGGATTATGAGGCAACGGCGGTACATCTACAATTATGCGCAAAACGCAGTGGCCGCACAATTGCATTATTCCAATGGCCGTGCAAATAACTAATTGCCAGGCATTTGGAAAGACTGGGTGCCCCGACCCTATATGCCCCCAACTGTTGTTGTGGTGCTTGTCCAGATTCAAAGCAATGGTAAAGGCTCCGGGTAAGGGCCCACAGCTCGAGGTAAGCATAAATACAATTGGGTATTTATAACCTGGACTGAGCCTACATTCGTTTGCCTCCCCATTGAACACTTTGTTTTGCCTGTAGGACAATTCATGTTTCATAATATGCTAGTATTGGAAGCCAAATTAACATGGGACCAAGAAGGACCAGACCCCCCCCACCACACAAACACTTTGTACTAATATCTGTCATAATAACTCATGGGACCTGTAGACATGCTATTACAGTTGGTCACTGCCCTGTAGATGAATGTCTCTACAGCAAAGGAATGCTGGGAAGAGGTAATACGGATGGTACTTACAAAAAAATGGGAAGGGATTTCGGGCTGCACGAGAGCAGTAAGTTGGAATCCCCGATTTATATATACACGATTCAACTATTTACACCAAACCTATCTGTCCCCTTAGTAAAATTGTAGGTATGAACCAGGGTGCATCTGATCCTCATCCAAGAAGTGAAATGTCACTTACTGATTTCTATCACTGTGGAGAAGTGTGGCTCACTGGTTAGAGGAGGCAGACCTGAAAGCAGAGGTCAGCCCGGGACCAGGGTTCAATTCCTGCTCGGCGGGGTCTTGAGTCCTAAAATGTCCATGGACTCGACAATTCTCGCTCCGGTGCTTACTCGATTCACAGGTTCACACTCTGCGACTCTGGGCAATAGCTTGCTTAATCTCCACAACGGCCCCTTGCAGTGGGATGCCTGGCTTTCACCTTGTGGATACCCTGCCGGGATTATCTCACAGGGGAATACCAGGACGGGTTCCCTAAGCAAGCGCTTAGAAACCGCTCGGTGATTTGCGCTATATAAATTCCTGTACATTTATATTTACATGTCAATGTTACGTGTTCAAACAATTTTCTATGGAGATACGTGGCCTGATCATGGAGGTGTCAGGTAAACATATAAAAGTTAGTCCTCTTGCCTGTTTGTTGGAGAACGTATTCCCAGGCCTAGAATATTAGGCAGCTATGTAAGTTTGTGGACATAGCCGTGGTGCTCGCAAAACAGATAACTCCAATGCGATAGAAGGCAAACAAGGCTCTGAGCACCAGAAAGTGGTTATACAATGTTCAAAAGTGGCCTAGAGTTAAAATGGCAGCACTCCAATAATAGCACTGAAGATGTTCCCTGCTACCTGCGATTGGCACACCATACTGTTGGCACTGATGGCTAAAAGAGACTAAAGCCCACCGTGAATAACAGGAGGGTATCCTTTATGTTTTGAAATTAATTTACCAATTGACACTGTGGTATCAATATATTAGTACGCGTTTTCTGAGCTATGGTACAAAAAGCGGCTGCTTTATGTGGATTGGATGAATGGGAAAGTGAAATGTTTTATTTGTTTTTCTCTCTTCTCTGTTTGACTTCCTCATGGTTTGCACAGAGTATGCATTAATGTAGTGAACACTGGTTAGACAATTACAGCATGCTTACTGTATTGCTGCTACAGTGTATAGTGCTGTTTGCATTAAGATACTTGATAGCATTGTAATACCAAAATAGAAAATGTTAATAAAGAGCTATTTGGGAAAAAAAACAAATAACTAATTAATGTGAGACTTTACGCACAGCAGATCACATTTTACAATAGGTTTTATGGGGGAGCGGCTTTCTGCTGCCTAGGATTTTCTACTATCATATCATATGACAGGCTGTTCTATAACCAGCTATTCTGGTAGACCACAAATGTCCGTCTACTATGCCACAAGGGGCCACATTACAACTTTGCATAGGTGACAGAGTGGGATGCAGCTAGGCACCTTCCGCTGTTCGCTGCTGGCATTCCACTGCTGATCAATGCCCCAACTCTATGGCACCGTAGGTAAAATTCATGTGGCATTAGCTCTACAGCCAGGAAGATTCTCAACACATCCATAAACCTTTCTGAAAACTGCTTTCTGGCTAACCAGCTCTTAGGCTCTACATAGTCAGTATTAGCGTCTTACTATTGCCTTGCTGTAAATCAGGTTATTGTTGCATGACACACAATTTGTGACAAGAGCAATGGAGGTTATGTTACTGAAAGTTAGCAAGATACACCTGTCACAAATGCACAACAGTAATCCAAAATATCTCATTGAGAAACTCCAAAAAAGATTTTAAAAATGCCTTTTACATTTGTAGACACCTGAAGAGTCTACTGAGCCTTCTTTGAAATTCTGAGGAGGTCTTCTGTTAACAAACTTGTGCAACAATGTGAAGAGACTAAATGCAATCTTGCTCCTCAGTGGACGATAGCGTGTGGTAGACCGGTCCTATGAGCCCATGCCTTGCAGTTTATTCACTATTCTATCAGAAGTCTGGGCCACAAGCTAGTAGAAGACTCAGTACACAAGGTGTGCACTCTGAATATCGACTCCTGAATATCGATGGGACAGAATATCGAGGACAAGATATCATAAAAATGATCGGCAGGTAAGTAGTTTAGTTTTCGATACCTAACTCCACACATATGTACTTATATGGTACATTTATCTTCAAGGTACTTTGATGTGGAGCTAGGAATAGTAAATATATACTTCCCTATAAGCACTCACCTTTCATTATTCTGTCCTCGATTTTCTTATATGATGATATTTATGGGCTGATATACAGTAGTAAAATGGGTATACAGTGGTGGCAGACTTCATGAAGATGCCAGATAAACTTCGAAAAAAATTGAGCTAACACATCACATCTGATTTCGAAAGAACTTAAATGATAGTATGATGCGATTCACCCATGGGTGCACTGAAAGTTTGAAATCTAGCACCCTGCAAAGACACCACAAATTAGATACTGTGGAATCCAGAAATCGCCCATAGCATCAGAAGGTTCACGCTCTCAGACAGTAGCAGGGGCATGACACCATTTACGGCATAGTTCGGGCAGAGATATATAACCATAGACAATTTTAGCACTCTTCGGATAGGAACATTAAATAATGGTTCTGTATTGTAGGAAACACAGCGGAAGCAGTTAGCGTTATCATCTGAGGAACCGTCTTATTCTCCCGTACAAACACTACAAGCAGCCGCGGCCCGTAGTAGGTGTACGTGCAGGGCGGTGACGTGGGGAGGGGGAGGGGCAGGGTGGGAGGTAGTAATGTATGGATTACGGACCTTAACATATAACTAAATAAAACGAATTTCGTTGCGCGCACTGCATCGCATTTGGTGATGCAGTGCACACAACGAAATTCGTTTTATTTATTTATATGTTTACTTACCTGTTAAGGTCCATAATCCATACATTACTACCTCCCACACTGCAACTCCCCCTCCCCACGTCACCGCCCTGCAAGTACACCTACTACCGGCTCCGGCTGACTACAAGGTTTCACAAATACCATACATACACATGCCGTTCTTTAACATAGATCATAATTTTTTTCTTTTGTTGAATTTTTATAGGTATGACAGATATGATAAAGAGAAAGAAGGACATTTACATAATACATTCGGTTTATACTAATCCTAATACTTAAACATTAATCTATAGAGCCTCCCACGAGCAAGGTTGTTACATCCGTGGAATAAGTTTCCATTCTTTGCTATAGAAATACATTCAGCTAAAGTGGAAATAAATTGTGAAAAAGGAATAATTACTTTGTATTAAACAATTTCTTTGACTAACAGGAGTCATTTATATGCTAATTTTAGTTTTTAGCATTAAATTGCAGATACTTTCCCCAGATCCTAATAGAAGCATTATTTTCCATGTAATTAATTCTTTGTACACTTTGGAAATGGTTATACCCTCTATGTGCATTGTTTTTCACTTTTTATCCTCAGTTTCCAATCCCATTGGCCATTATCTTTGCGTGGTTGACATACGATTATGAAGTAGTGGGATGTTTCGGTAATGTTAACAAAAGTGTTTATCCAAACCTGCTTAGCTGGATTGGAGTATTTGTACTAGTGAATAATAATTAAAAAAAAATCTCATATAAATGACTGCAGGTGAAATAAATCTGGGTGCTTTAAATTAAAAAATATATAATAAAATTAGGCACTTGTGAAAATCTCATTACATGTGTGTTTCTACAGTCTGAATAAAGTGTATTCGACCCAATCTGGCAAAAATAAGATTTGAAAATGCACTACTTTCCACTATTCTCATGTACGGGACCTTCCGCCTTTTATGCAGATGACTGCTTCCAACGCTCTCCTACCACGCATTCGTACTCACAGTGTAAACCCCTCTCTTTTTATTACAACTACAGTTTTATGATTGTGTGTGCTTTTCTTTGCCATAATTACAAAATACCCTGCACATCAAAGGTGACACGAAGAATTGTTTAAACTCTACTTAACATCCCCTAGCTTCAAAATAAAGTTTTGACTCATCTGTCTTTGTCAGTCCCAATCAGGTTCTGTTCCTTGCAAATGGGCTCGAATGGAATGCATGCCTTGACTTAATCTGCAAGTTGCTTTAGAATGAACGAGGTGGAGTTAAACATGTGCTCTACTAAAACAAAGAGGACTCCCGCTACGTTTCAGAAACCTGAAGGTTCACATCCAATTACCTATACACCGAATGATATGCACTAAGCGGAAACCATTTTTCCCAAAACGTTGGATATGGATAACTTCTCTTCACTGAAGGGACTGATAAAAGGCCAAAAAAAGACACATTTCACAGAGTCGAGTTACACAAAAAATCCACTAACAACATGCATGGAGACCCCTATCGACTGTGGGTCCAAGATCAGAAATGGTGAATTTAATTTTTTTATTTGACGATAACTTTTGAAAATAATGTACATGATTGGCCTGTGCCACCTCCTCCTTCTGTCGCCTTTGTCTGGGTGCCCTTTGCATCAGGAATGCGACTTTTCACTCTACAGTTGTATGTATTACACGGAGGTGAGCATTTTCAGTGCACAGTTAAGTGTGGGGAGTTTTTAATCCAACAGGAAAGATTTGGGGCCAAATGTATCAAAAACTAATTTTTCGAATCTCTAATTGCGATTTTTTGCGAATCGCAATTAGAGAATCGCAAAATGTAATGTATGGAGGATTTGTTAAAAATTTTGCGAATCCTACATATTCCTTATTTGGAAATCGCAAATTCAGATTCGCAAATTAGGA